>NC_085864.1:28816709-29171709 GCF_034702125.1 Engraulis encrasicolus | reverse complement strand
AACCACTCGGGCACCACCATGGGAGGCCACTACACCGCCTACTGCCGCAACCCCACGTCAGGGGAGTGGTACACCTTCAATGACTCCAGGTGAACTACTACTACTACCACTAAACAGAAAGGAGAAAGTCAGTGATGCGCACTGCAGGTCTGGCGCAAAATGGCTTTACTGGAAGTGCTCTCTGAAAGCTCTCAGTCCCAGTGAAGCTGTTTTGCACAAACCTGAAGTAATACAGTAATGCAGATTTTCTCCTTTTTGTTGACAAGTGTCCACTAAATCCTGCACCTGTTCAAAAGATGAGCGGTGACCCTACACTACTTAACTACTCCTACTACCCTCAGGGATGTCAAAATGGGGGTGGAGAGGGGTAGATTGAGGCCTTGTTTAAAAAAAAACTGTCATAGTAATTATAATATAACCATGTGATGTTGATTTTTTTTACATTTTATTTGACTTTTATTTGATGTATTATTTCTTGGCTTGAGTGTGTCTACTTGCTGATTGCAAGTAGACACCCCCCCATAAGCCAAACTAATTTTGTTGATAATATGGGGCTTAGACACAATATGATGAGTGTTAAAAATGATTCAGGGTAGTTGGTTGCAGGTGTTTCTTGCCCCCAACTTTCAGGGAATTTTAGGTGTTTTTTTTACATCAAAATGTATTTTCTTACTTTGTGACTGTCTTGTTTTTCTTCCTGTCTCCCCTCCACCTCTCCTCTCCCCTCTGCTCTTCTGCAGAGTATCGCCAATGTCCTCCAGCCAAGTGCGCAGCAGTGATGGCTATGTGCTGTTCTACGAGCTGGCCTCGTCATCTCGCCTGTAAAGGGGCTCACCAGCGGAGGGGCTGGGACAGCAGCAGCAACAGGAGCACAGGACCCTGGCCCCTCATCACGACACACACACACACACACACACACACACACATACACACACACACACACAGCAAAGACAAGACACCCAGGATCATGTGCAAAAACAAGCATGTACACATCTACACACACACACACACACACACACACACACCGGTGAGGCTCTGTCCTCCCCCGCCCCTGTAGAGAAGAAGGCTGGAGCTCCCTCTGCTGGAGGAAACATGAATCTCCATCTGGGACCCAACACTCCATTTTCTGCTCTCTGCCGCCCCCTTCTGGGCATTTCAGAGCAGTGTGTCACCACAGGAGATTGTGTGTGTGCGTGTGCGTGTGTGTGTGTGTGTGTGTGTGTGTGTGTGTGTGTGTGTGTGTGTGTGTGTGTGTGTGTGTGTGTGTGTGTGTCCGCATGTGCGTGTAGCACACAGGGTCACCTTCAGGCAGTAAAACTCCTCGGAAGACTTCGTTTCAGAGTCTCCACCCCACCCCCCACCACCCTCTATGCACTGCAACAGAACTCTTCATCCCGACAGCGCCTTCTTCTTGCTCCAGATCGCCTCAATATTAAAGACTTCTTTCACTTTTGAAGGTTTATTTTATTTTTGTGCTTTGTTTTTGAATCTTTTGTTTTTTCTTGGTGATTTTTTAAGTGTTTGTACCCACTCCCCTGGAACTGTACCCAAACTCCCAAGTGGGGAAAAGTGGGCCCTCTAAAGGACGATACTTCCTTTTTCAGGTGTTACAACAACAACAACAAAAACACAGCCGACAGTTTTTTCTTGTGTACGCTCCGGTATTTATCATTTTGTCACCCCACCATACCACATCCGCTTTTCTTATCTACACTTGTATACTTGCGTAATGTCCACAACACCCTTTTTAAACCGCATTCTGTCCTGTCCACATCTCCCTCCCATACCTGCATCCGCCCTCTCGAAATGCTACGCGGAGCAGGTCACATGGTACTGAGTCACATGGAGGATTGGAGAGGACACCATCTACCATCTAAAGTGTTTTTTCTTTCTTTCTTTTCCCTTTCTTGATTTCTTTCTTTCTTTCCTTCTTTCTTTCTGTCTTTCTTTCTTTCTTTCCTTCTTTCTATTTGTCAGTGTGGCTGCTACTGATCTTTTTTAGAAATGCTGTGAATGAAAGGACGATCCACATCCAAAACATCAATAATAATATTTGTAATAATAGTCATCATGTCAGTGTGGATTGGGTTGTCCTTGATTTCATGCCATCGAACAACATGGAAAGAATGAATGTCTGGAGAAAAACAAAAAACACTATCTGTATATTTTTATATATGATGCAATATAGAGAATGTACTATACAGTGGTGCTGAAAATGACCCCCTACTGTTTTCAGTTAATTTAAATGGTTTAAAAAAAAGAAAGAAAGGGTATTTATGCTTACAGCTGATCATGTGATATAAGTCACACTTTTTAACAGTTGCAGTCAAAAAATATTAAATAAAACTTATACATATATAACTGTCTTTGTCATCCTTAAATCACATCATATATTCACATTTTCCACCTTAAATATAACCATGCTATCAGGATCAGAACTTGCTTGGTGACTAAATGCATCTCAAAGCGCTACAAGGAGCTTCTGCTGTGATACCAACTCATGTCCTGTACAGTTAAAGGTGCACTGTGTAAGATTTTAGCTGTTTATTACCAGAATGCTTCACAAATGTTACCTTTTTCACGAATATTGACCCTTCATGTATTCATTATGACTGGGAAAATTGCACTTTTCATAGCCTACATGAAAAGGTGGATCTTCTCCATGTACGCCATTTTGAATTTCCATAGATAGACAATGTTTAGCTGGAAAACCTACCGTAATTTTGTCATACTAGTTAATATTAGATTATTATTTAGTGGGTATCCATGATGAAAATGTCCAATTTGGCAATAGACCGTGCATTTAGTAGCATACTTGCAATATCTACTCTGGTCACCATCTTACACACTGCACTGAAGTCCAGTCACCTTGTGCTTTCTTGACTTGGTTGGTTCCCCTAGAGATAAGAGTATTCAAGTTGGTAAGGATGTAAAAATCGTTACACACACACACCTCCTGGAACAGGCAGGCATTGCTCCGTCTCCCCACCCACTGGACTGGTCCTGCCTCAGTCATATACACACACATGGTTTGGCAGCCTACTGTGAAGAGGCTGTGAATCCCCTGTGCCACAGACACACCAAGGAGGAGGGTATCATTTATCTGTATTCGCCTACTCATCTAACATGGCAAAGAAAAATCTATAATCTCCCATTTACAGTTAGATTCTAGATGAAAGGGGCTGCTGGCTGCCTTCACTAAATAAGTTGAGGTTATAACCTAACCGTAGTGTATTTACAGCAGTGTATGCAGTTGTTTTGGTTAGGGTTTTTTTTTTTTTTGGGGGGGGGGGGGGCATTTTGACATCCCATAAACCCCACACAATAACCCCACACAATATTGTGTATTCTAAAAAAATATGTTTCATCAATTCTGTTCTATCCTATTCTCTCTCCACCACTATACATTTCAAGCGACCCCGTTTCAACTCCAAGGTTGAACTCACATTCTTTCACTTACATTCACTCAGTCAGGACTCACATTCACCACCTGCTATTACATATTGGTCAGCATCGATTACCAAAGGAAAAAAAAACTCCACAACTACTCACAAATGTAGGTTAGAGTGTGCACTATCTCAGAAGCCACGCCTTTATTGAAGCGGCGCGCCACAGGTGTCATGTTCTGAGCGCTTCAGGAACTTGGCACAACGCTTACAAATGGGATCATCATACGTAGCCTACGATTTGTGGTTATCTTTTTACATTATGGGTGGTCTTGGACACCTCGTGGGTTACTCGTCTTGTAGATTCTTTATTTCAAGAAAAAAATAATTGGCATTGTTGGAAATCTTCCGGGTTTAGCTCCATGCGCGTGCTGTCTTGACATTACCCTTTGCGAATTGGGTTTTCATCTCAATTGGACGAGATCAGCTCCTGTAACAATGATCATTCTGTTGTCAGGATTCCTATTTTTCTCCGGACTTTTCGTTACTTTCAAACATGTCATTAAAACTCGCACAAACTTGAAAGACGCGGATGTGGCGTTTCTCAGTACACGGTAGGCTCTGTTATGGTGTAAACAGTGATGTGTGGGCTATGAAATATTTGTCAGAAAGAATTGATGACACGTAGGCCTAGACCTAAGTCTACTAAGATATATCCTGAAGGATTATTGATTGATCGTGTGTCCATTGTATAGCCTATCGGTAGTATGCCTGTAATTAATAAACAGGCCTAGTTAATTACCCTGTTAATGGATTGTATGGATATAGGCTACTGTGTTAGTTAGGCTAAGTTTCCAATGGTTTAGGATTTCTTAGACATAAATTGGAACAAACAGGCACATTTCGCACATTGATGTGTTTTGTCATAATAATGACAACAGAGACAAATGACCCTTTCATACCCTGCCTGGAATGATAACATGCATTGCACACACATGGCTGTTGGCCGTTGAAGAAGAAAATATTTTCACTGGTCTCACTAGTGAGCTGTTTGCTTGTGGGTATGGTGTGTGTAGGCTATGAAAAGGTCACTGGGGCCCTGCCGTGGCCAACCGGTCACTCGTCTGCCATCGGGCCGTTTGATTCCCGGCCCGGGTCATTTGCCAACCCCCATCTCTCTCCCCATTGGCTTCTTGTCCACCTCTTAAGCTGTCCTGTCAAATAAAGTCACAAAAGACCAAAAAAAAGAAAAGGTTAGTGGGTTGCTGAACTAACATCACTCATCCAATGCTGCACAGCAGACACCTTGGATTATACAGGCTTCAGGTTTTTGTCATCCTTAGGATAAAGGAAGTGAACAGTGGGACACAGGAAGACTTGGAGAGAAAGATGGGATAGGATTATTTAGGACACAATCCAGACCGAACTCGAACCCGGGTCCCCGGAGGCATGCCAGTCCATGGTGATGTTTCAGCGCTGTTGAGTTTTTAAGTCATGGATAAGGCACAAGGATTGACTGAGAATTTAGAGAAGGCTAGTTGAACTGTAAGTTACAAAACAAAAAGGGATAAAAGTATTAAACTAGGCCTTGTCATTCCTGACTGAGGTTCACCCTGAAATCCCCCAAACCTCCTGTTGTAAGCCTACATAAAGTTACTGCCATGGTGACTATTTCAGGCCCCCAATATCTAATCAAGTCATGTTGGCTGCCTATTAGGCCAATTAGGCCTATAGATTGCTGGTGTAAGATTTGGTGCAAATTCTCCCATCCATCTCAGACCCCTTACGTTACTATCATTGAGACACTCATGGTGACGAGAATGGTCATCCACATTCTCTGAAAGATACAGTAGTAGAAACTTAACTCACGCTGGTATGTCAACTAAATGAGCACAACCCTGTAAAGGCAATTCTTGCTTTCGCATTCATTCAGTTCATGTCACAATGGTCAATCAGTATACTGTCTTAACTGTATATAATAGATTTTGTGTCGTGTCATGTTTCACCTAAAGGATAGTGTCCTCTATCCATGCACTGCTGGCCTCCTCAGCTGGTGTCTTGATCGTGGCATCCTGCAGTGATGTTATGAATGACAGGTAGGTGGTAACATGTTTCAACATAATGTGTCAGTTTCCCATCTAATGTTTCAATCAAGTGTAAGACTACAAGCCTGTTTGTAAGTTTAATATGTGTATTGATACCCCCCGTCCCCCGGTGATCAATAAAGTTATTGATTTTGTGTAATATAATTTCTACATGTCTGCTACAATTTCTGTCCTATAGGCACAGACTTGCAACAGATTTTGTGTGGTTCGGAGCACCTTACATGGCGTATGACATATATGCCATGTACCAGGTGCATCATCTGAGCGAGATGGGGAAAGGCTCTGAGGACCACACAGGGCATTCACTTCACACCATCTCCAAGTTCCTCCACAAGAACGTCTTGTTGGTCCTGCACCACACAGCCCTGCTGACAATCTTCATGCCTGTTACTCTGGTCAGTAAGACTGATGAAAATGTAGGGCTCTAAAAAATGTTTTCATTATCAGCCGAAATGGCAAGTAGATGTTAATATCGCTGACCAAACATACACTCCCTTGGGTCAAAGTGGCTAGTAAGTTTTCTTTTCTACCTGCCAAACTGAAATGTCACCAACATTTGGCCGGTTGGCTACATAGGTGCCGGAAAGGGGGATGCAGCAGTGCATTTACATCCCCACTTTTGGGCTCCCTAAATTAAATTCTCAACTTTTACTGCAGACAAATTAGTGGAGTGCAGCAGCCGTAACATTGTTAAGAAATGAAGAATGAAGAATAAAAAATGCACCACCATTTTAAAAACTTGTTCTGGCGCCCTTGGTTGCGGGTCTTAATTTAGAGCCCCAAGAGTCTTGTTTTATTCTCCAATGGTCCTCATGCTTTTCATCCTGTTTTAGTTCCTGCGGAGAGGCCTGGGCGACTTCTTCATCGGTTGTTTCTTCATCACAGAACTCAGCACACCATTCGTATCAGCAGGAAAGGTCCTTATTCAGGTTGGAGTAGTATGATGTCTTGTGTGTTCCTCATACATTTGACTGTGTGCTGTGCCCATTTCAACATTGGTCATCAACCCATTTTAGCCTACGCCCTTTTTGGGAAAAGGTGTCCTCTCCCTATTAAATCCTAAATATCGCACATAAAACATAAAATAAGTTGCTTGTAAAAGCTAGAACCTTAATTTTGCACTTGAATGTGTTCTTGCAGTTCGAACATACCCACATTTTTAATAAAACAGCTCAAATCTCAAGAACCTCAATGCAACGTATATGTCGCTCCAGGACACAATGGGTTAACTGCAAGTTGATTTCAGTGAATCCCTAATGTAGCTCAGAAACTACAACGATGACCACTACATAGACCTAAATTGTTCAAAATAATTTATCTCTTTTTTTTCATTGCACTCTTTTTTTTCTTGCAGCTGGGATTACAAGACTCCACTCTACACAAAATCAACGGCCTGATGGTCCTTCTGACTTTCTTCCTGTGTAGAATATTACTCTTCCCCTTCATGTATTGGGTCTATGGCCGGAGCTACAACATACCTCTTTACCGAGTGCCCTTTCGTCTTCCATGGCACTGTAACCTTGGCAACCTCTGCATACTCACACCACAGCTGTACTGGTTCTTCCTGCTATGCTGTAAGGCTCGACACCTTTACCTTCGCCAGATGAAGGCACACGGCAACAAAGCTAAGACAAGCTGACACTGAAGCCTTGTCATTAATTTCAACTCTTACATACTATTACACACAGTTAGTGCCTTTCTGTAGACTGCGAGGCTATTCAGACATTGCTGTATTTGTACCAGAGTACTCCCACATGTGGGTTACCATGGGCGCCGCTAGTGGAAGAAAAGTGTTACAGATTCGAAGGGCCTGACAGCACTGACAGGGGCCCCTGGAAGGATGCTGTTGACAGAATTTGTCATTTTGGGGGCCTAAAATTCATATCTTTCATGGGGCCCAACATTTCGGCACCCCTGTGGGTGACTGAGGGCTTTGTTAGTAAAAAGTCTTCAAAAGGCTAGTTCTCTCTCTGCACTGTACGTAGGTGGCTCAGGGGATTTCATTAATAAACTGATTGGCAGTAGGCTACGTTTGTTAATGAGTCGACCAAATACAAGTTTGGAATGACATAATTAATGAAGATGCACTTCACAATAAGATACACTATACTGTATATTTTATTTAAAATGTGCCTGTGTAATATTTATGTGTGCTTCTGTTTTATTTTATTTATTTACCGGTATTTCACCATGTTTTATTACTATTAACATTTTGTCCCATGCCCATTCAAACAGATGATTTGCAGGCCTAATAAAAGCACTTGGTACATTCTCAATGTCCACATTGGCTGTACTTTTTGGGTGAACAATATATTTTCACTGTTGTTGAAGCTATACACTGACTTGTGTCAAAGCAAAGTGTTATTTTCTTCAGTGATGTCCCATCAGAAGATATAGCCTAATTAAAAATCTGCAGAAAGATGAGGGGTGTACCAACTTTTCTTAGACACTGTATGTGTGCACATTTCTTGCATGTGCATTGCGTGCACATATAAGCCTACACAGGCGCTGTTTCTCAAAGTGACGTGTGCTGTCCTCTAGAGTGCCAAGGCCTTGAAATCGCACTCGCAAGGCTCAAAGCCTGACGCATTTCAAATGGATAAGAATGCAGGGCTCTCAAGTCTCACTCTTTGAGAGTGTGACACACTCATCTGAGCGAGTTCACACTCTCACACTCCACACATGGTATTTCACACTCTGAAGTTTTGATAACTTATCCAATCGGCGCACATTAATTCATCCAACCTATCCACAGACACGTCAGAAATAGTTAACAGTGCTTCTCTGTTCAGACTAGTTACCACGCTATTCAGCCAATCAGAAAATAGATTTTTCGGTTGTCGGGCAGATCAGAGCAGTGGATCAGAGTTTCATCCAATAGCGCGCGCAGCAGAGTTCAGAGAGAACTGTAAAATGTATGAATTGCAAGTAGGCGAACTGGAGACGCAGGAGCCAGGACCATCAGGTGATAACTTCATACAGGTGAAAATATGAGACTTGTATTAGTTAGGCTACTGTTTTTACTCCTTATACCAATATTTCCAGCCCATGTAGCCTTGACAGGGACGTTAAAAGAGAGCAACAACGCTAGCTAGGCTATAACCCCAGCTGATTGTTGGATGATCATCCCTCCCAAACATGATTGAACGTGGAGACAAGAGGAGTGGGAGGTGGTCAAATATTAGACAGACTGGAGAGAATGGAGGAATGCAGAGGTAGTGGTAGAAGAGAGGGCAAGTAGGCTAAAAAGTCAGGCACCAATAGTGCTGGAGATATCATATTGAATGAAAAATGGGTATATTATTTGGGTCTGATGCCTAAAAAAAGTGATTGGACTTAATTTTAATTTGGGCTGATAATGTCAATGCACAATAAAGAACATATGCCTACAGGTAGCCTATTTTAGGCTATCCCCCCACAATGAACATTGTCTAAAACCATCCCCCTCAATGAAAATGGTCAACAATGACCTCCCTATAAAATATACATCCCTTCTTCACATTGTGTTAAAATTGCACTTTCAACAACAACATTTTCAATTTGGGAGAAACCCCCAAACCACCAATCATTAGAATCAATCTCTGACCATCCCCAGCTGCTTATAGGCTATTTTACAACTCGAGCACTGGTCTGATTAGGATTAAGCATATTGAATACATAGTGTATTTGGTCTAATCAAACTTTTTAACTAGCTGGGTTGAAGGGAAACCTAGTGTTGATAGGTCGATGGGTAATGATGTGTCGATGCCCGGTTAGGCCTACAGCTTTACACAGCGTGACTCGGCCGCCACTTTTTGCTTTTCAAATAGGCACAGCACAGCTCAATCGTGAAGCAAAAAGTGGCGACCGAGACGCGCTGTGCTACCAGACAACAGTCAGTGGAAAAGAGGCATAGGTGAACTAATAGATATGGGACCTTCTTGTATTATTTTTTGCTATCATTTACTACTGTATGATGGGGCCGACTGTAAGAGGTTAGCAAGTGATGATAGTTATTTGGCGGAGGCCCAATCGCCGGCCCAGGTCTTGCACTGATGGATCCAATTGCGATACCGTGATGGAGCTGTAGGGACTGGGTCTTTTACCCCCGGGCGAGAGCCTGGGCCCAGCTAGTGGTGGTGGGGGAAGAGGAGGAGATCTCTAGCGTCGGCACCTGAAGCAGCGAGAAGGGTGAGTGAGATGC
Source organism: Engraulis encrasicolus (assembly GCF_034702125.1). Lineage (NCBI taxonomy): Eukaryota > Metazoa > Chordata > Actinopteri > Clupeiformes > Engraulidae > Engraulis > Engraulis encrasicolus. The sequence continues at coordinate 29,162,035 of NC_085864.1, read as the reverse complement.
GTCATTATAAACATGGGGTTGGCCGTTGATTGGACGAGGGCTTGGTGCGCGCTAATTGAGTCTTTCTTGGCAGAACTACTGCAAGCTACATTTCTGATGAGTATACTGTAAAAAGTCAAAGAAACTGATGACTGAGACACTGATGACCCCCCGAAAAACATGCCATTTGGGAATTTGCATGGGCCGACCACACTGTGTTGTGTCCATGAACAACCATACAAAACAAACATTCCAAGGTCCATCTCTTGAGGATTCCAACCCATAATGACCTCCTATAGGGACATCCTGAACAAACAACAAACATTTGAACAGGTGGTATACAAAATGAAAGGGGATGACATCACAGACCATTGTAGCTACTTCAGGTACTGACAAGTCAAGCAATATACAGCATGTAGGAAAGACTGACTACATGAAATTGGCCACAATTGTCCTTTCATGAACAGCTATGCAGCTTCACATGAATGCAGCTTCACATGAAATATGACCTATTTTGTAAATGAATCTTAGAATATACAGTTGCAATACAATTAAGTTATATGCAAGGGACCTAGAGAAGGTGGGGTCTGTTTTAAAGGTGACTGCCTCCAATATAGGCCTGAAGTGCAGGGGGAAATCCTGGTTTGTGTTCATCGTACGGCCCTCAGAGGACTTTTATGACCCTCGGATGAAAAAGGTTCCCAACCCGTGGTTTAAAGTGATATTTTTTAAGGATGCCCTATATGTTCCACTGTGAACCCTCTCCTGTGTATGGTAAAGAATACAGTATTCCTGTAATGTGTGTAATAACAGCAGTGCAGGAATTAATACAGTACCTCCCACAAAACTGGTAAGATGTAAGTAAGGATTCACAACATTGCCTTTTTGGTTGAATGATGACGCCATAACTTACATTACATTACATTAGGCAGATGCTTTATAACCAAAGCGCCATAGTTATGCTGTAGTGGTGTAGTAGGCCTACTATGATGGTGGAACGGCAGTCATAATGGGGCGACAGAGGTCTTGTGTGGTCCCATGTGTCTAATTTGACACAATGAAAGGACAAGAAAGTGTCCAGCTATTCCTCATGGGATTTGCTCTCAGACTAAAAAAAAAGATATTGACACCTTGAAAAACAACCACAGATGGCCAGGACAGGTATAAATATAGGGGTTCCCACATAGAATCCTGAACACCATTAGAAGAACATCAGCTGGATCAGGAAGGCTGGGTTGCTCTAAATACTGTACGTAGCATGCTTCCAAACAGGTGTCATTTATGTTGACACACAGAAAGGTATGAAAATTATCTGCATGATGAAAGTGACTTTTTGTTGTTTACAAAACCATAATACAATTTTAAAAGAAATGTATTGTAGACATTTACCCTTCATGCAGGCCTGCACAATCATTGAGGAAATACCTGATAAGAGTATTTAATTTCTATAGTATTCACTGCACTGCCTGCATTATGCACTGAATTGTCCATGTTGTGTGTGTTTTTCAGGAACGTTGACTGACACTGACCATGAATGGATCAACTGCTGTCTTCATTTTCACCGTCTTTGAGGAGATAGGCCAAGCAAAAAACATGACATGCTTTGTCATCCTCTTCTTGATCTATGTCGTGGCTGCTGTAGCCAACATCTCCATCATACTTTTAATTTGTTTGGACCCGACACTCCATAAACCGATGTACATATTTTTGGTCGGCTTAATGCTGGATGGCTTGCTCAGCAGCACGGCAGCTTACCCCCGTGCAGTGGCCCACCTGGCAACCAATGTCTACTCGGTCTCATACGCAGCTTGTCTGGCTGAGGCGTACTTCCACGGTATCTATGGGAGCACTATGTACACAACACTCACTGTCATGGCCTACGACAGGTATGTGAGCATCTTCCAACCTCTGCAGTACCACGCTATCATGACCCCACGCAAAGTCAGAGTGCTTCTGGTGGTGGCCAACCTTCTTCCCGTCTTGCTGGTGGGAGGTCAGATATATCTGACCTCAGGGATACCTTTGTGCGGCATAAAGTGATGTGTGAAAACTTGGCCGTGACTAATCTGGCTTGTCACAAGAACACTTACACTCTTATCGCCAACTTTTATGGTGTATGCAGTTTGATTCTACTAGTTGGCCTTCCGATATTACTGGTGCTTATATCCTATTTAAAAATCATTGTGTTGACGTACAAGCTGTCTGCAGATGCACGCAAAAAAGCTTTTACAACGTGCACTGCCCATCTGATCGTTTTCCTCAACTTCAGCTTGTGCTCCTTGTTTTCTGTGGTGTATAATCGCTTTAACGCCAAAGTTCCCATTGGGGGTCATGTGTTTTTGACAACTTCGTACACTCTTTGGCCTCCAGTCTTGCATCCAATTGTGTACGGGGTAAAGAACCAGGAAATCAGGAAACGTCTATCGAAAATCACAAGGTCTGTCCTCCTACGAACTGGGTGTCAGCTGAGACCAAAGACATCAACTGTTTCTATAAGAGCAGATTAACACTAGCAATATTAAAATGGCAGAGGACCACAAGGATGGGAATGCATTGCTCAATAAAGCTCACTGAATTGCTACAATAGCTACGTTTACATGACTAATTTAATTCGGAATTAACTGACTTTAATTCTGAATAAAGCTTAATTCCGATTTGAAAACGTCATGTAAACACCTCTTAATTCCGCTTTGAAAACGTCATGTAAACACCTCTTAATTCCGATTTGAAAACGTCATGTAAACACCTCTTAATTCCGCTTTGAAAACGTCATGTAAATGTAGTAAATGTAAATAATGCTTGGTAAAATGTGAAATGTGATGTGAAATGTCTTACCAGAGCAAGTTATACTATCATGTTGCTGTGTATATGTATTTCCTTGATGCCACACATTTTCAAAACAATTAAACGCTTTTTTTTTTAAAAAAGTTCAACTTATTTCATAGGCCTACACAATCAACACTAACTATATCAACACGTACGTACTGTAGATGTGTAGGTAGCCTTTTACTGCAGATGGGGTCGCCGGCAGGCCTATTCACTATTTGCTGAAAATACGTACAGTTGTGCTCATAAAAATAGCCGTGCCTTCACAAAGATGAGTAAATGTTGAAATTCTTGAAATAAATTGCGCTTAAATGACCAAAAATGCTTTAGGGACACTGTACTGCACTGCACATTCTATGTCAAAGCAAAAAAGGGAAAACTAATTCAATGTCATAGAATATAGAAAGTGGAGAAATGTCATGTTTAAAAAATAGCAGTGTTGACATCTGTCTTCGGAAACTCAAAGATGTTTCCTACAAGTTATGGCAAATTCAACTTAGCTGAGCATCTTAAACTAATATTTAGTTGCATAACCATGGTTTGGGACAACTGTTTCGCATCTGTGGTGCATGGAATCAACCAAAGTCTGGCAACGGTCAGTGGGTAGTGCAGCCCAGGTTAATTGTACTACATTCCACAATTCCTCTGCATTTCTTTTTCCTCATGAACAGTATTTTTTATGTTCGCCCACAAGTTTCGATGGAATTGAGGTGCGGGAATTGCGCCGGCCACTCCATTAGTTGGATACTGTTTGTCTGGAATCATGATTCTGCTCACTTGTTGGTGTGTTTGAGATCATTGTCTTGTTGATACATCCACATCAAAGGCATGTTCTCATCGGTATAAGGCAACATGACTTATTGCAATATCCTGATGTGCTCTAACTGATCAATGATCCATGGTATGCAGTAAATAGGAACAACGTCATAGTACAAACGTAGTACAAAACACATACCCATCATGATACTTGCACCACCATTAGATAAGATTTGATTAAGATTGTTCTTTTTGGGTCTAAGGGTCACAGAAAGTTTGCCGGACATTCTTCAAACAAAGAATTCAAACCATAATACACAGTGAAGAAGACTGTTAAGCATGATGGTGCAAAAAAGGCTATAAAAAAGGCTGTTAAGGCGGAAAAACCAAAAAAGACAAAGGAAATGTGGAATGCAGTGGTGTAGTCTACGTAGAACGCGGGTATACGCAGTATACCCACTTCTAAATTTCAGGGATTTCAGTATACCCACTTTAAATTGATTGATCCATTGTTTTGAATAGCACAAATATATACAGTATACCCACTTCAAAAAATGCTCAAATATACAGTATACCCACCATAAAAAGTAGACTACAGCACTGGTGGAATGTAGTATATAACCTGGGCTACAATACCTGTTGACCGTTGTCGGATGTTGGTCGACTCCATGCACCATAGATGTGAAGCTTTTATTAAAAACCAAAATATTAGTCTATGATGCTCAGCAAAGGTGAATTGTCGAGAATTTGTTAGTTTGTACGGATCTTTGAGTTTCCAAAGACACATGACAACACTGCTATTTTTTTAACATGGCATTTCTCCACTTTCTATGAAATAGGGCCTACTATGAAATTGAATGAGATTACTATGAATTAATTACACTTCCCATTTATTGCTTTGAAATAGAATGTGTTGTGCAGCACAGTGCCCCTAAAACATGTTTGGTAAATTAAAAGTAAAATTTATTTGAAGAATTTCGACATTTACTCATCTTTTTGAAGTAACTGCTATTTTGATGAGCACAACTGTAATACATCATAACAACATTGCTATGACATTACAGAGAGCCTTAAGTAACAGATTAAGACTTGGTCATTACAATTTTGGTGACAGTAAGGTTATAACATAGGCTCTGCGCAAAGGGGTTAAAGATGTCTCCACGATCTGTTGTGAAAAACAGTGCATGTAAGTGTAGCGATCCATGTGTAAAATGTTGCAGTACTGTAAGATTTAGGGATACCCCGTGTCCTTAGCATATGTCAGAACTGATGTCAGATCATGAATCAGAGGTGGACTTTCCATTAGGCAAACCTAGGCAATTGTCTAGGGCCCTGATCAAATCTGTCCTCCGTAAGGCCTCCCAACTGTCACACCAGTCATGGTAAACACACAAAAATAGGCTGGATCTTAATTTGCCACTCATATTGACAATAAGGTTATAACATTGGCTTTACGCGAAGGGGTTAAAACAAAAAAAAGCTACCGTATCTTCCTAAACATCACAGGTTCCGTTTGCTTTTAAAACCACGGATCATGGGCGCAGTATGAGGATGTAGTGAATGCTTTCAAAAGGTGTGCAGGACAACCTTTCCCTGTGACAATGGCATGCATACAGAGTACCGCTAATATTTGCAGACATTTAGGTTTGCAACATTTTATACTGTCAACAAAACTCTGCTTCTTGTTTAGCCACTTAGTAATGAAGAGAAAAATGAATGCAGTAAACTGAAGTTTGAAGTGAACAGGGCCACATGCTTACTGACCTTTCTGAGGACTCCAGAAACACTCTTGTCTTGATAACACACACACACACACACACACACACACACACACACACACACACACACACACACACACACACACACACACACACACACACACACTATACATGTATGTATGTAGGCTATGTAGGCCTATATGTATGTATGCACGCACGTACGTATGTATGTATGTATACGTATGTATGTATACGTATGTATGTATGTATGTATGTATGTATACGTATGTATGTATGTATGTATGTATGTATGTTTTTTTTCTGTAGGCTATCACAAAAGTCAATAACTTTGATATACGCCTACTTGGCCAACTTTAAATGTTTCAACCATGGTGTTGTTTAGGCTACTGTAAAAGTAAAGACAATCTGACCAAATCACTGACAGATGAAATCATAATCAAATGTGGGACACCAATCACAACAGCAATTCCCACTACATGTGGCATCAATACCTGATATGGGGTGTTTATATTTTTGTCCACTCCACAGTAGCTCTAAGTGTAAACAGGAAATCCACGTCACACCACTAGACCCACAGTAAAAGATGCCACCTACCATGATTAAAAAAAAAAAGGCACCACAAGCGTCTTGTATTTGCCACCAGGCCATCTACAAAAAAAACACTTGTCAGACAGGCTACGTCAGTGGAAAAAAAAAACAAGTGCGAAGTGAAAGTAGGCTACTTTGCTCCATTATGAGTAGGCTAGTGGGTGCTGCTTTTCGCTTACTCTGTTCATCTGCGCAAATCTACAAGTAAAAAGGTTTCATGTAAGTAGACCTATTTCATTAAGTTGACTCTCTTTTAAAAACAGACTTTAGAGATCTTGCAGCAATGTAACTACCGATATTAACATTTGTGTATGTTTACAGCAATGTGGTAAAGTACTGTCGGCTATCTATTCTTACCCTATGCCTTACTAAAAATTGATGGTTCACAAAGAACTTTCAATTAGATTGTGAGAAAATAGATGTTCTCTGAGGAACCCCAAAAGTTCTCTGAAGAACCCAAACGTTTTGGGACATACCCCAAGGTTCCTTAGAGAACCATGCCATAGGCCTACATTCCACCCACACAGAGTAGGCCTACACTACTCAGCATATTCATTTTAGAACATTTCAATTATATTAGGCCTAAATCTATAATAAGGACTCCATTGTAGGGTTATGTTATGTACATTTCCTGTATTTTGATCAATGAAAAACGACTAGCCAACCAGAAGTATAGCCTACATGATATGAAAAGAAGAATAAGCCTACAGTAATTGCATAATAAGACGAGAGAAAGGGACATGCATATAAAACAGGTACTAAAACATGTAAATAGCCAACTGGGACCTCATCAAGGGTAAACATACAGTGCTGGCCAAAATTATTGGCACCCCTTCAATTTTGTCAGATAATACTCAATTTCTTCCAGAAAATGATTGTAATCACAAATGCTTTGTTACTATTATCTACATTTGTTTGTCTTGCAATGAAAAAACACCAAAGAGAATGGAAAAAAAGTCAAATGAATGACCATTTTACACAAAACTCCAAAAATGGGCCGGACAGAAGTATTGACACCCTCAGCCTAATACTTGGTAGCACAACCTTTAGACAAAATAACTGCGAACAACCACTTCTGATAACCATCAATGAGTTTCCTACAATGCTCTGCTGTAATTTTGGACCATCCTTTTGGTGATTTGAAGGGTGCGTTCTCCACATTGCCGTTTAGAGATCTCTACATAGGTTTTCTATGGGATTCAGGGGTGGACTCCTACATTATGCTGCAAAATGTGTTGATAGTCTTCAGATTTCATAATTCCATGCACACAGTCAAGCAGTACAGTGCCAGAGGCAGCAAAGTAACCTCAAAACATCGGGGAAACTCTGCCATATTCGACTTTAGGGACCGTGTTATTTTCTTTGAAGGCCTCATTTTTTCCTGCTAACTCAAATGAATAGAGGAAAAATAAATGCAACACTTTTTTTCATTGCAAGACAAACAAATGAAGATATTAATGGCAAAGCATTTGTGATTTCAATCATTTTCTAGAAGAAATTGAGTATTATCTGACAATTGAAGGGGTGTCAATACTTTTGGCCGGCACTGTATATGTTGCTGGGTGGTTCCCTACTGCAAGCAAAGAAGCAGGTCTATTTAATCTACAAGTCTGCCAGCACACTCGGACAGAAGCGGGTGTATAAAACTTCAATACACAACACAAACCATATAGAATATGTAGTATATTGCAATGAAGAGTGTCCAGATCTACATTTGAGAAGCTCAACACTCACTTTGTTAGCCCGATGAACAAACTGCATCAAGGCAGGATATAGTAGATATAGGCTATAACATCATTCATTCAAAGACACTGAAGAGCACATTTTGATTAAGGAGAACAAGTGATTTGAGGGGAGAGTGAAGTGTTGTTCTCTGTCCACGTGACAACAGAATTAACAGAGGAAGAGGGTGATGTCTAGCAGAATATCAATGTGGAATAAACATGAAAGCAACACATCAAAGTAACTGTCTGCAAAACTAGTTTGACGTGTTTGGTGACATTCAAACCGGTGCAAACCAGAGCTCAAGGACAAACAAAAAAAGAATTGTGACTTTATAAGCGCTAGCTGATTTTTTTCCCTTCTGTTTTTTTTTCTTTAGAAAGATCAGGGTCAGGTGGTAGTGCACACAGTTTCAGTTTTGTTGCCCACACATCCAACAGAGAAATATAGTGTTGTCTTGTCTGAACTATTACTGGAGACTCCAGGACTTTTTGCATGATTATTTCAGTAACAAATTATTTGTATTCTGTACAGTCATTGATGCAGACCAACCAGGGGTGCGTTTCTTGACAACATTGTTGCTAACTAAGTTACTTGGTTGCAATGCAATTTTCTATTGGAAACCTAGAAAGTTGCTATAGGTTAGTAACGATGCTTTCAAGAAACGGGGTGCAGATCCATTAATAGAGAACATAATTTCCTGAATCAGTCGTCAGGACCCTAGACTTAAATTCCTTATGCTTGTTATAAATGCTAATGGGGTACACTGGACTTTTTACCGTTCACATACAATTTTCTGTGAGAAGCAGGGGCTTATTCCAATATGCTCCTCATGTAAAAAAAGCATTTGAATCTCATCATTTGCAAAACATCCAAAGTAGTTTTCAGAGATCAAATTCATCTCGACAGACCACCGAAACAAGAGATAGTGGCACATAACCATGTTATTATATGAAATAGGCCTCATGCTCAGAGTAACAATGTTTGAAATGTTAAGAAAGTGGCTCAATGTTCTCAGAATAGCAAGATGGATCAAAACTCTTTTTCAAGTGGTGTAAGAGGTCTTCGATACTTCTCATGGTTGAAGTTTTAGTGTGTTTCTCTAAACGAAGTTTGCACATCAAACGTATTTGTGATGTACGTATTAGTAGATGTGTGGTGTGGTTTGAAACAGGACCCTGTTTCCAATGGGAAATTGCATTGCAACCAAGTAAGGAACTTTGTTTGCAACGATGTTGTCAAGAAACACACTCCTGGTGTAAACTTGAGGGATGGTAATCACTATTTAAATGTGTGTGACTTTTCAAGAGTTTGGTGTAATAGTTCCTGGAGTGTTTGATGTTTAGCCTATTTGTCTGTTCCAGAGAAGTAGCCTACCTGAAGATGGAGGTTCCCTTAGAGGGGGATGTGCAGGGCAGCTCTGGAGCAGCAGATACTCCAGCTGGGCAAAGGTGTGTATCAAATTCATGGTACATGGCTTCTAACCTACCCTCTTACTAATTCTGATGGTCTGGAGCTGACTTGATCATGTTTGAACAGCTGGATCTGAATTGGACATGAAGTGCAGTATGAAGCTCTGTATGAAATGTTCATGTGGGTTTGTATTGTATAATCTTTCACCCTCTCTCACATGTGAATAAATTGGAATCAACATCTACAACTTTGACGCTAATGTCATGGTTTGTATATCTGATGATTTTTTGTGTACCTGTGTGTGTTTGTGCTTTTTAAGATATATCAGAAGTAAAACAATGGGGATTATCAGTGACACTTCGCACCCTTTGCATTGCAAATTTGAACCCTTACCCTCAGGGAGGCATTTAGAGTACCAAATGCCTTTAGGAACGTATGCAAGATTTTTTTTTTGTTCCCATACTGTTTATTTAATCAGTGTCTTAAAGGTGCAGTGTGTTGGATTGTGGCCAGAGTAGAAAGACTATTGCAACCACCGTACACACCTCATTGAAACTGTGCTGCCTGTTACCAAATTTGACCTTTTCATGAGTATTTACGTAAGGGTGAACGTTCGGCGAGAAGGTCGCTACCGTGGAATAGCAGCACGACAGAGAGAATCTTTAGACCCCGACGCGGAGCGGAGGGGTCTTGTTCTCTCTGAAGTGCTGCTATTGCACAAAGCGACCGACTCGCCGAAAGTTAACCCGCTTATTATATGGATATACTTAAATGATTCACACATGGCGGGGACATTTCTTTAGGCCTATTTAATGTTAAGATTGTTGCTGCGCAAAGCAAAACAGTGCCGTTGTGGAACACCGCTAGGCAACAGCTAGGTAGCCAGGATAACAGGTGTTGTCTATCACAGCAGCTGATTAGAGTCTTGTTGAAAAGTCGCTTTAGCAGTGAAAAGTCTTGTTGCCATTGACAGCGGTCTGTTATAGACCAACCCGTCCGTTATCGAAAAATAACAGACGTGCGAACGTTGGGGAGCCCCGTTGAAATGAATGGAGCATTCGACCGATGACGTCACACCATATAATAATAAGTGATAAACTAATATTTTCTAGTATGACCAACGTAAGCTTTGCAGCTGAAAAATTTCTATTTCTGGAAATTGAAAATGGTGGACACGGAGAAGATCCACCTTTTCATATGTATATGATATATAATACATTCACCTTGTCATAATGAATAGGACTACATAGAATTTGATGGTGGTGGTAAGTATTCAAGAAAAAAAATAACATTCATTAGTTAGGACTATATCATTTCGCGCTGAATTCAGGTGGTAAATTAGGCATGCCATATTTCATTACGCTTCTCTAGAACTTTCGTTTTTTAACAAAACGTGCATTTAGTGAATGGGCAGCATTTATTCTGGAAATAAACTAAGAAATATTACACAGTGCACCTTTAAATGTGTAATGTCTCTAAATGTGTAATCTGTCATATGCGTCTTTAACATGGTGAAACTGAAGACAAGTTTCCACACTTGTGGACTATAGATATTATTCAATTATTTCATTCATTAATTTATTGATCCAGCCCTAGGAAGCGTAGTAGATCATCCTCTCCAAAGTCAAGCACTGATGTGTCAGTGGAGAGTGACCTGACCTTCAGAGCCGAAGATGCTCCGGCCTGTAAGAGGTTTGTATCAATAAGATTTACAGTATTTACAGTATCAATTGGCCTATTTGCAGTATATCACTCACACACACACACACACACACACACACACACACACACACACACACACACACACACACACACACACACACACACACACACACTTCCTACGGAAGCTTAGATCATTCAATGTCTGCAACAGGCTCCTGCTGATGTTCTATCAGTCTGTCATGGCAAGTGTCCTCACCTACGCTATTGCCTGTTGGGGAGGTAGCGTTAGGAAGAGGGACGCTGGACGCCTTGACAGGCTGGTGAGGAAAGCTAGGTCTGTGGTGGGTATGGAACTGGAGGATCTCACAACCACAGCCGAAAAAAGGACACTTAGCAGATTGGACTCAATACTTGAAAATGACAGACACCCCCTGCACCCGTTTCTGGCCAACCAGAGGAGCCTGTTCAGCTACAGACTCCGGGCCTTCCCCTGCCGGACAGACAGACTACGGAAGTCTTTTGTCCCCAGGGCCATCCAGCTCTTCAACACCACACAGAAAGAGACAATTAAAGAGATTGTCATTGGTGACTGGACTGCATAAACTAGCCCCCCACACTGGAACACTCAAACTGCAGCCACTACCCCCCCCCCCTTCCAGATTCTTTTTCTCTACTGAACAGTTACATTTCACCCCACCCCCCCCCCCTACCCCCTAACCCCCACCCCCTGGAGCAAGCGCCTGCACTACCTTGGACACTTTAAGGGTTGCCCAATACAGGACAATAACCCACTACACCCCACCTCAGCTACCTCACCCCCTGGAATAGCTGCCGTGAACTACTCAGCTTTTGCATGGACAATAATTAGAACTTCTTTGGCTCTTGTATGTGTACTTAACATGGTTATTTTGTTTTTCTGTGAGTGTGAATGTATGCAACATGACACCCTACCAGGACCTTGTGTCTGTGCAGGGATGAGTGTGTGTGTGTGTGTGTGTGTGTGGGTGTGGGTGTGGGAGGGGGGTTGTGGGTGGGTTTGTGTGTGTGTGGGTGGGACAATGTGTGTGTGAAGTGTGTGTGTGTGAGAGAGAGAACATGTGTGTATGTGAGATAATGTGTGGCGGTAGTACTCAAGATATATTTTTCCTGTAATGTTCAATTATGTGTATAATGTCTTGTGTATGTTTTGTATTTGTGTATTTATGTAAGCTGACAGACACCTTAATTTCCTTCGGGATTAATAAAAGTACTCTACTCTACTCTACTCTACACACACACACACACACACACACACACACACACACACACACACACACACACACACACACAGCCATTTCACCTGCTGAAAACACAGTCTATTGAATATGAGGGTATTCTTCACTAGACATTTTAATTGTACCCTGCACCTGCACAGAGTGGGATGTGTGCATACTCTGTAGTATAATATAGTCTGAGCTTTGCACAGGCGGTTCACTCAACCACTACAGTCATCTACAGCACATCTGATTTACTCGCTGTAATCCACAGATGTGTAGTTTAGTCATACTCAGGGGTGTAAGTAGTTTTGTTTTCTTGCAGTGTTGCTCTGACAGTATTTTTTTTTACTGTAGGCCTATGTCTCTTCTGCTACTTCTGTCAAACAAATAATCGAAATAAGCCTAAAGCTTCCAAGGTGTTGATAACATGCTGAACCCGTTACCACGTCTGTGTGTGTGTGTATGTGTGTGTGTGTGTGTGTGTGTGTGTGTGTTATGAAGAATTACCAAAAATTACCAAAAATGTGTTGTTTTTACAGTTACCATTCTGATCTATTAAGAATGCAGCAGTCCCACAAATCTCACCTGCTGAGGAAGTATCAGTGTTTGATGGAAGGACTCACCCATCAGGAAAAACCCACAATGCTCAGACAGATCTACACAGACCTCTACATCACAGAAGGGGGTAGAGGAGAGGTCAATAAAGAACACGAGGTCATACAGATAGAGATGGCATCTTGGAGTGAAGCACCCAAAGACAGACCAATAAAATGCACTGACATCTTTGAGCACTTATCTAAACAAGTTAAACCCTTACATGTAGCTAAACAAGTCAAGCCTATCGGGATTGTATTGACCAAAGGAGTGGCTGGCATTGGAAAAACAGTCTCTGTACAGAAGTTCACTTTGGACTGGGCTGAAGGATCGTCAAACCAGGATATTGACTTCATATTTCCTATTTCTTTCCGAGAGCTGAACCTGATGAAGGGCAAAACCATTAGTCTGGTTGATCTAATTGAGCACTTCTTCTCAGATGTGATGGATCCAAGAATGTTCACAAGTTCAGAGCACAAGGTTATGTTCATCTTTGATGGTCTGGATGAGTGTCGACTTCGTCTAGATTTTCACTCCAACCAAAAGTGCTGTGATGTGACAAAGTCAGTGCCAGTGGATGTGCTGCTGACAAACCTCATCAAAGGGAATCTGCTTCCCTCTGCTCTCCTCTGGATCACCACTCGACCAGCAGCAGCCAGTCTGATCCCTCCTGAGTGTATGAACCAGGTGACAGAAATAAGGGGGTTTAATGATCCACAGAAGGAAGAATATTTCAAGAAAAAGCTCAGTGATGAGAGCCTGGCCAGCAGAATCATTGCACATCTGAAGTCATCCAGGAGCCTCTACATCATGTGCTACATTCCGATCTTTTGCTGGATTTTAGCTATAGTAATAGAGAAAACATTAGACAAATCCAAGATTGTAGAGATCCCAAGGACTCTCACTAAAATGTACATACATTTTCTCATCATTCAGGTCAGAATTAAAAATACCAAGTACACTGAGCAAGGGGTGAAAGATGAAGAGATGCTCTTCAAACTGGGGAAACTAGCCTTCCAACAGCTGGAGAAGGGGCATCTAATCTTCTATGAGGGAGACCTGAAAGAGTGTGCCATTGATGTCACAGAAGCATCAGTGTATTCAGGAGTGTGTACTCAGATTTTCAGGGAGGAGGCTCAGTTTTACCAGGAGAAAGTGTTCAGCTTTGTGCATCTGAGCATTCAGGAGTTTTTTGCAGCTTTGTATGTTTTCCTCTACTTCGCCAGCAGTGACAGAAACAAATCTAGCAAGCAGCAGCAAACCTCTCAGCTCCCTTTTCTGTTGAGAGCAACAACACTTCAGGACCTGCACAAGATTGCAGTGGACCAGGCGTTGCTGAGTAGGAACGGACATCTGGACCTTTTCCTCCGCTTTCTTCTAGGCCTCTCACTGGAGTCCAATCAGAGTCTGACACCTACTGCCACAATCCAGTAGCCAATCACAGAGTTCAGAGCAAATAGTCCAGTGTATCAAACCAATGATCAGAGATCATAGTGAGTTGGACAGAAGAATCAACCTGTTCTACTGTCTGAATGAGTTGAATCATCATGCTGTAGTGGAATGCTATACCGGGAGCTCAAGAACTCTGTCTGTAGAGATGCTCTTACCAGGACAGTGGAAGACTGCCACATTTAAGTTTACAACTTCAGAAGAGTATCTGGAGGGATTTGACCTGCAGAAGTACATGAAAACACCAGAGATGGATCAGACTGAAATCCTCAGCCCTGATGAAGTTCTCCGGAAACTGATGCCATCTGATGCGTTCACATCATCTACTTCAGCAGAGTGAGTAAAATACTGTGTGTGTGTGTGTGTGTGTGTGTGTGTGTGTGTGTGTGTGTGTGTGTGTGTGTGTGTGTGTGTGTGTGTGTGTGTGTGTGTGTGTGTGTGTGTGTGTGAGTGAGTGAGAGAGAGACACGGACGGACGGACAGACAATTACGTCTGTTTACTTAACGCATTTGCAAATTAGCTGTAGGTCCCTACTTTTGTTACACATTCTTCAGTTTCAACCTCTGTCTGGCTGTGTTTCTTTGTTTTTTATGACTCTAGTATTTAAATGTATGTACCCAATCTTTCTGCCAGGCTGGAGTCATGTAACCTGTCAGAGAAGAGCTGTTCCTATTTGGCCTCTGCCCTGACCTCACACTCTTCACGTCTCACACGGTTACAGTTGAAGGGCTCAGACTGGCCAAAGCATGGATCATCATCAATGAGTGCGTCATCCTCAGCTGGTTGTCATCCAGACTGCAAGCCCTGGGAGTTGAGGTAATGACTCTACACATCCCCACTTTTCTCTTTTATGATCGCAGTTATAACCATGGTCAGAACAGATAGAAAATAGGCACCTGTTCAAAACCAGAACTACACCAGTCGTTTCAACATTAATTTAAGTAAATAAATTAGCATCTTAATGCTTTGGATGTGTTACTTTTTTTTTTGCAGCCTGGAGGGGTATACTCTGACAGAGGAGATCTGCTCCTATCTGGTCTCTGCTCTGACCTCACACACATCTACACTCTATGGGAGAGGCCTGAACGAGAAAGAGGGGGAATGGTTATGCTTTGCTCTTAGTCAGCAAGACTGCAGATTGGAGAAACTAATGTAAGCACCATTNGGTGTGTGTGTGTGTGTGTGTGTGTGTGTGTGTGTGTGTGTGTGTGTGTGTGTGTGTGTGTGTGTGTGTGTGTGAGAGAGAGAGAGGGGGGGCAGGGACACGCATTGTCCCCATTGGGATTGTTCCAGTAAATGAAACACGAGACATGAAACACAAACCAATACGAGAAAACACTCAAAAAATCCCTAAACACATCTGCATTACATGTTTGTCAATAAAAAATATGTTACATGACAAAAGAGAAACATGACAAAATGCATTGGTCATTCAACAGGACAATAATCAATATTAAAGTAATGTTGATGTGAAGCTTCACTAACAGTAGCCTGATATATCTCCCTTCAGATTGAAGCTCTGTCCCCTGACAGAGAAAAGCTGTTCCTACCTGGCCTCTGTGCTGACTTTACACTCCTCAAATCTCACACAACTGCAGCTTATTAACAACAGGCTGCAGGACTCAGGAGGGGAACTTTTATGTTCTGCTCTGTCATCCAAACTGCAAAGTGGAGAAGTTACAATAGGCGTGTGTGTGTGTGTGTGTGTGTGTGTGTGTGTGTGCGTGTGTGTGTGTGTGTGTGTGTGTGTATGCATAGTAAGTGCTGGGTTCATGTCATGATTTTGCATTCTCTGTGTGTGTGTGTACTGTATTTGTGTGTGTGTGTTTATGTTCAGTAATCATCAAGCTATGAGAAACATTGTAATTTCAATTATTTCAAGGAATTAAAAAAAAAATGTGTGTGTGAGAGTGTGGCCCTGTCATCATGTGTACAGTTGACTGACTAACTGTAACCTTATGTCTATCCCAGACTGTATGCCTGTCCCCTGACAGACAAGAGTTGTTCTGATCTGGCCAGTCTACTGACCTCACACTCCTCATGCCTCATACAGCTGCAGCTAAGCTACAATAAGCTGCAGGACTCAGCAGTGGAACTCTTATGTTCTGCTGTCCATCATCCAAACTGCAAACTGGAGACTCTACAGTAAGCATCATTTCTGTGTGTGTGTGTGTGTGTGTGTGTGTGTGTGTGTGTGTGTGTGTGTGTGTGTGTGTGTGTGTGTGTGTGTGTGTGACTGATTGTGTGTGTTGACTGTGTGTGTACATAGTTGGTGGTAATGTAGCATTCAGTCAAATGTAGTATTTTTTAGGGGTGTAAATAATATTCGAAATGTATCGATGTATCGCGATATAATCTGACGATCGAATTGCATCGTACCGTGGGGCATTCTCAAGTATAGAAAATAATTGAATCGCTGACTCCTGCCCAATGCCCTAGCTCCATAGCATAACAGAAGTGGAAATGTAATTGGGAAAAATCGAATTGAATCGTATTGTTTCATATTGTGGGGCATTCTTAAGTATTGAAGATAAGCTTAGTCGAATCGCGTCGCATCGAATAATAAGACATCAATATTGAGTCGTATTGTCATGGGGGCTGTGATTTACACCTCAAGTATTAATCATTGATGCAGTAATTTCATCTCTCTCCCAGGCTGTATGACTGTTCCCTGACAGAGAGGAGCTGTTCCTTTCTGGCCTCTTCCCTGACATCACAGACCTCGCATCTCACACTGCTGCAGCTGATGGACCCAAACTGGGACGAGTATGAATCACCGTCATCATCACTGACTGTTTCATATTTATTTCAGTGTCATCCAGACTGCAAGTCCAAGGAGCTGAGGTATTAAACCTCCCTTTACACTTCTTAGTTTGTCTTGGTTATTTTATTTTTCTTGTCAAGAGGAAAAATACTGGCATGCCAAGGTTAGAGATTGAGTTGGTCTGCACTGGAATGGGATTCTACTTGATTGATGATCATGATCAATAACTTTATTCTACTGGAATAGATGTGCCTCACAAGAATATGAATGAAAAGGTACGTGTGTGTGTGTGTGTGTGTGTGTGTGTGTGTGTGTGTGTGTGTGTGTGTGTGTGTGTGCACGTGCGTGGGTGTGTGCACGTGTTCAGTGCTCAGCATGCACATGCTCAGTTCTTTGTGTGAGCTGTACATGTACAGAGTGAAAATGTTGCAAAAGTATGTATTTATTTATTTCAGAATAAAGGGATGTACACTTACAAAGGAGATCTCCTCTTATCTGGTCTCTGCTGTGACATCACATCAATCTACAGTTGATGGGAGATGCCTTGAGGATAAGGAGGTGGAATGTTTGTGTTGTACTCTTAGTCATCAAAACTGCAGACTGGAGCACCTAAAGTAAGTTTCACTTGATGCATGTGTGTGTGTGTGTGTTACGTTGTGTTTGTGCATGTGTATGTAGAATGTGAGCACACAGCAGAGGTTGCGCTAGACTTTTTCATAGTCCGTCATTTTGACGGACAGGGTCGAAAAAAATCCGTCATCGCCTATTTTTTATTCGTCATCCCGTTTCTCAATGTGGGGGGTCGCGATTACATTACATTTTTTTTTTTACATTACATTTCATGCGCAATTGCGGCCAACTGAGAGTAAACAGCTATGAATAGGCCTACATCCCCTTTCACGCCACATTCAGTCCCCAACTTAACTTTCTATACTGCAAATCATTTTCTCTCTTTGCCCCCCTATCGTCTTATTGCACTGTTTTTTTTGTTTGTTTTTTAAAACCAGATAGCCATCTCTCACTAACGTGCGTCTGATTCAGTGTTCAGCGCTATGGTCACCACAAGCACTTTTTTTAAAGACGCGTGCTGGGCTTTATCCAACAGCTCTCACTCACTCTTCTTGCTCTACATTATTAATGCATCGATTGTAAAGGCTAGCCTAATATTCGCGTTGGGCTTCAAACGCGTGCACGATGGAAAGGAAAGTGTCTTGCAGCAGAAAGATTTAGTCCAGGCAAGCGACAAGAGCACTGAAGCCTACACCAGGAAGACGAGCAGATTTCGTCAAAACTTTGTTGAAAATGCCAGCGACGGTAGTAAAGGGAGACTCTTCACTCGTAGCCCTTTTGGCTTATGTTGGTGTAAGGTAGGGTACTCTGCATAGGTTAGAAATAGTTATTAACCGAGCACCCTTAGTCAAGGGTTCTTTTCGAGGAGTAAGGATAATGCAATTATGACCAGATGGTGAAGTTAGAAAGCATTGCCGGCATTTATTCATAAAAACACTCAAGTGAAAACTCTCTGTAAAGTCTTCAAATTGTCCTTTGTCCTTTCCAAAGAGGAAGATAGAATAAATAGAAAAAATAGAAGACATAAGAAAGTGGAAATGAAAAACCCTCAGAGCTCTAAATAAAGAAATAAAATAAAATAATTAAATAAATAACTCTCAAGTCCAAAAGTGTCCATCAACCCGGGTAGTATATGTTCTGTTTGTATGTGTCCCACGTGCGGGTGTGTGCAATGGATCTCCTTATCTCTGGAGCCTGGATGCAGAACGAAACACGGCTGTAGGAGGCGAGTGGCCAGACGCTCCTCTTCTCAGTCACTACTGGCCAGGCGTGCACCCAAAGAAGTTCGGCAGAAGTTCGTTGAATAAGCTCTTAAAAAAACAACAACCTGCATAGCAGGGTAACAGTACTGTCAACACTTTCCTCATTCTTTCTTCAGTTCTTCAATATGTAAACTCAAAGTGCAGTATGAAACGTAAGTCCGTTCAGTCCATGAACTGCACAAAATGAAACTCAGTCGCTAGCTTAGGCCTAACTAAATAACATGGGTTCTAAGTAACCGGTATTCACAACATAGGCAGCTAATCAGTTCAGTTCAACTCCAGTTGGGTTTTTTTTTAGCTTACAGTCAAAATACATCAGTTACTCAAAATAAGCTTACACAATGAAATCATATAATCACATGGACCTACCTAACACATCTTCACAAGATGTGTCTTATGCTCAGATCATGTTTTGTAACCACATAGGCCTACCGTGAATCAAAAGAAAGACAGCTGATATCGCGACTGGCGTGGGAAGACATGAAAATAAAAACTCACTGGAGGATAGGAAAGAAAATTACAGTCTTGTAAATTTTTCTTGTAATTCTTTTTCTTGTAAAAAGACTGTCCGGGTCTTCTTTCACGCAAATCTTGCTTCTCATGGGAATAATAACATAAACAAAAGTAGTATTCTAAACTGCATCATTAAAATAAAATCAATAATTCAACTCTCAATCTCTCTTTCATTCAGTAGGCCTACTCTTCTTCAATGTAAACGTTTTCTGTTCCTTGGTATCTAGTTCTGTTCACATAGCAACAAGTGCTCTTACTCTACGTGTCTCCCTTCCTAACAGTGTCTCTACCGCCACCTAGTGGATGGGAATTGAAATTGCAGCTACATAGACAAACACATGGGAAATATGAGAATAATGTAACCGTAATATTTGAGTGGGTTACATCAGCTTAT
Source organism: Engraulis encrasicolus (assembly GCF_034702125.1). Taxonomy (NCBI): domain Eukaryota; kingdom Metazoa; phylum Chordata; class Actinopteri; order Clupeiformes; family Engraulidae; genus Engraulis; species Engraulis encrasicolus. The sequence goes on along the minus strand of NC_085864.1, from coordinate 29,142,547 downwards.
GGGAGCACTTGGCTATTGGTGAGGCAAGCAATGACCGAAAAGAGGGTAGCCGTTTCTGGCAACTTTTTCAATGTGTTGTTTATGTAAAAAGTTTCCTGATAATGTTTAGACTCTTGAATATCATTTATTTTCCTGATTAATGTCAAGCAGCTGTCCAGCATTGCCTTTGAGTGAATTTTCTGGCTAGCAAGCATGCTATTCGAATATTTTTATGTTTCAAACGAGGAGTTAAGCGACGTCTGAGGATAGCGATATGAAACGATGCTTTTATGAAGGGCGATAGAGGGACGAATGGCATGAGAAGCGGTGAGAGGGGGGAAGGCGACGTATGTCTATAGTAGCCAGATCTGCGCTGATAAAACTATGTCTAATTGAAATGATAATTTACTCTACGATAGGGGTGTAGGCTACATAAACGTGTGATTTATTTATTATCACCCTCGATATGATCCGTCAAAATGACGGACAGGCTTCAGAATTTTCCGTCATCCTTCAAAAAAATCCGTCAATGACGGACATTTGTCGGTTAACGCGACCTCTGGCACAGAGATATGTCCTCCTGGGATGGTGTGTTCTCTGTCTGTGTTTGTGTCTGAGTTGAACATTGTGTGAAGGTCTCAGTCTGTCCAATGTTGAGTTGATTGACTAACTGTTACCTTATGTATCTCACAGGCTGGATGACTGTCCCCTGTTAGAGAAAAGCTGTTCCTATCTGGCCTCTGCCCTGACCTCGCACTCTTCATGCCTCAAAGGGATGACTCTGGGGCAGACTAACCTGCAGAAATCAGGAGGGGAACTTTTATGTTCTGCTCTTTGTCATCCCAACTGCAAACTGGAGACACTACAGTAAGCATCACTTTGTCGGTGAGAGAGGTTGNAATTCCTTAGTTTTCATCATTCCGGTGAGCTGATGACAATCTTTAGATAGGGCTACTATACTGCCCTACAATCTTAGAACGCAGTAACTCTGAAAACGGCAAACTGAGAAAAAAGGCTTCAAAGTTTTCCATATGGCGCGACAACTGTGTTGCCGGTAAATTGGTGGTGACACTTCCTGGTAATGCTTGTTTAGGATAGAAATTTAATGCACACAAAAAAAACAAAAAAACAACATTTATGTGTCTTTTTGCCACAAAAAACAGAGTTACTGCGTTCTTGGCTGGTATTACTGCCACAAAATGGAGTTACTGCAGGAGTTACTGCGTTCTTAGCTTGTATTACTGTCTACTCCCAAACCAGTCCCATTGGAACGTGCAGCAGTAACTCGCCGACTTACTGCGTTTTTGTTTAACTTTTTTGGGGTCATTTTTGCACTTTCAAAATGAGTTTTCTCCAAAACGGGACGGTGTTGGACCACCATTTTTGGACACAAGACAAATGAGGTAGTTTAGAACCCATTTCCGATATAAAAAAAAAATCGACCATTTTGAGTTACTGCGTTCTTGTATTGCACGGCAGTATAGGTGTCAAACATTATTTCTCCTGTCCAACTTTCCCAAAATCAAGATGTGTATTAGGAGTTTGTGAGACATCTTCCTGGTGTGTGTGTGTGTGTGTGTGTGTGTGTGTGTGTGTGTGACAGAGAGAGAGAGAGAGAGAGAGAGAGAGAGAGAGGATAAATGGATGTATGACCAGTTACACAAATCCAAGTTTAGTTACACAAGAATACATGCATTGATTTGCTATGCTATAAAAATTGGTACTATAATACAAACCCATAGAGGTAGAAAATAACACTAGAGGTGACCCCTCCCCCCTTTTTACGGCAATCTTTAGCGGCCATTATCTGTAGGTAGATCAGAGAAATGGAAATTAACGGAGAACGAGGCTCACCTCTGTCAAAAATGGCTTAATCATGTGAAAATTTCCATCAACACACTATACAAGGACAATAGTTGAAGTGTGTTGCTAACTATGTTCATAAAAGATATTATTTGATTTTTAAATGTATTTTATCGACTCATATGATTTAAGTAGATATTTAGCCTGACATTTCAAATCTGGTCTTTGATTAAAGTGTTACTTCATATTTACACAGTTTTAGTTAATTTCTTGACAGGGGTGGGCGTGTTCTCCATTGACTTGCATTGCCTGAAGTTACCTACACTACCTACGGAAGTTGGGAAGCTCCAGCTGCCATTTCCCAGTGCTGTCGCAAATTGCTGTGTCCTCTCTAGTGTTATTTTCTACCCCTATGTAGGCCTACAAACCGTAGTAACAACTCCTGTCCTGTTGAGGGAAAAAAAACAGTAGTGAAGTTATCAATGTGATGTCGAAGCGTGCACAAGGTGTTACTGTGCCTTTCATTATACAGCCCATTTTTTATAGCATCGAAAATCTTTCATTTTATGTAACTAACAGGGCCGTCGTTAGCCTTATTTTAGGGGGGCTTTAGCCCCCCCTACATTAGTCTTACCCCCCCCTTTAACGATTTTGCCAATATATATATATACCCCTTATGAAAAGATATTGCCTTGGCCCTATAGTAAAACTGTTCTACACCCAGTAAAAACACACTGGGTAAAATATTTTGAAATTTGGATGTCTACCGGGGAAGTCTACCGGGGCCACCAGCCCCATGAAAATATCAAATAATGGTGATAGTCAAAATCTTGGATAGAAACAGGGCTGGACTGGCCATCAGGCATAGCAGGCATAGCAGGCATTTTCTCGTGGGCCCCCTTTTTTTTACATTACTGAAAATAGGGGCCCACGAGGGTGCGGGGCCCACCGGTGAGTCAGTTCTCCGGCACTAATAATAATGAGGGGGCCCCCTTAAATCCAAAAATGCCTGGGCCCTATTTCTCCCCCAGTCCAGCCCTGAATAGAAATGGACATTTCGGTGCATCAAGCTACCCAATAAAAACATATTGCCTCAGCTGTGTAATAAAAATGTTCTATGCACAGTAAAATCACTCTGTGTAAAATGTGTTGAAATTTAGATGAATTTTACTGGGTCCACCAGGCCCATGAAAATACAAAACAATGGTGATTGTACAGATTGTAAAGGTAGCTGCTAAGTAAGGGTTAACGTTCGGCAAGAAGGTCGCTACCGTGGAATAGCAGCACGACAGAGAGAATCTTTAGACCCCGACGCGGAGCGGAGGGGTCTTGTTCTCTCTGAAGTGCTGCTATTCCACAAAGCGACCGACTCTTCGAACGTTAATCCGCTTATTATATGGATTTACTTAAAGGGCAATTCCGGCCAGTTTGGATTCATATCCCATCTTGGGTGGACCCAGGGAAAAGGATGAAAGGGGAAACCGCGAGAAATTTTCATGCGTGCTGCGCAAAGTTGTTCAATTGCGCTGTTTTCGGTTAAACCCTGGCCCGTCGGGCAGGTATTTGACCTGTTTTAAAGCTCCTAGCGTGCATAAAACCCTTTTGAACAATTATGCCGTGGTGTGTGGGTCCATACAAGTCGATCTAGTGGTTCACAGTTCCATTAGGTAGCACAGATACGATACAACAAGAGTTTTCAAAAGTGGCGCACCTACCTGTCTCAGCTTCCGCCTTCCAACTACGTCCGCAAAATGGTTCGCCAAAGTGATACTTCATAGTAATCCATTTTATTTTTGTCCACCAAAGACGAGCCACAAGAAACATATTCACACGTTTCCATGTCCTGTGTTGTTATTGTCTCGCAGATTCACTTCTCTGTCACTGAACGCAGTTTAGTGACGTCACGGTGTCACATGACTCCTGGAAGGAATAATTCTTTATCTGTAACAAATATTCTGGTTCGAAAAAGATAACCATGGCCACCAAACTCTTCAATTGAACCACCCCAACGGAGGATCCATCTCAAAATATCAAACAGTATATTACGACAGCGCCTCTCTCTCTCGCTTCTGTATAATAACTGGATGAGCGAATGTGCGTTCCTTCCAGGAGTCATGTTTATTATAGTTTTTCATGTCAAAAGATTGTTGCTGCGCAAAACAAAACAGTGCCGTTGTGGAACACCGCTAGGCAACAGCTAGGTAGCCAGGACAACAGGTGTTGTCTGTCACAGCAGCTGATTAGAGTCTTGTTGAAAAGTCGCTTTAGCAGTGAAAAGTCTTGTTGCCATTGACAGCGGTCTGTTATAGACCAACCCGTCCGTTGTCGAAAAATAACAGACGTGCGAACGTTGGGGAGCCCCATTGAAATTAATGGAGCATTCGACCAATGACATCACACCATATACCTGTAATACTCATGAACGGCCATCCGGGTACTTTGCTCGTAAATATGCGTTACGCCCCTTTATTACATTAAAACAAACCGAATGTCTCATCAACTTACATGCTACATCGGCTTGTCTAAATGAACACAGTCCATGCTTCAGCCACGGCTGTTTGGCTCTATTATTTGAACAGCCGGCACCAGAACACATTTTCGGCATGTTGCGCGTGAACAACGCTAGTCTACAGGTCCGTATCTTTCGTTTATTAAACCCCAACATCACCAATTGACTTGCATGGGTTGTTTTCCCCCATAAATGGGTGTAACGCACATGGAACATGTCACGCCGTTTATGGGTATAATACCTGGTGGAACATCTGTACTAAAGCTGTGAATGCTCCTTGGAATGACTTGTGTTTTTTCAAGAAATCCCTGCAGTAGTTCAATAGAGTACATACAATACAACTGTATGTGATGTTGGAAAGAGTGGCTTCCCAAAACCTGTACTTAAGTGACTTCTAAGTAAGTATGTCATGGGTACCATCACCAGGTCCAGAGTTCATTGCCAAGGGCCTCTCAGGTAAGTTATGGTACTCATCTGATGGAGTAAAGTGAAATACTACCACAGGCGATGGGATAAAGAAGTAATGGCACTCTTCAATACAGTTGTATTGACTGCCTTGTAGCCTAGTCATTCCAAGGAACATTCACAGCTTTAGTACAGATGTTCCTCCATGAATTGTAGGCCCACAGGTGAAACACACAAATATAACAGTCATACAGCTTTGCAATCTCTTGCTTGATACTAGCAGTGGTCCAAGGCAGCAAGGAATTGATATTGTGTTGCAAAACAGCAATTTTGCCTGAATATAGCAGTTTGAACATCAGTCTGTCCCGAGACTGAAGTCTGTGTAAGTGGATCGACTGAATACACACCCTGCTTAGATATTCCTTCTGTTTGTGCTCCCAATACAGGTGATTTCACTAATTACCTCATCAACCTGGCTTAAGTGGTAATTAGGATCAGCTGGTTCATTATATTGGCTGGGGCAAATGTGTCACAGGGTTTGTCCACCTCTGTTTTAAGACAATGGGAAGCCTAGATTCAAAAGCTACAATCCAGTGCCACGGATTTCAAATTACCTGGTTTTGCCTGTCCAATTGCCCTAACTGGAAAGGTAAAATTAGGTAGGTCATTTGGAATATGTGGCACTGTACTTCATCTTTGGAATCCAGTTTGCCCGTCACTATCACCATTATATTGTATTTCCATGGACCTGGTAGAATTAATCTAAATTTCAACATATTTTACACATATAACATGCATACACGTTATGCATAGAACATTTTTATCACACAACTGAGGCAATATGTTTTTATTGGGTAGCTTTATGCAGCGAAATGTCTATTTCTATTCCAAGATTCTGACTATCACCATTATTTTCTATTTTCATGGGGCTGGTGGCCCCGGTAGACTTCATCCAAATTTCAAAAGTTTTTACTGGGTGTAGAGCATTTTTACTATAGGGCCAAGGCAATATCTTTTCATAGGGGGCATTTGATGCACTCTAATGTATATATATATATATGTAAGTAAGGGATAATGTATTGTTCGCACGTGACTATCGGAAAATATTTTCCCGACGAGGCGAATAACACCCCCCCCGATGCCGAAGGCGGAGGGGTGTTATTCCGCTTCGAAGGGAAATATTTTCCGATAGTCACGTGTGGACAATACATTATCCCGCTTATTATACGGCTTTCACCAACATTAGAAAGCATAAATAGTTAACCAGTAGTTTAAAATAACATGTTTATTGCCATTTTATAGCGTGCGCAAAGAAAGATAGTTCGTGGAACGCTCATAATTTAAAAAGGTTACCAAGCAACAGAGTTTGGCTACTTTCTAACTTGTTACAGCCACGCTGCGCTTCAAACTGTTTGCAGGCTGACTCGTTCACTGCGCGATATCTACTAAACTCGGGTTCATAACAGGAATATTTCTATCTAATAGTATTATAGTACTATAGTATTTCAGAAAAAGCATAGCAACCCAAGCACTGCTGTGCGCCCTGGCCATCATTATCTATCCTGCTACAGCAGGCAGAGCACTGTGCGCCGGATGGTTGGCTGGAGGAGGCAACTTCTAACCTACAGGCTACACCCTTAAGGAAACTGTCAACAAACTCCTCACTTGTAAAAAAAAAGAAAAAAGAAAGAAAGAAAAAATAATAGTGTTAATAAAATATGTCACGACAGCGGCCGGCGGACAGTGACAGTTTGCTTTCTTGGAACGGCAACACTCGGACATGAGATGTTAGGCAATCCTGATGGGCTACCACTCAGCCTTTTTTGTATTAACTTCGTCAGGATGACATAACTGTTAAAATTAATCGCTGAATGAGACTTCTAGTGTTGTTGCAATTCGTCTTGAGACGTTTGAGAAGTGGTTGGTTACCGGAGCATCAGTGGGCCACCAGCAGCGTGCGCTAATCGCGCTGCTGACATAGCCTAGGCCTACTAGGGCCGTCAAAACTAATCGATGCGGCAAAGGATCGCGATCCAGGGCATTGACGATTCAGCATCGATTCGGCCACAAGCCGGATCGATCCTGTGTATTAATACATTTAAAATAATCATACCCGCACCTCCCATTTTGCCTCTCCGCCCTCCCTGTCTTTTCTTTCAATTTCAGTTGCGCGTGCATCACTACATCCAAAGGGTTTGTGCTGCCCACTCTCTCTCTCCACATGAATTTCATCAACCTCTAACCTATTCCGTGTCTCGTTCTCCGTTCTCCCAATACTCAACGTCTTTGAAAGCGTGACATTAAATCGGCATTGCGCGTCATATATTTGAAACAAATAGGCTATGGGGACAGCACCGCTCGTGCTTATAAATCAACGTAGATCAATGATATTCATAGACCGTGCTCTCCACATTAATTTCACATAGGCCTACCTCTAACCTATTCCGTGTCTCGTTCTCCGTTCTCAATAATCATCGTCTTTGAAAGCGTGCCATTAAATCGGCATTCCGCGTCATACACGTTTGAAACAAATAGGGGACAGCACCGCTCGTGCTTATAAATCGACGTGGATCAATGACCATATTCATAGACTGTGCCCTACATCGCATGACATGCACCTATGATTGATTATGCAAAAAAGCTTCTGGAATCTTTGTCTTGGAGCACTTTTGTGTTCCCACCATTGAGAGTAAATAGAATGGTTCCCACCAATGTCAAAATCAAAGTTTCGCCCTTGGTGCCCATGCTTTTCAATGATGGGTGACATGTTTAATTTCCCCCGTTGTGAACGAATGGGATAACACGGCTTGGTTTCATTTTTCGAGTCGATCACACATGTAATAATTCGCAGGCGTTTTACTGCCATCTGGTTACTTTTCTTATAGCATCCATCTTAGGTCGAGAAACTGGCACCAAATATTTGCAAATTAAGATACCAACCTCCGAGACACTGAATAATAACACAAAGTAGCCTAGACCCATGCGTTTACAAAATATATATAGGCCTATTGTCCTTGATTTCCCTCGGGATTAATAAATGATAGCCTAAAACAGGTGATGCTGTTCATCACACGGTTCAGTTAAAGCTCCCCGTGCTCGTGTTTGCATTAACTACAGATAAAATGCCACTTATGCCCCTCTGGCTCTAAGCCCTCGAAATGTAACCTCTAGCGCAGCTTTGCCGGTAGGAGGGGGGCGAGACTAACGAATGGCTGAAGTCAGGTCAGGTGTCTATACTGGTCGCGACGTGAAGGCATGCGGCAGTCAAATATTTGTTTGCATGGATCTACGTTGATTAAATCAAACAAGCTTCGTTGAAATAAGACAACTTCAGGTAAGACAATAATGGGTTAAGCGCCAAGGTAGGCTTTGTAGGTTTTTTGTATTATGCGTTGTTCTCCCATGAATCCTTTTTAACGCATTGGTGCAGCAACCAACTTTGGCAAATCGCATTGAACTAACAAGCTCGTGAAATGCACGTATGTGGTGGTTAGCCCTGCGCAGTGGCTATTCAGCAGATAGGCTAGGCTACATATTCTGGGCCAGTGTGTAGGCTATATCGCCTACAGTAGGTTGCCGATTTCAGGACATAGTCAAGTAGTCAAGTAGGGCCAAAGTTATTTGACAACTGTTCAGTTCCTCCCTCCCGCCCCGACCCCTAAACATTTTACCTAGCTGCTCCCGAAAAATTGCCCCTTTCGTGGCATGCAGCATCTAAAGTTTGACAATCCTTCATCACATTAATTGAATAGCCAATATGCACGCAGTGATCCCCGGCCGTTTCCACATGTCTCCCCAAGTTTCACCCTTGCCAAAGCGGAACCATAGCCTATCGACGAGAAGGCTGGCTGTTTAAAAATGAATCTGTTTCGGACAAGGATGGGGCCGCGCGTCTTGGTCGTGACAGTTGTCTTGGATATGGAGGAGGTATAGAATGTGTTAGTAATCTATGGGAGGAGGGCATTGAGGTCGATTTGGATAAGGTGGTTGACAAACGAATTAGGCTACTGTTGGCTGCGGTTGCGCCCACACAGTCGCCTCTTTCTTTTTCTTTAATTGCACATTACAATAATATTAATGCTTGAGCTCAGCCCTAGTGGGGTGCGAATGTTGTGAACAATAACAGACAATTAGGCTAGACGTTTGTAACATCAAGCATAGCGTATGGGTAGAGGACCTCGACATAACCCCGTCACAAACTTGTGCTCCGTCCCTGCGCATCGCAATGCATCGTTGAATCGGATCGGATCGGATCGAATCGTTACCCTCCAGATCGTAATTGGATTGAATCGTGAGATCATTGACGATCCACACCACTAAGGCCTACTGCTAAAAAATCAGAAGACAAGACATATCAGTGAAGATATGACCGATCTACTTGCGGAGTGATCTCTGAAGTGACCAAACTCGTTGCCATTGGCAGCGGGTATTATTAGGTGGGCATTACAGAAAAGTAGTGACCACCGAATGTTGGGTCCGCCCATTGAAAGTGAATGGGAGCTCTTGCACCATTCTAGAGTGCCGTATAATAGGGGGAAACAGGTAGAGGATTGTGCTTTGTGACCAACACCTCGAGAAAAGTGTAATTACTTACACAGATGAAATCTTCCGATCCTAAGCACCAATTTTCACTCACAATACCCGTGTAATAAATCCATTTGACATTGTCTTGAAAATATAGTTGAGCTTTAATATTTGTCTTAACAGTTTGAAAACACACATGAACTAATTAAAATGGCTACTAATGGAGTAAAAATGACCTAATATCTGCCGGGGATGCATAGTTCTCCAAGTAAGGAACCTGTTTGAATTAATCGCTTCCTGACCACTGCTTCTCCCGGAGACGCGCAGTTAGTAACTCCTTAAAGTTCCTACTCCTTGTGTAAATTATGCTCTCTGCATTTTTATGTAATCATTTTAACTTCCGTACATAATATTAATCAGTTGAAACATTTTGAAATGTTTTGTTTAGCTTACATATAAGGAATGTTCATTAAAATGTGAAATTAAAAAAATCACTGTAACTAGTGTTTAAAAATCGGTATGGTGCTCTTAAAATAATTGTTCAAGAAGATGCTTTTGCATACCTTGGGCAGGTGCGTAGGATATTATCCCAGTGGGGTTGTGTAACGCCGCATTATGTAATAACGGTGCAATATGTAATAATGTAACAAATTATTACATAATGTGGTGACAATCGCCGCATTGTGTAATAATTTACGCATTTCGTAATACATTTCTTGAACGCATTTCGTAATAACTTTTTTCTCATCTTGTAATAAATTATTACAAAATGCGAAATTTATTACGGAATGCGGCCGCAACTTTTTTTTTTGATGGAAATGTAATAACATGGTGCATTATGTAATAATCTATATGGATATGTTTTTTCTGCACTTGGATTCAGTAGGCGCAGCACACACACATAGTCTCAGTGACATGGTATAGTCACTGCCCTCTCTCTCTCTCATTCTTCTCAGTTCTCAAACTGCTCGAGAGTCGCGTATGATGCGGTTAAAACCGTTAAGAAATAATTTCACAACTTGTTGCGTGCAACGAGTCCAACGAATGTCTCGCACTTTCTGCTACATTACACCAATTTACAGCGACATTAAATAGGCCAGGTCTAAACACTTCACGAGGTGGTGAAAACTAAATTAAATATCTAAATTAAATATCTTGGATAGCCTATATAGACCTAGGCCTAACTAGATTTGTTGCAATACAGATTCATTTTCTAGAGCCAGAAGTGTTCCGCTGGACTGACGAAACCGAACACGATCAAGTTTGCAACTTCTTTCCCTCGTGCGCTGTCCGTCAGCACCACCTGTCATTAGACGTCCGATTAGCTTTCATTACGTGCTGAGGGAAAAACTCCCGCCATTAGGCCTATGTGCTGTTGCACTGTTGTGAGGAATATCACCAAATAATTTAGATAAAAGTCAGAACATTATTTTGGCAATGAAAGGCACACAGGTGGCTGGAAGCTCAAGCAGTCTTCAGTCTGTTCATTTAAGCTTTTGGGTGCTCTTGGATATCGGGGATCAGTTCATGTAGAGAGAAGAGTTCATCCAGGCACTCCAAAATAAGGTGCCCAAACAATAAGTTACATTAAAAAGCCTTTAATGGTACTGGGCTGGGGTTACATTAAAAAGCCGACATGTTTCGACCTCACCAGGTCTTCATCATTGAAGAGAAAGGCCTCCCTTAAATAGTGACATCACCACATGTGACCCATTACGCACTACACACATTTGCGCACACCATAGAAAACAAAGATTAAAAATAGCCTGGGGTAATAAGTGATGCCACAGAAAAAATGACCAGAAGTACAAATAAAAATCACAAAAAAACAAGTAAAATCAATATCCTCATTTAGACCAGTATAGCGCATGGCATCCAGTTGGTGTATCCAAAAAGTCTGCCTCTGATTAGGCCTAAGTCTTTTTAGCCTGTCCCCACCCCTCGGAAGAGGTTTGATATGCTCGACGCCCTGTATGCGCAGCAGAGAATCATTTTTACCATGGTATTCATATGTTTCGCCATGGGATAGTCAAAATTGCCCACTCTGATACCATATTTATGTTCTGCTAGCCTATCTCGCATGCGCCTTTTTGTGCGCCCGATATAAAAGAACCCTTCAGCGCGAGGACAAGTTAGGCGGTATATGACAAATGTAGAATTGCAATTAATGAAATCTCTCTGTCCATATTCATTCGTGGTTTTAGTATCCACAAAAGATTTGGCTTGTGTAACATTTGGACAGTGGGGGCAGTTCATACATCTATGAACTGTCGTAACAAAAAAAGGACGGGACTGCTGCTGGCGATGATGTTTGTTTTTGGTCAATAACGTGTTGCGTTGTAGGGAGCGCGCTTCACTGTATGCGTTTTGGGTGGCTTCCTTGGAATATTCATTAACTAATATTCACTTTCTGGATTTGACGATATATAAAGACGCGGAGGGACAGCTGCACACCACCTTATTCAGAAAGGCGACCTCTCGGAACACCATTCTGAGAGCGGATTCATTCCATCCCCCGCATCTCATTAGAAATATTCCACACGGCCAATTCCAGAGATTAGGCGTATCTGTGATTTCGAAAATGATTTTCACGAGCAGGCCGAGCTGATGGAGAAAAGATTCAGTGATAGAGCCTATCACCCTAAAGCCATCCAAAACGCATACAGTGAAGCGCGCTCCCTTCAACGCAACACGTTATTGACCAAAAAGAAACATCATCGCCACCAGCAGTCTCGTCCTTTTTTTGTTACGACATATAGTACACAAGCGACGCGGATCAGGCAAATTATTAAGAACAATTGGTCCATTATTGAAAGTGATGCGCAACTACGTGAGGTGTTCCCAGAACCACCCATGGTGTCTTTAAAGAGTGCACCCAGCCTAGGAGATAAATTAATGCGCTCTCACCTACAGGTGAAAAAGAGAGAAACCTGGCTGCGTAAACCTATTGGCACCTATAGATGTATGAACTGCCCTCACTACCCAAATGTTACACAAGCCAAATCTTTTGTGGATACTAAAACCACGAGAGAGAATACGGACAGAGAGATTTCATTAATTGCAATTCTACATTTGTCATATACCGCCTAACTTGTCCTTGCGCTGAAGGGTTGTTTTATATCGGACGCACAAAAAGGCGCATGCGAGATAGGCTAGCAGAACATAAATACCTGTATGCTATCAGAGTGGGCAATTTTGACTATCCCATGGCGAAACATTTCAATGAATATACCATGGTAAAAATGATTCTCTGCTGCGCATACAGGGCGTCGAGCATATCAAACCTCTTCCGAGGGGTGGGGACAGGCTAAAAAGACTTAATCAGAGGCAGACTTTTTGGATACACCAACTGGATGCCATGCGCTATCCTGGTCTAAATGAGGATATTGATTTTACTTGTTTTTTTGTGATGCTTATTTGTACTTCTGGTCATTTTTTTCTGTGGCATCACTTATTACCCCAGGCTATTTTTTAATCTTTGTTTTCTCTGGTGTGCGCAAATGTGTTTAGTGCGTAATGGGTCACATGTGGTGATGTCACTATTTAAGGGAGGCCTTTCTTTTCAATGGTGAACGTAGCCCTGATGAAGACCTGGTGAGGTCGAAACATGTCGGCTTTTTAATGTAACCCCAGCCCAGTACCATTAAAGGCTTTTTAATGTAACTTCCCATTTGGACACCTTATTTTGGAGTGCCTGGATGAACTCTTCTCTCTACATGAACTGATCCCCGATATCCAAGAGCACCCAAAAACTTAAATGAACAGACTGAACAGATTGCCAAAATAATGTTCTGACTTTTATCTAAATTATTTGGTGATATCCCTCACAACAGTGCAACAGCACATGGGCCTAATGGCGAGAGTTTTTCCCTCAGCACGTAATGAAAGCTAATCGGACGTCTGATGACAGGTGGTGCTGACGGACAGCGCATGAGGGAAAGAAGTTGCAAACTTGATCGTGTTCGGTTTCGTCAGTCCAACGGAACACTTCTGGCTATAGAAAATGAATCTGTATTGCAACAAATCTAGTTAGGCCTAGGTCTATATAGGCTATTCAAGATATTTAATTTAGACAGAATCCTTTCAAGCCGTGCAGCATCAACGTGGTCATATAGCCTACTGTCTGCACTTGTTCCGTTGCCTGCTTCATAGCAGAGAAGGAATGGCTTGCTGTTGTTGAGGATTTGTAACGTGGATTATCGAAACTGAAGACTTGATTTCTTTTATTGATACCTTTTTGTTTGGTATAATTACGGACAATGCAAATAACTGATTTTTGTGACGTTCGGAACACATTTTTGGAAGGAATATAATCGAATTAGTCCCGCCGCTTGGGTTATTGTTTTTCGCGTGCATGTGGATGAGCATAGGCTATTGAATTTGATTGCAGCCTAATAGGCCTACTGAACAGTGGACTGAAATTGAAAATATGACAAAGAGTGGCATTTTTCTCGGGTGCTATGACTTCTTGCTTTGCAAGAAGACAGTCTCCTCACTCCACGGGCAAAAAGCACCATGGTCAGACCCTGGCGCGCATGTAGGCAGACATGAAAGACTCACTACTCCACGGGCAAATATCGGGAAAAATTAAGCACCACCAGCATGGACAGCTCCCCACGAGTCACTTATAATGGTTGGTCTTTTCCTGGGATTTGATTCATGTTGTTTGGGGGAAAATATTAAAATAGCCTTTGTAATGTTAAGAATATTTCCAAAGAGCCAAGATGGGGCTTAAGATCAATATGGGCCAGGTTTGTCTCCGTGCGTACACACACACACTCTCTCTCTCTCTCTCTCTCTCTCTCTCTCTCTCTCTCTCTCTCTCTCTCTCGCCACAGACCCACGCAAGTGCAAGACAAGTTTTCACCTCCTCGTGAAGTGTTTAGACCTGGCCTATTTAATGTCGCTGTAAATTGGTGTAATGTAGCAGAAAGTGCGAGACATTCGTTGGACTCGTTGCACGCAATAAGTTGTGAAATTATTTCTTAACGGTTTTAACCGCATCATTCGCGACTCTCGAGCAGTTTGAGAACTGAGAAGAATGAGAGAGAGAGAGGGCAGTGACTATACCATGTCACTGAGACTATGTATGTGTGCTGCGCCTACTGAATCCAAGTGCAGAAAAAACATATCCATATAGATTATTACATAATGCACCATGTTATTACATTTCCATCAAAAAAAAAAGTTGCGGCCGCATTCCGTAATAAATTTCGCATTTTGTAATAATTTTATTACAAGATGAGAAAAAAGTTATTACGAAATGCGTTCAAGAAATGTATTACGAAATGCGTAAATTATTACACAATGCGGCGATTGTCACCACATTATGTAATAATTTGTTACATTATTACATATTGCACCGTTATTACATAATGCGGCGTTACAGGTTGTCATTCAAGTGTAAAGAAATCTTGCACACTGTCCATTCCACCAACAAACTTTAATACATTGTTTCGGTCATCCGACCTTCTTCATGTTGTATTAAAGTTTGTTGGTGGAATGGACAGTGTGCAGGATTTCTTTGCTCTTAAAATAATGAATTCATAGACAAAACCTCAGCAGATGAGCTGAATTTTTTTTGCTACACGCTGCGCGCGCATTTTCTTCCTCTGGGGCTAAGCCCCCCCTGTCTCTCAAACCTAATGACGGGCCTGGTAACTAATATCCTTCAGAGCCTGCAGGGGGTTTCTGAGATTTGTTGATGAGAGATGATTGTAATAAAAAAAAAATGCTTTTGAGAAGTTCATGCTCATCCCATCTGTTGAGTAGAGTAGAGTAGAGTAGAGTAACGTTATTAATCCCCAGGGGGAAATTCAGGTATCCAGTAGCTTACATAAATACACAAATAAACGAATGCCAACATGGACATTCCATGACACAAATAACAAAGGAATATTCAGGGAGGGAAAAATAGTAAAGTAATAAAAATAGTAAAGATAAAGAATGTGAAAAAGTAATATGTAAAAAATGTAAAAAGGTAATTGTGCAAAAAGACATTCTGTGAGTTGGGATAGACCATGTGCAGAAAACATACTCTGTCAGTTAAGGTAGACAGTCTTAACATGACCAGTGTTGACAGATACATCCAAGGTAAGCGTACCCATTAAGCCCATGTACCCTTTAAGCCCACTTTCAACTTTGAGGTCAATTTAAAGAAAGGGAAAAGGTGAATTTTGTTGTTCATCACCCTATCCAATTAAAGGGTTTAGTAACTGACAAAATGTTTTTCATTGCAAACAAATCACATTTTTTATCGTCGAGTTATCCCCGTCCAAGTGAACCCAGTCTCAGGACTACTGACAAGAAGTTGCCTCAAAACTTTGCCGTTTTGGGACATGTCAGAAATCATAGAATTTCAGCTAGTTTAAGTCAAATATTTTGAAAATACTTTCATATTTAGTGAACTAAGAGGTAAATGTAATGGTTTTTATATATATATATGCAGTGTTTTACTAAATTATAGCATTTCCCTTCAAATGGAAAGATGTGTTTTATGAGCGAGCAAACGCCGATATTCTCTTGATACAACCACACACCATCTTTATCTTACTCTACCGTAAGACTTAAGGTGGTTAGGTATGAATTCTAAGCATATTCCAGTTTGTTTGGCATTGATCTTTAAAGAAATGCATCATGAAATGTTTTTGTGGAGTTGATTATTTCCATAAAATAGCTTTTTGTATAGGCGGGCTTAATGGGTACAAGGTGGGCTTAAATGGTACACCCCATTGAAATGCATGCAAGTTGGCATGCATGCTAATGAAAAATGCCTTTGAGGGACATTAAAAGTGCTGTACAATCTGAAGTAGTAGGTCAAAAAGGTGTAATGTAATGAACTAACAATAATCAATAAGAAAAAATAAATTTCTCTGTTTGGATGAAGAATTTTATGAAGTATATGAAGTAAGAGATGCTGTAATGTTTAATTAGGTTTTATGCATAATTTTTTTAGCAAATCTTACATTTTGGAAGAATATTTTGATCTGAAACCATTTATACCATGTAGGCTACACTGTTTAAACTCAACTCACACACCTCACCAGGTATTTTGATAGAGAAATAACAAGTGGGCTTAAATGGTACCAAAGGTACCATTTAAGCCCATTCAGACTTTTCACTTTTCTCGTAAAAAATCTTCATATTGTACTTTGAAATATTCATCAATTCAGTGATAAACATTGAGAAGAGAGGTAAATCTTACTTTTTAAGAAATCATTTCACCAAAAAATTTTGTGAAGATGATTGAAAAATAAAGACATTTAGATTTTGGTGGGCTTAATGGGTACGCTTACCTTATTATATAGTATAATATGTAGAAGTAGGCAGTGTACAGAGTATTATAGGGGTGAAAGTGTCTCCCAATGTCACAGTAAAGTACAGGTAAGTGTATAGACAACCACGTGCCCACGCACGCGCGCACACACACACACACACACACACACACACACACACACACACACACACACACACACACACACACACACACACACACACACACACACACACAAAGAGGTTCCCAGTAACTGGGCCAGCTCCGCCAGATCACAGTCTTTGCTTGTGGTAAGCAGGAGTGTGGACCCACTTGTTGCTTGTATCCCAGGAGCAATATCAATTGTTGGTCCAAATCAAATCAAATGTATTGCTCAGCAGTTTTTCAACAAACATTTACTGTATTAGAGAATGAAGAAGAAAAGGAAAAAGTTGTTCCCTCAAAAATTTTCTCCTGCAAATACCACTGATAATTTACAACTACCTCTGTGTTATTTTGTAACTCATTCGGACAGGATAAGCAAAAGTCTGTAATTTACTCAATTTGCAGACATTATGGCCGAATTTGTTGTACTAGGCCTATCACAACTTCATCTGTCCTCTCATAGAGTTCTTGGAGTTTTTAATAAATGATACTCTACTGTACTCTAATCTACTCCATGACTTTAAACAGACTAAAGGCCCACAATAAACAAAAATACCTCTGAGGTATCAAAATTGAATACCATAACCGTGGCTAACCTAATGTCTCAACACTAGAGACGAAAGAAGACCACAGAAAAAAAGAACAAACAGTAATGTGCCTATCAGTGTTAATTTTGTCAACCAGGATGATGACGAAAATATTTCGTCAGCGCCCCTTTTTCCCGTGGCGATGACGAGACGATGACGCACAAAAATTGCTTCCAGAAAATAAAAATATGACGAAAATAAAAATGTATTTTCGTTAAGGAGACTAAGACGAGACGAAATTTACAAGTCATAGACGAATGGACATTAAAAATGTTAATTGTTTAAAATAATTTGTAATTGTTATTAAGTGTTTCTTGAGCTTCATAGAAGATTTCTCTGTTGCGCTGTTTGTCTCTTCAGGCAGTGCCTGGCGCGGGCGCGGCTCAATCAGTAGTAGAGATCAGTGAGTACTGTTCAGTTGAGTTTAGGCCCTAAAATGTTTCCCAGAAAGAGAAAAGATAGCCGACGTTGAGGCAAGTGTTAATTTTGAAACATGTTCAACAATCCTTTTGTCCATAACGAAGACGTATGTGTTTGTGCAGTCTTGATAGTAGTACTGTCGCGCCAACCCTCCTCTGATGCTGTCATTTTAAACCTCCTCGCGCGTCCACTGTTCTTCTTTCCACTTGCGCCTACCCCGACGTCCGTTGTCTGTTATTTTGTAATGTTTGCTATATTGGTTGTTTAACCGTATGAATAGGCAGGTCGCAAGCAAAACATGAAGATATGCATTTATTTAAATCAGACACACCAGGAGAAGTTTACGGGATGAGTGCGCTACAGGGGAAAAGTTGTTATAGTAGCCTAAGCGGCACGGCTACTGCAGTTTTGATAAGAATCAATGTGTGGACGATCGCTAAGGGGTTTAAAGTGCGGACATACGGAACTTGTTCCTGTCGAGGGCAACGCTAAAAGACCCAAGGAAGTAGACATCCCTTCCATGTGATGAGTCTTACAGTATCGTCTCCCAGACATCCCAAGTTCTAAAAACGCATTGCTTAAACTTGGAGATGCTTATCAACCCTCGACATCCCGACAAAAACAAAACAGCATTAGTTTTCAGACATTGTTTGTCAATGTCAATACCAGCGTTCTAAGCCCTTTTTGACGTTTTTTGCCGAGCAAACCCAAGCTAAACCGAAGCGGGTATCCATGGAATTCAGCTACAATCGGAGATATTGAGGTTTTTGTGAAGGGTGCGCTGCTTCAGAATGTCACGAGTTTGAAAGGGGACGAGTTGGTTTTAATCACAATTTGGTGCAAGGTTAGCTCTGACACGCATCTTGCTGCTCGTCAAGACACACCTCCTGCTCTGTCCCACTACGACATCGGCAATCAATGCCCTTCGAAATCCACGTTTTTCACGCGGACTGAACACAAACTCTTTGCACACACGCAGAAGGTGAGACATTTGCTAAAATAGCTCCCGATGACTCCCGAAATAATAGCCCAACATTGACAACAAATCCCAATGATATGATGCTTAGATGTAGCCCATCCGATCCATATGATATGTAGCCATCTATGCTAGCTTCTGGCTTTTCACATACAGGAAGACACAGAAAGTTCAACATGGGGGCGAATAATCAAATAAACTTATCTGGTTGGCGATCAAACTTCCAAATCGGAGCGCATTACTCCAATCACAGTTCGGGTGCCATTTGGATCCAAGGATCTGGTAAAGGTCTAGGTAGCAAGTCCAGAAAGTTCAAGATACTCCAGGCACGATATACAATGGTCTCTGTGTTTACCTATTGCGTGAAGTCAGACACAATACACGCTACAGCGTGGGCACCGACCGTACTAGGGAAACAACAACATAGCACGATTCACGAATACGGCAGCATCCCAGATACAAAGAAGGCTGCCAGATAGCTACCATAGCCCTTCCTGTAGCATACCACAAGGTGAAGGGGTACAGAGAGAGTAAAAGAGCATCATTGCAGGATCATTTAGCGTCGAAATCAAACGCAGAGCCATAGCATCAATGCAGGCAACGCGATCATTAGGAGCCTTTACAGATTATAGATAGTCTACGGTAGGCGACATGGGTTGGCATCCAGACATCTTGGTAAGATAAATTAAAATGTCCAAATCATAACACAAACTTTTGACTGCAAATTTTGTCATTTATAGCCATCACAGAGCTCCCAAAATCACATATATTGTCCATTGAAGGGTGTAGATTCGAAATATGAGCAAAATCGTATTTTTACGTTGTTGGTATACAACGCATGGGCGTGAATTATTACGTTGTCGGTACTCAATGTGTTAAGTCCAATGACAGAGGGGAGTGAGAATTAGATACGCACGTGTGTGTTTGGGTGAGAGAGAGAGAGAGAAGGGGGGCGTGTGCTAACTTCATGAATACAGTAGACTACTTTGAACGTAGAATTGCTCCCCTTTTAAATGTGAGAAGCCAGGAGCAGTTTTCACATATAATTAGCAGGTGGGGGTGAGTGAGCAAGAGAGAGAGATCTGTGCACTTGATGAATACTTTGAACGTTGTGAGCAGTGGTTTCACCGAATCTGAGTGAAAGAGCTTTTGGTGTGGCAGCTTATGAATGTATGCCTAGTCATAATGAATCGCGATTCATTTTAATCGTGTAATTAATTAATCTAATTAACGTCCTAAAGTTGCAGCCCTAGTGGAATTATTACTTCACAAATTACGGATATGACACATTTGTACAGGACTAAGAACTCAGACACTAAAAACTCAGATAGCACAGGATAACTTTCAACAGTTATTTAACCCATTGACGCCCAAGGCACCTGCAAAAAAGGTGCTGAATGCCTGAGCCCTTTTTAAGAAAAGCTGCCCTCAGCCTATAAAAACCTAAATATTTCAGCTTCTTAAGCACATACAAAAATATGCACTAAGTTGCATTTAAATGCTAAGACTCATCTTTTATCAGAATGTGTTCATTCATATCAAACGAAGACAGATTAAAGTCGTCTCAAATCTCATGAGCCTGAATGTTGCGTAATGCAGCTCCAGGCGCCAGGGCCAATGTTGCGCAACGCAACATCAGGCATCAATGGGTTAATATGTTGACTCAGTCTGACCTGAAGTCTTGCCCAGGTTAGGTGACTGTCCCCAATCAGAGAAGAGCTGCTCCTATCTGGCCTCTGCCCTGACTTCATTATCCTCACGTCTCACACAGCTGAAGCTGAAGGGCTTGGGCAGATCATCATCATCATCATCATCATCACCATCATCATCATCACTGACTGTGTCGTCTCCAGCTGGGTGTCATCCAGACTGCAAGTTCTGGGCATTGAGGTGCTACACATATACTTCCCTACAAAGGCAAAGACTGAAATTTAAGTTTCATATTTTGTTTTGTTCATATTTTGATACGTTTTATCATGGAAACAAGCATGGGGTTTAAACTCGGTTGTTTATGGGGTGAAATATGATCACCCCCCCCCCCCCCCCCGTAATTAAAAATCCCTTGGGGAACTGGTGGCAGTTACTATTTTTGCCTCCCTTCCACTCTGCTCCGGAACATTCCAATTATTCTGCATTGCTCTGAGAGTTACTGTATATCCCCCATTTTGTCTTTATTGATCACAGTCAGAACAGAAAGATAACAGGCAAATAGAGGGGATCACGTATCACCCGGCTAGTGTATCTGTATGTCTTTATATCTTGATGATAGTGATATGTCTCCCTCTTTTTTCAGGCTGAACGACTATGATGTGACAGAGGTGATATTCTCATATCTGCTCTCTGCTCTGACCTCACACACATCTACATTAAATGGGAGTGGATTGACGGAAATTGAGGGGGAACGTTTATGCTCCATTGTTAGCCATCAAGAGTGCAGACTGGATTTTCTAGGGTATGTACCTCTTTGTGTGTGTGCGTGTTTGTGTGTGTGTGTGTGTGTGAGAGAAAGAGAGAGAGAGAGAGAGAGTGTAAGAGAGAGAGAGAGAGATAGAGGTCTGTTAAGCCCTTAAATATTATTTTAGTCAAATTTGACATTTGACTTTGCTTGCCAATGAAAATATTTTTAATTGACATAACTTAATTACACGGATGAATTAGTTATACTCCTCTAGGTCAAATTTGACCGGTATCCGATTTTATAATTTCCATAGTGTATTAAATCAAGGAAATGAGGTGTAGGTTCAGATTGACTGACTGTAACTACCGGCCAATATACCAGTGTGGCATGGGAGGCGCACAGCATGATACCAATGAGCTAAAGGTCCAGATTGATAGCTCAGTGCTATCATATGCGTGTGAGGCTTTGGGAGGGAGGTTTACAAACATTCTACCAATTAACTATGCTATTTACCTCCGCCACGGAGGTTATGTTTTCGGTTGTATTGGTTTGTCTGTCTGTCTGTCTGTCTGTCTGTCTGTCTGTTTGTTTGTTTGTCAGCTGGATCAAAAACTCATGTACCGATTTGGATGAAACTTTGAGGAATTGTTGGAAATGACGAAAGGAACAACTGATTAAATTTTGGTGGTGATCTGGATCAAGAACAGGATTTTTAGAAAGATTCTTCCCCTTTGCCAGTCTAGAAATCTAGATGCCCCAAGTGACCACAAATTAAATGGTGGGACAGGGCATATTTTGACATTCCAGTTTCTAACTAAACAAAAAGAAGGTATAAAGACTTAAAATAAAAATGGTGTAACATGGTCAAATGTTCTATCAAAAAGCTTCCTTGGTCGACGTCTGCACTCTCTGAGTGCATTTCTAGTTGGCACCTGTTAAATATGTGTAGGTTTGCCTATGGACTGAAAGACAGGAAAAGAGAGAGTTGTTTGTTTACTTGTCATTATTCTGGTGTTGGTGTGTATGCTGACTGACTCTAACTTGATGTCTCTACCAGGCTGGGTAACTGTACCCTGACTGATAAGAGCTNTTCCTATCTGGTCTCTNCCCTGACCACACACTCCACAAGTCTCAGAAGGCTGCAATTGCGTGTCATTATACATGAAGATTCTGCTGTTAAAGAGCTGATGGCTTTGCAAAATGACCCACACTATTCGTGAGTTCATCACTACATATCAACAACTTTGACTTTATCTTATTAAGTCTTTCTCTGTGTTCTTCTGTGTCAAATCAAATTAGGTCACCCACATTAGGTAATGCTTTAATGCAAGGATACAAGACGTTTTATTTGTCACCTGCATATCCAATTACAATTTCTTTCATCATCATTTCATCAATATTGCTGTGTTTACCATTATTATTGAATGCGTTACGGGTCGATTTTGTTTAAAAAACATTTTGGTTGCCTTGTTTCAAGCTGTCTTTGTAGGCTAGTAAAGTGACTTGTGGACAAACGGCAAGGTTGTCCTGTCTTTCTCATGGATATCCATGACACGAAAATGAGGCATCTCTGATTGGCTCCCTCCCCCTGCTCTGTGTGTATCCGGCTCCAACCGTATCTCACTCATTTCGTAAAGTCTTCACGAAAATAATATATTCATTTTCGTGGTGCATTCACGTTATTGCCCGCCTTTCGTAAAGTCTTCACGAAAATAATAGATTAATTTTCACGCTGCCTATTCACTTAAATTGCCCGACTGTTGCCTAGCGACCCACTAGTTTGATGCCCTTTCGGTAGCCTAAATTGTGACGGTAGCCTAAACATTTCAAACAAGCAATTTAGGGTTAGGTTTAGGGTCAAGGTTAGGGTTAAGGTTAGGGTTAGGGTTAGGTTTAGGGTTAAGTAGGGTTAAGGTTAGGGTTAG
Organism: Engraulis encrasicolus; assembly: GCF_034702125.1. Taxonomy (NCBI): domain Eukaryota; kingdom Metazoa; phylum Chordata; class Actinopteri; order Clupeiformes; family Engraulidae; genus Engraulis; species Engraulis encrasicolus. The sequence goes on along the minus strand of NC_085864.1, from coordinate 29,119,604 downwards.
GGTTAGGTTTAGGTTTAGGGGACATAAGGCGTAAGTACCGAAAGGGCGTCGAATTAGTGAGTCCCGAGTGTATCAGCAGTGTTCTGTCAGCACCCCCTCCCCGCCCCTGCAGACGTTTGGATAACCATAGCAGCAGTGGGGCAATTCAAGTGCAGGCAGCGTGAAAATTAATCTATTATTTTCGTGAAGACTTTACGAAAGGCGGGCAATAACGTGAATGCACCACGAAAATTAATATATTATTTTCGTGAAGACTTTACGAAAGGCGTGAGATAGGGCTCGTATCCTAGAGTAGCAACCAGCTGATAGCTAGGCCAATCAAGGTTTCATTCCACCAGCCGCAGATTGTCTTGAAAACTTGTGGGGAAAAAAAATACTCAACATATTTTTAGAAAAACATTCATAAAACCCAAGTGGGTGATGCCTTTTCGAGGTGACGTAAACAGTGTTGCCAATTTAGCGACTTTGTCGCTAGATTTAGCGACTTTTGGCCACCTCTGGCGACAAAAAAAAATCATCTAGCGACTTAGCGACTTTTCAGGCTCAATCTGGCCGAATCTAGCGACTATTTCGCTTGTCTTGTGAGAGGCAAATCAGTGTCCCTCCTCACGACACCACACAATGCATTTCCAGTGGCGGGTAGAGAGACAGACGTGACACATGATGCACGCACCACGGTGTGGCAACTTTTGTGATACGCACAGGAATTCTCATGCACGAACATCTGCTTGTATGAGACTACGGCAAGCGATATGGGACAAATATATGGCAGGAACCGAATGTCAACATAAACCGAGATTACACAATCTTCGATATGGTCACCAAATGTTTTGGGACTGTCATTTATGTTATGCCTACACTTTGGAATTAGATCAGAGTCTTGTTGTTACACAGGTATATTTGATTTACCTAAACTGTGCCCTGTACTTAACTTTACTCGGTCTACCCTACAAGCATATGACAAATTTAAATGAGCACTAGCAGGCTGGCCGCACCGACCGCAGTGAATCTCGGGCACATGGCGACAAAAAACTCATCTAGCGCCTTTAGCGACTTTTTGGTGCATGTGGCGACTTTTTAATACGTGCATTTTCTGTGACAAATGAATAGTTTTTCCACATAATTCTGACTCTGCGCCGCCGTCAGAAGCGTTTCCCCACGGTTAAGCGGGGCTGCAGATAAGCTCTGATCTCCAAAAAGTAGCTAGCACCGCCCATTTGTACTGTGGACGAAGGCATGTGGGCACGTTTTCTGTAGATCAGCGCGCCGTGCGTGACATTGTGACGTCATACGTAACGTCGTGACGTCATCTAGCGACTTCTAGCGACTTTTCAGCAAGCCCATAGCGACTTTGGCTGATTTTCTTTTGGCAACACTGGACGTAAACTGTACTTCCTGATTTGCGCAGCATGTGTGCGTAACTAGGGGTGATCCTCTGTATTTCAAAAGGATAGAGTAAAACTGGTTTTCAATGGAAGTAGATCTTTAAAGTTTAACATGCAATGGAATCTGTGTGTGTGTGTGTGTGTGTGTGTGTGCCTTCATGTTGAGCTTTCAGTAATGTTTGAGTCATGCTTCAGCGATGTGTTGAGTTTTCACTGATGTTTTTCACCTGCCTAGGAACTGCAGGTAGAAATTAGCTTCTAAGCTATACTCTGGTGCAGGTAATCTGTTTGCTTTTATACTTAATGTACTTTGCATAATATGGTCCCTGTTGAAATAAACCAAATAAACTAAACTAAACTACACTTAGTATTTTGTGAATAAAATCAAAATGCTGGCATTTTGAAAACATTCAATCCATGCATAAGATGCACAAGGTCAACAACTGTTAAATCGAGGCAAAAATATTGTTTTGAGGGAAATATGTGTTTATTTTAAATTCGTCCCATGTAACAAATCTCATAAAAGTTGGGACAGGGCCAAAACATGTTGTAATAATAGACCATTTTAAAAGGAACTATACTGACTGCCAACATGAATGCACAAATAAAAGACCAGTACACAGAGGCGGTGTCACTCTAAAGTGAATATGTTGAGGGACTAATTACTGATTTATTACACAAAAAGATGACTTATAAAAATTGCAGGTTTATAAGTCCTATTTCTGTAATGTTAAGTTCTGTGAAAGCATTTTATGACAATAAGCACACTATGACACTCCAACAATGACAACTGTTGAAAAATTGACCAAAAACACAACGCTTGATTAATGCACATTATACAGACATTTAACTGTGTTGCATATGGAAAAGGTCATTCTAGGTGGACCCAGAAGACATGTGGAACTGTCCTCCTATTACAGAATGGAAACTATTTAATCCTTTTTGAAAATCATGGAGCCATGCACCCCCCCAGGCTACACAGAAAAGTAATATTTCAGCTTGTTTTAGTGGTCAGTCTAAAAGACAGCATATATGATGGTAATAGGGTGCAGTAGTGCCTTGTTTATGGTCATCTTACTCATATGGCACGTTAAATTGAATGCTGAATGATATATACAGATTTTAAACGGCATCCATAGCTACCAAGGCATTATGTTTTGGAGCACAGTCTTTAGATCAGTGTTTCTCAAACTTTTCCTGCCATTTCCCCCTTCAGAGGAAGGGTGTCTGTCTGCGCCCCCCTCGAGCAAAATGGTTACGAAAATACAAATAAATAGGCTTTCGTAAATTTTACTAGAGCCTAATATACACGTATATGGTCTATGATGTTCTCTAAATATTAGTGAATAAATGAATTAATATATTGCGATTGTAAAATGAATGTGTTGACTTAATGGCAAAGCAGAAAAGTATTAAAAAAGAAAAACCTTATGATTTCACGCAACAGGAGGGTAAACAAGTTGAAGAACATACCCATCAGTTTAGCTGCTGCATGTCTCACACAGAAAAATATCTATTTTTATAATAAAATTACGCCATCAAGGTATTTAACCGTTAAGTCTCCTCCTTGTGTTTAGTATTATCTAACTTTAAAAGCATTTCATTGACCCTGTCCCAACTTTTTTGGGATTTGTTGCAAGGGTGACATTTTAAATGATCACATAATTACCTCAAAACAATAATTCTGCATTAATTTAACAACTGATATATTGTCTGTGCACAATGCTCTAGCTTATTAACATACTGAATGTTTTGAAAAAGCAAGTATTTTGATTTTATTCACAAAATTTCAAGTGTCCCAACTTTTTTGGAATCCGCTTTGTAGTTCAGAAGTGCAAAAACGTGCCATGGGTTGGTGACAATGCACGGCACACACACACACACACACCATTACTACTCCTCCATCTGAGGACACTCTTACATTGCTAGGCCCAGAAATGGTTTAGTGACACCCTATATTTGGAGAACTGTTCTGTACTGTACTGTACAGGTGTATATTACAACCCTCAGGCTTGAGACTGACAACGTCATGGTGTTCTCTAGGATGTCAATGCACCCTGGCCTTAAGGACCCATCTCTGTGGATGCTGCTTCTAAGCCGCAACGTTCTGAAGGACTCAGAACTAACAACACCGTCTACTCACATCCAACAGCAGAGTCAAGAGTGAGTAGCTATCCCAGTAAACTTTCGCTCAGGGGTGTCAAACTCATTTCATCTCAGGGGCCACATACAGTCAATTTGATGGCAAGTGGGCCAGACCACTAACGTAAATCAAAATGTTGCAATTAGCATGCTACACATCGGAATCACATTACTTGCCAGTTGTCTCGAGGTGGATGCCAGAAGGACAGGAGCATTAACTATAAATGGTAAACAACAGAAGCAAATTCGTTTTCACGTATTCAAAACCTGAAGTCTCAGTCTCCTGCAGCACCTTTGTAATGGCCTACTTATTACCTCAACCAAGGAGGTTATGTTTTCGGTCACATTGGTTTGTTTGTCTGTCTGTCAACAGGATAACTCAAAAACCTAAGAACGGATTTTGATGAAACTTTGAGCAGTTGTTGGAAATGACCAAATGAACAAGTGATTACATTTTGGTGGTGATCCGTATCACAATTCTTCACCATTGCTAGCCTAGAAATTTAGACGGCCCTAGTGACCGCAAATTGAGTTGTGGACAGGGCGAATTTTGACATTCCAGTTTCTAACTCCACAAGAAGAAGGCAGAAAGACTTAAAACAAAAAAGGGTGTAAAATAGTAAAATTTTCTATCAAGCAGCTTCCTTGGCAGAGGTCTGCACTCTCAGAGTGGATTTCTAGTTTATTTCTTTTTTTTGACATTCATTTTTTTTCAAGGTCTCTGCTCTGGGGCTGTATTACAACATCTGGCAGGCCGCATCTGTCCCCCAGGTCTTAAGTCTGACAGCCCTGCTTTACAGTAGCTCTTAACACTAAAGGAACGAACAGTTAAAACTCATGGTCGCTAGTGGTGTCAACAATGATCGATGCAATCCAATGCGGGGCATGGACGATCCAGAATCGATCCGGCAATTTCCAGAATCGATCCTGCAATTTTTTTAAGTTTCAATTACTTCCATAGACAATAAATTGTTGTTCAGTATCTGACTACTTTTATTGCCTCATCATGACCGATAAAACATTTGCTTTGATTTCAGTAGAAATGTCATGCATTGCAATGCATTGTAGAATTGAATCGGATTGGATCGAATCGAATCGCTACCTCCCGAATAGTGATCGAATCGGATCGTGAGGGCAGTGCCGATCCACACCACTGATGGTCGCAGCTGATCTATGACAGCCTCCTCATTCGTTTTCTATAGCTAAAATGAAAACATCGCATGTGAGTAATTTTTGAATGCACTGTTACGATGATATAAAGGTATCTGATATGCCTCTGCTAGCAGCTGTCATATACTACCGTTCATTCGAAGTTACTTGTTTTCCCCTACGCCCTCTCAGTTTGGGTGGGCGGACTAGACCAGACTGGATCAATTTCACTCAGGCTCTGCTAGCAGCTTCAACTCAGCTCTTGCTGTAGAGCTGCACCTCACATACCTCGCATACAGAAGCACAGCTTCTCCCTTTGGTCACTCTCAGAGGAATTTAGATAACGCATTCATTTTGGCTTTGCAGCATGTCTAGTGTTGGTCTTAGATATTGTCAGTTTGATATTTTGATACAAGATGTTTTTCCAACATCTTTCTTCCATCGTTCTTCCTACATTTTTTCCAAACACAATTAATATGCCCTTGTGTGTGTGTGTGTATGTGTATGCAACAGGACAGGGAAGAAACTGCCAAACCTGTGCCCACGTCCAGGACCCTGGACACTGGTGTGTGTTACATCCTTCTATCGCACTGGAGAATGGAGTCTACATCATGCGTTCTGCTGCAGGAAGCTATGAGTGCTCACAGTCCAGTCTGCGCTGGTCATGTTCTGGTCCAGTCACCCTGCAGTACCGCATCAGCAAGGAGGAGTTGTTCTCGGCCCAGCTGTTACAGTACCAACCTGCAGGTCCTCTGCTGGAAATCAAGCTTCTGTCAGGAGAGCTGGGGGAGGTCTACCTGCCCCACTCCCTCTGTCTGGGTGATTCTGACCCGGATCTGCTGAAAGATGCAGTTAGGGCCCTGCATGGGGATGAAAGCAGCGTTTCCGTTGAGAACTGTGAGCTGAGACGTTTCCATGGCAAGCTCTCATCGCAGCACTTCTCTCTCTGGCAGCTGGTGGTGAGATTGGGTGTCCCAGTGAAGAGCCACTGCGAGGTGCTGCTCTATGAGCACTGCTCTTGGCCGCTGGTCTTGCACACCTACCTGTTGCCCTCTCCCTCCTCAGCCAGGCAGGCTGTGGGAGAGGTGGGGGGGTTGGGGCATCATAAAGCCTTCCCCTGAGCATTCCTTCTGGATTGGCTCCACAGTCCAACTGCACACCTCCCCAGATTGCCTTGAGATCATGCCCTCAGAGTTGATATTAAGCTACAGGAATCCACCACAGTTCTTTGAGGTGTACCTAGAAACCCCCCTGCAAAACTTCAAGATGAAGATCAAGATTGAGGAGAAGACTGTTTGGAAAGTAGTGCTGAGGCAGGGAGTTGACTACCACTGGGCACAAGAGCCCACTGATCCACCACACACAGGTAATATTATTCTATCCCTCCCTCTCTCTCTCACTCTGTTCTTAATATTACAATAAATACAATTTCTCCTGTTCAAAGATGAGCCACCACAGCCCATTAGGATACCTGGTCAGGTGGGCAGCCAGATGGCCGCTTCCTTTCTAGAGGAGAGGAGGCCCGAGCTCATCCAGAGGGTCAGAGAGGTGATGCCCATAGCAGACGAACTCCTCTCCCAGGGGGTCATTGGCCAGGAGACCTATGCCAACATTCAGGATGCTGCCACCAGTCAGTGCAAAATGAGGCTCCCTTTGTGAGGGTCTGCACTCGGCTGGGGCACAGGGAAAACTGGCCTTCTATAGGATCCTAAAGGCACAGCAGCCCCACCTTGTGGAAGAGCTGTGGACTGCAAAATGAAAGCACATTCAGCCATAATACTCCTACTCATAATGGACTGTGGTAAAAGTGTACAAATTTAAGTCTTTTGTTACTACAAGATAATCCCTAACTGTCCCTTTTCCTTTGAGGTCCAGAGGATGTCCAGAATTACATAGCAAATGCATTCATTTTCAATGGGGGTTAATTTCTGGTGATTTAGAATTAAACTGGTGAGTTAACACCAAAACGTGGCATGGAAATCTACAGGGTATATTGAAGAGTGAAGTGTGGGGCACCAGGTCAACAAACAAGAACAGCTGACAGCAAAGCATCAAGGATATCTGGGCTTCCATAACTCCCATGCACTGTTTTTGCCATTGACTTCAATGTTAAACGCATCATGGCCATTATGAAGACAGAGAAAGTCCTAACCAAGTATTGACCATTGCATGTTATGTAGAAAAATGTGACCCGAATTTTGATTAAAAAAAAAAAAAGTGATTTTATAACAATAATCTAATGCTGCGAATTCCCCAATTGATGGTTTTTTTGAGCTGGAAGGCCCACGTATATAAAAAGGAAAAAAAAATAATGATTGGAATAGTTAAAAAACTGGGCCATGAATCTACAATCCATGACAGTTTAACATTATTGATGGAATTATGGAAATAAATCAACTTTTTCATGCTATTCTAATAAAAAGGCCTGGAGCTGTAGTTGACTTTCGAGAGAGTGTTTTTTTTAATGACTTTTAAAAAATGAATTGAAATTTGTTGTGTGGGGCTGCTGTGCCTGTGCTGTGCCTGGCAACATTGTCCAGGTCCATTGTCCATTATGGTCCATTGTCCAAGTTTAAAGTTACACTGTGTAAGATTTTGTTGTTGTTTATTTCCAGAGTTCATGCTACCCATTCAGGAATGTTACTTTTTCATGAATACCACCACCATCAAATTCAAAGTATTCATTATGACTGGAAAAATTGCACTTTTCATACATGAAAAGGGGGATCTTCTCCATGGTCCGCCATTTTGAATTTCCAGAAATTGCCATTTTTAGCTGCAAAAATGACTGTACTTGGGCCATACTAGAAAATATTAGTTTATTATTCAGTAAACTTTCATGAAAAAAATCTAATTTGGCTATAGGCAACACAGTTTCAATGAACAGCATAGTTGCAGCAAAGATTCTCTATTCTATATAGGGAGGGAAAGTAATCTCATCGCCCCCTGCTGGCATCGTTCCAAGCCTCTGCATCAAATTAATGGATTTTTTCTTTAAAAAATTACATCTCGACCCTGACGACGTAGTAGGAGTAGTGGCTGTCTTATAATATGCATGTGGGCCCGTTTTATCGATTCAGGTGGTAAAATGTTCGGCTTTTTAACTGATCTGAACTGATTTTAATATTCTTTAAAAAGCTAATATAGAACTACACTAACTCGCATGTGTGCCGTGTTTACTTAATGTAATTAGCATAGCCAAATTAGCATATTAGCCAGAGAGGTGGTTACTCGTCATTACAGAAGCCATCATATCGATGAGAGAAGCTAAAACCAAACCAAACTAATCGAGTGTATATATATGTGTAATAAGACGCCAATATGGAACTCACATGATTACAAGAATGTGAAGAAACGTGAAGAACTTGCACTCGTTTGTTTCTCTGTGNTGGCAATGAGGCGCGAAGCACAGCATGCTGGGGGGGTCCGCTCATTTTTCCGACGCACCATTGGTCCGATGCGTCAATGTTCCGAACATTTCCCATTGATCCTACAGCACTTTTTCCTGGTGAACCAGAAGCTATGTGTTGACGCCCAGGGGGCTGGGCTACACAAACCTTCTGGTACACCTGTGATTCGCTCTCCTCCTCCGTTTACGAAATAAACGGGGCAGCACGACGATTCAGGATCGTAGGGAGGGATTTCAGTCGGTATGACGTTTATCGAACGCAACTCCCTCCCCCAGGGTAGTTCGGCTGTGCCCGCCCCCTCCCTGAATCACAACAGTAATGGCGGCGTGCGAGGAGTTATCATGCGTCGGGATGGAAGCAGTAATTTCAGCGGTGTTATCCAAAATACCTCAAGTTGATTTTCTAAAGGATGTTGTTCTGTTTTGGTTCCCGACCTGGCAGCGCTTACGTGACAACACGTCCTACGTCACAAAGCTTCAACGTGAGTGGTCGAAGTGTCATGTCATTCATATGAGGTTGCTCCAACCGCGTGCAAGCATCTTTTGACTAAACCCCGCCTGCGGAGAGGCGTGAAAGGGCAGTGTACCAGTAGCCTGTTACTTACAGGCTACTGGTTCACCAGGAAAACAGCACTTAGTCTCAGATAACTTTTTACCAATTAAATGAAACCCTTTGTCCCGACAGTCCAATGTTCCGACCAAAAGCTGCTTTAGATCACCGTCATCTCTGAAGCCTAGGCTACGCAGTGGTCATGCTGCTGTCTGTGACAGGTTAGGTTTAGGGAAAGTTTTGGTCACGGCACATATTTAAAACTCAGAAACAGTGCAATAGCCTACTGGCAGGTTAGGGTTAGGAATGGTTTTGGGAAGGGCACAATTGTAAAACTTGGCAACATTGCATTAATGACAGGTTATGTTTAGGGGTGGTTTTGGTAAGGGCACAGCAAGACCGACTCAGACGGCATCTATGTGGTCGTCGCAGCGCATGCAGCTGAAGTCTACTTGGCACCGGGAAAAGCAGGACATACGGCCCAATTCGAAACAGGGAAGGCAGCTGTCCTTCCAGTGAGCTAACTGGACATCAAGTCATGAAGTGTGGATCGAAACGAAAAATTGCTTTATTTCCTCTCTCGGCAGTTGACTGCATTTGTGGGCGTAACGAGGATATTTCGAGGATACATCAGATGCTGACTTCGCTGCCTTGGTACCCAGCATGCTGTGCGCCACCTCCCTCTCAACCGGAAACCTGAAAAACAAACATGGCTACTACCCAAGCTACTACCTTATCATATTTTTTATTCTGACACTTATGTATGTAGATATTGAAAATTGAATGCATAAATCAACATTGTAGTATCTAAATATGCTGTCGCTAGATCTATTTATAGCCTATTTTATGATTCCGCCGTCTGACGATCATTCACCGTTCAAATAGCATGCGTAAGCTAAGCGCTAACGTGATGAACGTAACTCCCGCCATAGAATCGCCAAAACATCAAATGTGCAAGGCGGCGCACTCGTTAGTGCCGTTCGTAACGGCTGCCTCATCAGCTAACTTGACCTATCTGATCAGTGACATGTAGGAGGAGAGTCATCGAGTCACTACCTCCCGTTTCGAATTGGGCCATACGTCCTGGGATGTTGACCAACCCCAAACAGCCATTGGTCGGAACATTGAGCTGTCAGAGCAAAGGGTTTCATTTAATTATTTCTAGTTAGTGGGCTGTAGGCTTAATGGGAAATGTTCGGAATATTGATGAATCGGACCAAAGGGGTGTCGGTAAAATGACATGCTACCCATGATGGGAGCTGTAGTCCGTTTCCGAGCCATAGACAGAGAGGGTTTTTAGAGGTAGGTAGAAAGGCTATGCCATAGAGCTCAGAAGTAGGCTACCATAGAGATTCAAGTATTAACTTGTTAGTGTTGCCAGATTGGGCGGTTACCGCCCAATTTGCGATGGCCGTCTGCGGGTAAAAACGGGAAAATTGACCCTTTGGCGTTCAACACTAGTTACAGTGATTTAAAAAAAAAAATTATATTCACATTTGAATGAACATTCCTTATATGCAAGCTAAACAAAACATTTCAACTGATGAATATTATGTAGGCCTACGGAAGTTAAAATGATTAGATAAAAATGCAGAGAGCATAATTTACACAAGGACTAGGAACTTTAAGGAGTTACTACCTGCGCGTCCCCAGGAGAAGCAGTGGTCAGGAAGCGATTCATTCAAACAGGTTCCTTACTTGGAAAACTATGCATCCCCGGCAGATATTAGGTCATTTTTACTCCATTAGTAGCTATTTAAAAAAGTTCATGTGTGTTTTCAAACTGTTAAGACAAATATTAAAGCTCAACTATAATTTCAAGACAATGTCAAATGGATTTATTACACGGTTATTGTGAGTGAAAATTGGTACTTTGGTTCGGAAGATTTCATCTGTGTAAGTAATTACACTTTTCTCAAGGTGTTGGATCACAAAGCACAATCCTCTACCTGTTTCCCCCCCGCATAACATATTGCTGTGCACCCTGCTTTTATTGCTGTGCAGTAGGATATAAGTGGCATTAAACAATAAATAAGCAAACAGGAACTTGTATTCAGATTAACTTGCCTTCTTGGTGGTTTATATTCAGTGCTTCACTGCATTTGTTTTAGGAAAAATGTAATATATATACTTTAACGATTTTGCCAAAAAAAAAAAAAAAAAAATACAAAAATAAATATATATATATATATATATATATTTATTTTTTTTGGCAAAATCGTTAAAGAGGGGGCTAATACTAATGTAGGGGGGGCTAAAGCCCCCCTAAAATAGGGCTAACGACGGCCCTGACAACACATGTGACAGACACACAGACCAAGTGCGCACACACACACACACACACACACTGTCAGTCCAGCATAGAACAATGAAATAGAATGATGGCGAGTTCAAACTACGCGTCCCTGGTTACTAAGGCTGTAACGATACACCCAACCCACGATTCGGTTTGTATCACGATATATGACCCACGGTTCGATATGCCCCACGATTTTATTTTATTTTTAAAGGGAAAAAAAAGAAGAAAATAATTATAGGCCTATATATATGATTTCTTTTTGCATTTAGGCCTACCTGCCTACATTAATTTTGTAGGTGTACCTAAATGATGCTGCAGATATACCACTGCAACCTGTTCCCCAGGTGTTGACATCAAAGCACAATAAGGGATATTAGTTCACCAAGGAAAAGTAGGCTTCTTATTAATAGGCTTAGATCATATGATGCTGAGATGCTGAACGTGTGTGAGGGAGACAGAGACGGAGAGAGAAGGGTCAGGTTTCCAGTAGGTAGCCTATTACTAATAGGATTTAATGTTTGATAATGTGAGACAGTTGTTAGACTACAGGTAATAGTATTAGTCTAACAACTGTCTCACATTATCAAACATTATCCAATTAATATCCAAACATTAACTGAAACAACACTGGTCATATTTCGTCAGGAAACATGTTGTGTGAAGTTACTTACAAAAATGCAACACTTAATTTTGATGTTTAATAGCCTATTTTTTTTTTTAACTTTTTTGATCGTGCAGCAGCGCGCGCACGCTTATACAAACAAAACTCGAAACTCAGTTAGCCTATGTTCTCACTATGCAACAGGCACGTTGTCCTTTGTTTGGTTTTGTGATTTGACATTTTGTCAAGAGCGGGAATGGATGCAGGCTGAAATGGAGCATGTTTTCGCTAGGCAGGCGGTCAATGCGGGGAAGAATAACGCTGCCTATTAATATCCACATCGACCTCAACGTTCGCCCGACTTCAGACACTTCCCTGATAGAGCGTCGCGTGGTTTATGAATTTGGGCAGGCGGAGCATCTCGCTCTCTCGCTCTCTTTCTCTCTCTCTGCTCAACGTCTATCTCCACTCAACAGCATCGGCGCATGCATGAATCTTAACACCTTCACACGTTTGATAAAGCCTTCTTCGGTCTGTTGTTCATTTCTGTGCTTTACCTTCCGACGTTTCCAAGTGTTTCGTCTCGCGGAGGTTGCTCAGGCAATTGATTATAACAAATGCACGTACTGGTTGGACGGAACATTGTATAAGAGAGGGATGAATGGAAGTGTTACTCGCACATGTGCGCCCCTTTTCTACTTGTCTTTTTTAAGCGCATATGCAAACATTTGCCTTTATGCTGCTGTTTTCTAGACTGAGGAGTAACAACAGAGATTTTGTCAGGGAAGAACTTTGGTAACAACTTTTAAAGGGCGCATCCGATTCTGCGAGGCAGTTTCGCGATAGGGGTTCGTGGGTCTGCGTACCGCGATACCTCGGTTCGATGCAATATCGTTACAGCCTTACTGGTTACATTCACTTTCTCCGCAGTAGACTATGAGATAGAATGATGGCGAGTTCAAAATGCTCGGCCCCGGTTACATTCTATCCATGGCGGAGTGATTATTAGGTGTGATGAGTCTCCGGGGATGATGACCACCTAGACATCATCCTCCTTACTGACGCGTAGAATGCCAGTAGAACGCGTCTCATCCAATCAGATATCGCAAAATAAATTGACCGGATCTAACTATTGTAGAATAAAAAATATTACACACTCTAAGACACAGGGCTGGTCTGCATGAATTGTGTCCATCTGAACACCAGTCAGCAAGTTGTAGTCCACATTCCAGTACAGGCTATAGCGTATGTTTTTATTTTGATTTCAACAAGACACGACAACAGCAGGAACTACTAAAGGCACTGCAAATAGGCAGTGAAGGCACATCACACTGGTTGAAAAGAAACAAGAAAACAGAGTAAGATTTAGCAAAAAGTTACTGAAGACACTGCAAACAGAAACACTACAAAGTGGTAGTATCAAGACACTGCAAACGGAAACACTACAAACTGTTACTGAAGGCACTGCAAATGGAAACACTATAAACTGTTAGTAAACACACTGCAAACTAAAGACACAGGCAGGAGATATTATCTTGACAGTGACAACACATCATTGGGGGGAATAAGTATAATCCAAGTACTGGCCAATTTTGACAATGATTTTTCATCATCCACACCTCAAGACACCGTAAAACCTGATAAGACTTAAAAAAAAATCAAGAGAGGGCAAAACCTGAAAACTCAAAGATCCCAAATAAAATCAATGATGCAAGACACAAATATACATGTATACACATTAATTCAAATTCAAAGCAGTCTTCCAAGTACAAAAAATATACAGTAAGTGGTGTCATACAATTAGTTGTTCTTTAAAATGTGTCGTGATTGAATTACACCTTTTCACACAGTATTGCTAATCACACGGGTGTTGAAATTTGTAGCTTGCGATATTCTTTCACTCTTTTTCTCATGTCCTTGTCCCCTTTTAGGTCCGTTCTCATAAGAGGATTGTTGGTAATTGGATCTTTGTTGCTCCTATAAGAAACAGACATGAGTATAATATGTTACTTACTGTATGTAGCCATGATTCTACAGTATTTGTTAGGGATACTTCACCTCTATGCATGGATAATTTTTGTCATTTAGATCATATTATTCCAGGGCTGGACTGGGGGAGAAATAGGGCCTGGGCACTTTTGTCTTAAAGGGGGCCCCTATTTTCAGAAATGGAAAAAAAAAAAAAAAAAAACTTTTCATAATTTATATACCGGTATACTTTTTTTAATTTCTGAAAATAGGCGACGACGGGGGTGTGGGGCTCACCAGGAAATGCCCGAGTTTACACATATAGTATAATCAATAACCAATCTCTCCCACACCTATTGTACAGTGTAACTTACTTTTTTAGGTGCTCCTCTATGGCTTTACGCTCGTACACCATGCCCTCTTTAGTTATGATCGGCTCTACAAACACCTTTTTAGTGAGAGGACACACAATGGATGGTGGCACTTTGTCAGCGCTCAGCTCTGGTCCAACCATTTCCTGAAATGGATGTGTTATTTCAGATTAATGATGCTTATGTCTGCAGTTTTACGGTACATAACTGAAGGCATTCTGCAAATACAGTATGCATGGTTAGAAACACAGGCATGCTGCTGGAACTGTTAAGCCCCATGGAAGATTTCAGATTTATACAATACAATTAAAAGATTTAGTATTTGTTAAATATTAAAACATATTCTGAATAGCCTCCTGGGGGGTGCTGTGGTAAACTGTAGTGCACGACCATGGGGACCCAGGTACAAATCCAGCCTGGGTCATTTCCCAATCCTATCCCACCCCCACTCTCTCTCATTCTGACTTCTGACTATCTTCATTATGTTATCAGTGGCGGCCTTGCTTATTATATGATTTTATTACACTAAGCTGACACTTCTATGCAGAGCTACTTACAGTTATTTTACACGGTATTGTTCACAGTCCCAGTGGCACAGTGAGGTTAGGTGCCTTGCTCAAGGGCGCCTCAGCCATGGATAGAGGTGTAGGGGGCGGTAAGGGTGGGATTTGAACCTACAACCCTCTGATCTTAAGACCACCCCCCTAGCCATTAGACCATGGTTCCCTCACGGTTGAGGTTGCTTAGACCAAAGGAATAGGGAGATCAGTTACCTTCTCAGAATCATCCACAGTCTTACTTGCGCAGCGTGCCGTGTGCTTCTGGGCTTCTTCATTGTATTTTGCTGGATTGGTCAACTACAGTTCTGCTAACACACTACAAGTTCAGAGGAAATGTTGATTACTTGAATGAAACAACTGTAGGCCCTCCCCTCCAACAAGTGAGCATAGAAACGGTGGAAATATGAGAGGAGAAATCACTGTACGACAGGGCAAAAATAAAAAACTATAGCCAAGCTTTTAAGTAGTCAGAATAGTTTGTGACAGTTTATGAAACATTTGATGCAATAGAAAATACAATAATAATAATAGTAATAAGCTTAATCGTTGTGCAGTCATAATCATAATAATACTAACAACAATACAGCACCTGTCTAGCGGGTCGTCAGGCTCTGGGGTGATGAGGAGGCCATAGACAGCGTCGACAATTTCCCTCATGGTGATGTGGGTCGAGTAGTTGCGATCAAAGATGTTATGGCAGATTCGCCCAATGCTGTTCACATTGCAGTGGTACACCTTCAAATTAGTTAAGATTCTAACTATTAACTATTGACCGTCATTAGCTTTCTTTTATCATTGTGTG
Source organism: Engraulis encrasicolus (assembly GCF_034702125.1). Taxonomy (NCBI): domain Eukaryota; kingdom Metazoa; phylum Chordata; class Actinopteri; order Clupeiformes; family Engraulidae; genus Engraulis; species Engraulis encrasicolus. Next base: position 29,104,368 of record NC_085864.1, on the reverse strand, counting down.
CAACAAGAAAGTCAAAACAGATACAGTATGTAGTAGTCAATTACACAAATTTCAGGTCACATAGCTAAAAATCTTAAACGTAAAAGGATACTGGGGTGACAAATCTTAGCAGAGGGGGTTTGATGGGGTACTTTGGGCCAAACTCGCAGTAGAGCTCAAACACTCCAGCCTCATACGGGGTGTCAGGAGGCCCCTGAAGCAGCATCTTCCAGAAGGCTGGAGAAGACAAAATGGACATTTATACATTTCAACTGTATGTCTTTTGAGGGTCACTGAAAGCGCAATATACAACTTATATAATAATACTGTATATAACAATAACAATAATATCAAAAAGTAAATATTAATACAATTATGATCACACACACACACACCTCTACTATATGCATGGTGTGAAAAACATACTATTAAAATCCCATGTTTTAACTTACAGACATCGGTTTCTGATGGAAACACAGAGCAGTAAGGGTGAGGGTCACAGTGAAGGTTTTTCAGTTCCTCCACAATCCGTTTATCTTTATTCAAGAAGAAGCAGCCATTTCTTGATTGCTGAATCTTCTTTTTTAAAACACTTCCATACAATTGTTGTTGATAAAGGAAAAGTGGTAAAAAGGCAAACTATGAGTAATATACATACTGACATATTATTGACATTGACAAGATGGGGGATAAACTTGTGCAGCAAAAGTAAGGGGGAAGGGGGAAAGGGAAAAGGGGAGAATTAAGAATTGCAGATTCGTAAAATCTTTAAATTAATTCAGTATTGTAATGGAAGCCAGCGTACATTTAATAACAGTCATAAATTGTGGTACTGAAATGGTACTATAATACACAGTGTTTCAGAAAATGCATACAAGTTCAGGTTCCCTGAAACATGACATAATGTAGAGTATACAAACACAGTGTAGTATGGTGTCATGTTGACATATCCAGGGTTGTATTTCGAAGCGAGGCAAAGCTAGCCAGTTAGCCACTTGCATAGTTAATCAACGGGTAAATGGGCCGCCAACAATTCGAGAAATGCACCCTAGATTATTAAAAAGCAACAAAGCACTTGCAAACTTACTTTTTAGTCATTGTCACCTTGTTCTTAATCTTCTCAGGCAGGTTGACAGTTGGCTCTCTGTCGTAGGCAGCAGATTCAGAAAGTGCCAGTAAGGCCTCCTGAAATAGTGAAGTTAAATGGACATTCAATTAGATGAAATAAACCCAAATGTTTCTTTTGTAGGTTATTTTCTCTTGTTCTCCTCCCTTAATTTTTCATTATTTTTCAGATGTTTCATTTTCTGCATTGATGTGGATTAATGAGAATCTTAACAGGCAATGGTGTATGTCAAATGCACTTCATAAAAGAGTTACGCTGTAAACAACTGGAGCTCTTTTTGGGACATTTTGGTTGTTCAAAAAAACGTTTTCTTGAGGTTCCTGCACCAGTTAAGCTTACTTTAGAAACCACAGTGATTAACAGTGAACGACATGCGGTCATTCCAAGTGGTTCATTTTATCGCATGTTTTGTGGGTCTATTGTGGCTAGACAAAAAAAAAAAGCTGATGTGTATTTTGACCTACTTCATCCCTCAATGGAAGACTTGGTTTGGGCCTCAGTTTCCTGCTCTCCAATGACAGCAGAGTCTCCATCTCAAACAGCTTCAGTGCCTCGGCACTAGTGACTGGTTTAAAGCAACAGCCACCTACACGAAATATACATAAGAATGTCAGCAGGACAAACTTGAATCACTACGTGGCATTAGGGCTGTAACAATATGGTATCTAAGTAGCCTCTTACTGCAGCAGGGGTCGCCGGCGACCCTATTCCCTTGCTGAACATGCTTAACTACATCATAACAACATTGCTGTGACATTACAGAGAGCCATAGTGCTGCGCTAAGGGGTTAAGAAATCGTGATACACAGAGTCATGATACTTTAGGAAGGAAGTATCGTGATACGCCCTTTCAAAGTTCTGTTTCCCTTTGGTCCAGAAAACAACCACATGATATGTGATGATGATTTGAAGCGTGTAAGAACTATTATTTTTAAACTTTCTGAAAAAGTTATTAGTAGCCTCTTGTATCTTTTTGATGATCATTTATAGGTAGAATAGGTTACATTTAAAAAAGCATGGGGTGTATCGAACTGTAGGTCAAGAATCCTAATACGAACTGAATCGTTAGTTGAGTGTATCGTTACAGCCCTAGAATGGCACATATGACAACGACTTTGTTCCATTTATTGTTCACATGTGACTAGGTTTCTTTACAAACCTGTTGCGTGGCTGATGGCCTTCAAAATCCTGTTGTCAGAGGTGCCAACATTAATGCTGTCAACAACTATGTTGGACTCCATCAGTTTGTTAGCAACCGCAGCAGGAGCCATGCTCGATCTGATGAACACGTAGAGAAGACATTACAAGACCGTATGACAATACAGAAGAGTATTCTTTACTGATACAAAACATGACTATACTGTATATTACCCGTTGTCGTCTCCATCGGAGAGACACAAGACGCGTAGCCGGCAGTTTGGGAACTGCTTTTTCACTTTGTCCAGTTCCTCCACGCTTAGCTTTAAGGCATCGTAAAGTGGAGTATCCCCAGCAGCGTGTAGCGTGTCAACGCATTGCTTAAAAAGATAATAGGAATCGTAAGGTTTTAAGCTATTAATTAATGGCGCCCTTGCAAATGTACTCCTTCTCTACGTGAAGTTATCTTCACAAATTGCAATGAAATTATTTTTTCGATGTTATGCAACAATTGCTAATGTTGTTTTGTTTGAATTTATGAAAAGAATTAGCTATTTACCGGTAGTCATTACCGTTAATGAATATGCAAAGACTTCATCTATACATTACGTTCCATAAGCTTTTTCAGATAGTTTGGAATGAAACATAATCTAGAGCAGACAAAATTCCTGGGCTTAATCAGAATGAGCTTACCTGAAACGTTGGCAGGTTTTCGGTGAATGTATGGATCATTTTAACATCTCCACCAAATCTCACCAGGGAAATTACACTGTGGAAATTGTAAGCCATACTTCTGTCCGCAAATGAATTGAACAGTTGTTTGACAGCGGTCAGCCTCTCCATGGCGATGTCTGAATAACAGCATTTGTCATACATGGAGCCACTTGCATCCATAAGGACCTGGAGTAAAGTTCATAAACGAATTTAAAAGGCACAAATTAATGTGTGTCATGTTGTCTCCTGCCTGTGTATGAGATACCACTGCAAAAATTAGTCTTTTTAGAGACTGTGTTAATATGGTGTTGAATGGAAAAACTCACTCACTCACTAGATGCCATAAAAGTGTCTAATTATACTTCAGTTGGGTCAATACCCACCAACATAGCTATGCGCTCAGGAAAAAAAAAGAAATATTAAAAGGGACACTGTGTGATATTTTTAGTTGTTTATTTCCAGAATTCCTGCTGCCCATTCACTAATGTTACCCTTTTCATGAATACTTACCACCAGCATCAAATTCTAAGTATTCATAATGACTGGAACAAGGCCGACAGGCGGACAACAGATGCGTCCCTCTATGCCAGTTCCAACCTTTTTTCCCCCCAAAACGCCCCGCTGGCCTCCTCCTAACCTGTCAATGCCCACCCCCCTCTGAGGATGTGCTTTTTGTTTATTGGTCATAGCCTATTGCCCATGGAAACTCCAAATAATGTGGCAGGCAGCGAAATGACGAGACAAAGCTTTATATTTTGCAGTTTAGACTATAATAAGGCCATCATGCTTGGATTTGGAAAAGAAGCATCTAATTTCAAATTTCACATAGATCAAGTGGCTACATTACAAATTACCAGATATTATTAGTAGCCTACTAGGTTATTTATCAACCTTTAGTAGGCTATCACGCCATTTCAGCGTCATGTGCATGTGGGAAAGAAACTAAACATCGCCAAATAGCCTAATAAATAAATAAAACCGTTTGGGTGAATCATGCGCTATGGGTTCACCCTTTGGATGCATTGTGCGCTTAATTTTCAATGCCAGCTTTTTACCGTCAAGGCACAAAGCAGTGAGCTTCAGTGGCAGAGTTTACCAAATTCATACGACTGCAAACCAATTATGAAGCAAAAGACGCGTTCTGTCCCGTGCTCTGAGCGCAACGGAAAGCACCTGTGGGGTCCACACGCCCGCCAGCAGAAAACGACTCTCCCTTGCAATATGCCCGAGAACATCAGTAACACAGCGTATGTGAAATACAAATGGTCCATCTGTCTACTAGTTCGAGAACACTGACTACTCACTGAAACGTAGTGGCAGAATGTTTGCAAACTCACGTTTAGAGGAAGAGCTGTAGCGCTGCTGGTCGCCTGTCAACTCCATGTCGTGGAGCGTTATGCAATGCTAACGCCCCTCTATCCGAGCACAAACATCTGTGTGAAATACTGCCTGCCGACTTCTAAATCGTTCATTTTCATTTTGATGAACCAAAAGAGCTGCACAACGCGACACTATCAGCCGAAGTGTAGGCCTATCACAAGACCGTGAACATTAAGTGACACTCACTGTGGTGTTGGTGTGCTGTGGAGAAGGAACAAAGTTGCCTACCACTGTCCAAACGCAAAACAATGCAGAAAATTGAATGCACCCCTCAGTTGTCTCACAATGCAATCAGCTTAGCCTTGCCGGTTTGGTAACATATCGTATACGTTTTGACACGCATTCGCTCCAGGCCAAAATGCCTCTCTGCCTCCGCCTTGTGGACACAGGAAGGAACAATTGAAGGAATGCGTTTCAGACAGCGTTTCAGACAAGGAATGCGTTTCAGACAGCGTTTCAGACAAGGAATGCGTTTCAGACGGACGGACAGACCCTCTTATAGAGATGCTGGGACGCATCTAAAAATTGCACTTTTCATACATGAAAAGGGGGATCTCCATGGTCCGCCATTTTGAATTTCCAAAAATAGCCATTTTTAGCTGCAAAAATGACTGTACTTGGACCATACTAGAAAATATTTGTTTATTACTTTATCAAATTTGGCAATAGGCAGCCCAGTTTCAATGAGCAGCATAGTTGCAGTACCTTTTTGACCATTTCCTGCACAGTGTCCCTTTAAGTAAAAAACAGAATACGGTATATTCAAGACTTACCATTATTGCCTCATGTGGGGTCCGACTTGTCCTAAGAGCTTTGTCAGTCCTGACATCTCCTAGTCTAAATACAAGGAAGACATAAGCTTATCATACACAGCACACCAATACAATACAATACAATACATTAAGTTCAAAAACAATATTTCATGAAAATAAACATACTTATTTGAAAGTTCATTCAAGTCCACAGTCTCGCATTTTCCCTTGAGACAATTGAAGATATGCACGTTCTGGGAACAACCTTTGAATTTTGAGTCGTATACACCCAAGTTGTCTGAAAGAAAACAAAATCATGCAGGAGTATTTCGTCCTTTAGCCGAAAAAGTTATACAAATTCTCCGGCAGGAATACCTCTCTGGCATTCAACCCAGCCTCAAACCTGGCACATATGAGAAGGCCTACCGTTACGACAGGGCGAGTCTTATGCATGAGATAGACAGTACACTGTCACATCACACACCTCATTACCCAGGGGAAAGTGCTGGTTTGTCTGTGTGCAGTGAAACATTCTATATTTTGGAATAAAGTAATACAGAAGATAAAACTTGAAAACTGTATATTACAAAAATATTTGCAAATTTCCACAAGGTGTCTGGGTGCTCTGCTAAGAAAATGAGACCGAAATCTTTTTTCAGATATCAGAAAGTGTTTCTACAAATCATGGGAAAGCAAAAGTGTTTGTACTAGTCTCAGGAAGACAAAAAAAGAGAAAAGCTGATGTTGAGTCGGAATACTGTTTATCTTCTGAAGGCCTAAAGCACAGAAAAATACTGCAATGAGGTGTTGATCAATTTGATGACCTTCTGTGCAGATGTGGACACATCAAGAGAAAAATGCTGCATACTACACTTATTCATGTATCAGCATGCCAAATGTAAAGGTCTGTTTAGACTCCTCCTTCAGTTGCAGGACACGTACTGTCAGCCGGGGGTGTAGCGGCAGATTACGGACAATTCAGCCTGGGAGAAATGCATTTGCATGCACATTGAGCACTGCAAGGGGTCGTTTCAGCTCTAAAGAGGGGACCGTGGTGGCTGTTTGGGTACGTGATCTGCTGCCACCCCCCGCTGGCAGTACGTGTCCTGCAACTGAAGAAGTCTGAACTACAGCCCCTGGCAAAAAGTATGGAATCACCTGACGTGGAGGATCATTCAGTCGTTTTTATTTTTTAGAAAAAATATGGATCACAGACCCAACTCAAGACTGAAGTCATTTCAAAGGGCAACTGGCTTTAAGAAATCAAGAAAAACAACTGCATAAGTAAGTAATAGTTACTTTTTTACAGCATGGGTAGGGAAAAAAATATGGAATCACTCAGCTCTGAGGAAAAAATATGGAATCAATGAAAAACTAACACACAAACAAGCGCTTCAAAAACTTGTTTATACCACGTCTGGATTTTAGAACAACTTACAGCCTCGGAGTAATGGTATTAATGAAAAAAATGGTACCCCTTATCATTTTTGATTCAAATTTCTGTGATTACATTGGCAGAACATCTTTACAGGTTGGAACCTTGCCATTGTTTACAGTTTTTCCTCGATTGCTTACACACAATTTCTGGTACTTCACACACAATTCTCGGAACATCTCACCCATTTCCCAACTCTCCTAACCAAGGTCACTGAACACTAAGCACAATTCCTTCTTTACACTCACATTTCAGTTTTAAAACACACTTGTTTCAAACCACTACACACAATTATCTGGATTACACACAATTTTCATGAAGAAAATCCCTGGTTGTCGCATTGAACACACGGTCATTAAAAACACTAAAATCAACTGCCATACTATATTCACTTCCTCATCACATGGGGAAACTCCTTTCATACCTGTTTACAATAAGCAATCATCATCCCATAAGGGCAAACATTGCATGTGATATTGATGAAAACATGAGTGGATGCAGTGAGAAAACACATTTGTTTCGTTTTTGAACTCCAAAATACGTTATACAAGAGATCACTTTCATGTGGTTACTCAATATTTTACAATAAATTAGTGCAATTTTTTAAAATTATGTAAAATATATACATGTGTACTCTGATTCTAAAAACAATATTTCAGTATTTTATTTCAGAAAAGTACCCTCTTTAGTAAGTAGAACACTGAAGAAAATAAGTTTCTACTGTGTGTCAAGTTGAGTATAGAGTTTTACCTTGTGCATATTAGTGTTCAATGGTTCACATAAGAGTGTATTAAAATGACTGCTTGTGTGTGTCATTTGAGAACAAAATTACCTTTTTAGAAGAGAGTACACTGTTTTGAGACAAGACGTGCATTTTTCAGAGGTAGTGTGGAGTTTTGCCCGTTGTGTGTGAGGTTTGCAGATTTGTGTGTAGAGTTATGAGAATTCAAGAACTGATTCTGAAAATTGTGTGTAAGCAATCGAGAAAAACTAAGTTCCAGCGCAGTCTATTGTGGGATTTCAGTTCCAGGTTATTTGTAGTCCATGACACTTAACCATATGCGTTTATCTTCAAAGAATGTGTTAACTGGTTTTGCTCAATGAACAGGTACATTACAATTTCAAGAAATTATTCCATCATCCCTAAGCATCATTTCAACTGATCGGATCAGAAAATTGACAAAATGTCAACATAAACTTGAGTAGTCATTGAAAAGGCATTGGCAACCATCTCCCATCACCTGAAGCAAATGGGCTTTGCATACAGAAACATTCACTGATATCTAAACATACACATGCACCTAAATTCGAAAAACTAAAAATGCTACAGGACAAGACAAATGAACCAGGCTGTGTATGACTGGATGGAAGTCAAATTCATTCATTAATTGTGAATTTTCTTTGAAGAATTTGTTGCTGGAAGTGCTGTCTAGTGCATGTCTTACAGTACGAGATTCGTGAAAAATGAAGATGACCGCATGGCGCCTGATGAAAACATACAAGTGTCCACAGTCATTGACAATAGCCTATGGGGCTGCATGTCAGGTGAAGGTACTGGGGACATGACTGGATTACATTTTCAATCAATGCACAAGTTAAAGTGAACAACACTTTCCCCATCCTATCAATTGAAGGGATGCTTGGAGATGATGAAATCTTTTCTTGGGATGGTAATGTATCTTTACTTTACTTGCCGTACTGTAAAACCTGTGATAACATTCATTGAAGAAGAACGTGTCATCTTCCAAACAGTCTAGACTTCAATCCAAATTAAAATCTGAGGTGGACGTTTAAGAAAATGGTCCATGACAAGGCTCCAACATGTAAAACTATTCTGACAACTGCAATAAGAGAAAGTGTGAGGAAATTGTATGAAGGGTGCTGTTTTTCATTCATTAATGCCATTCTTCAGAGGCTGTAGGTTCCCACAGGTGCACAGGTGGTGCAAAAATGTTCTTTAAGTTTTCTTTTGATGTTTGTTTCCATGATTCCATATTTTCTTCATCAGAGCTGAGTGATTCCATATGTATTGCTCTACCCATGCTCTAAAAAAAGTAACTATAACTTACTGACACAATTGTTTTTCTTGATTTCTTTTAGTGTTTCTTAAAGCCAGACAGTTGCCCTTTGATTTCAGTTTTGAGTCGGGTCTGTGATCCATAATTTTTCTTAAAATAAAAACGACTGAATGAACATCCTCCACAACAGGTGATTCCATACTTTTTGCCAGGGGCTGTAGGCTTAAGCCTTCAACAGTGTACAGCTGTAATGCCATCAACGACTCTTGGCAAATGGGCACAACGGGCTCAGCAATAGTATGAGTTAAACATGGAAAGACATGATTCTTTTAATTCTAACTGATGCTATGGCCTTGAGAATTTTTTCAACAATGGCTGAAAAAAAAAAAACCCACCCGCTCCCATGAATGACCCTCATACTTTCTAAAAATAAAGAGGCACAAAGAGCTTGCAGAATGGCCATTTAAACACTGTTGTGTTGTGTTTTTTGTCATGCTCAAACTAACCATTGTCAAGATACACCAGCAGTGGCCCTTGGACTCCAACCTCCTTCAGTGATAAAGGTGGAGATACTTGCAAGTGAGGGTATGAAGTCATTTCCTCTTTCACTTTTGCAAGTGTTTTCTCTGTATTTACGCTGAAGCTGGAAAACAATAAATAATTTAATCAAACCATACACAGGTACAGACAACACACATGATTGTTTTCGATTCACACAAGTGGACGTACTTGGAACAAGTCACACAACCATGTGAGGTCCATTTCTCAATTCCCATCATCCAAAGTGGAGTACTGAGCAAACTTTTCTCAATGTCAGTTGCCCTCTTGTGAGCAGTTTCTGCCATGCTCTGTAAACTGCAGTTGGGAAGCGCATCGTCATCTGCAGATTACACAGCCCGATTAGTGGTGGCCACATTGCATTCCTCAAACAACAAAGAAAATGGGTAATATGAGTTTGGCTTACCCCTAAATTTCTGTAGTACATAAGATTTCTCGAACACACTAGGATTTTCTCCAATGCGAACTGGCTCCATAAAACGGTCATTTGTCTCTTCACAAGACAGAGATATATAGTCAAAATCTTCATGCTCCGAGTCCTCATCCTTGAGATTTAAGTACAATAAAAGGTGTGAATTGAATAGCATTTTTCATATAAACAATGCCACAATCATATAGCTCTACATAGTTTAATGTTACCTATAACCTAGATGTTCACTAATGTTCGCTAGGGAAGTCATGGGGAAGCGGTTAGAGTGTCAGATTTGTAGCCCAAAGGTTACCGATTCAACTCCCGACCCGCCAGGTTGGTAGGGGGAGTAATCAATCAATTAGACCGTACTGAATATCCAAATGTGGAAAAAAGGTTTGGTTACCCACCAAATTGGTTAAAGGTACACTGTGCAGGAAATGGTCAAAAGATGTACTGCAACTATAGTCTGAGCGAATTAGCCAAAAAAAGGGTCAAAGGTGGAAGTAAATAAAGCGAAAGCATATTTGGTATCATTTGAATCGCTGTTTTCTGTAGATTACGAATATTTGGTGCCTACAGTGCAGATTTGTACAGAAAAAAAGTTATGGAGCTTTGAATGGAGCATGGTACAATCATTCTTGGCTCAAAAACGATTGTGTGCACATCTTGATATTAGCTGATATCTCCTAAGTAAATTGAAAGATATTCATCAAACTTGGTGTATTTACCCACTATGTGTCATTGAAAAGTTACAATGACAATTTAGGTCAAGAGGTCAAAGGTCAAGGTCATCAAGGGTTACACATGGAAATGACATGCCGTATTGAGTTCATGTATCCGAAGCAGGCTAATGGTTGTTTACACTCAAAGGTTGAAGTAAATAAAGCGAAAGCATATTTGGTATCATGTGAATCGCTGTTTTCTGTAGATTAAGAATATATGGTGCCTACAACGCAGATCTGTACAGAAAAAAAATACGGCGCTTTGAATGGAGCATGGTACAATCATTTTTGGCTCAAAAACGAATGTTAGCACATCTTAATATTAGCTAATATCTCCTAAGCCAGTAGAAAGATATTCATCAAACTTGGTGTATTTACCCACTGTATGTCATTGGAGACCTACAATGAGGTCTAGAGGTCAAAGGTCAAGGTCACAAGGGGTCTCACAGGGAACGAACATGCAGTATTGGGTTCATGTTTCCAAAGCAGGCTAATGGTTCTTCACACTTAAAATTTGAAGTACTGTAACTAAGTGAAAGCATATTTGGTATCAATTGTATTGTGGTGAGTCCCTATGTGGAGCACATTGACTTAATGACCCTCTTTTATATAGAAGAATAAAAAAAATCGGTTTGCCATTTATGTAGGCAAATGTGCCAAACTGTTAGGGGTCTTACACACCAAGGCGGTAAAGCGTCGCGGAACGGCCGCGTTTTTTACCGGCGTCAGTGAAAATACATTGAAACCTATCTGTCCTTACACACCAACCGGCGGTAGTCGGGCGTCAGCGGCGCGGGAGCCGGCTCCGCGCCGCGCTGCATTTGGAAAATAGAACTCGTGCGTATTTTTCACGCCGGCGACCGGCGGTGTCTCATTCAAATGAATGGCAAAGTAGCATGCTAGCTTTGGCTGTGTGGAGGGTTTTGAATAGGACTGGCCACGCACGCCGACGCTGTCAGTGTGCAAGGCAGAGAAAAGCACACCGGCCAAAACTCAGCAGAAAGACCGCGTCCATCCTGCGACCGTTCCATTCCGCCTTGGTATGTTTTGGCCCTTACGTAACTGACAGCCAACTTCCCATTTGTCCCTCCCTTCCCAGAGTATCAACTTTACCCTTCTACTTTTGTGTCATGTATTGATATGCCTATCCATGGTCAGTAAAAATAGAAGTCTACACATGCATTTTTATTTTTAGCGAAATATCTTATCAGTTGGCATATTTTTCATATATGTACATATTTGAACATTGTGACAGTTTTGCCATTGTAATGCCAATGCAGTCTGACATTTGAGCTATCTATTATGATCAAATGAAGTTGCTATGCATGTGCATGTTCATTTAAAAGATGTATGTTAAGTAATGTTTAAAAAAAACAAAAAAAACGGAATACCGTAGGAAGCCATAAAGGGCATGTATAAGGATTGACATTATGCATCTTATCTGAAGACAAAGTATGGACAATGTCATGTGGCCTTTGATGGCTACGAAAGTGGCCCCTCAACCAAAGATCATGAGCACTTGAGGAGATCTGCAAAGATAGCCTGCAAACATTACTATAAGCAGTAATGCAATTGTTCAAGTAACACAAGAGCCATTTTTCAGAAATGAGTCCAATAAATGCAAGTTCATAAATGAGCTGGCCAAGGAATTGAGAGAACATCAGATTGTCGTACAGCAAAGTGATGGCGACGCAGATGTTTTGATAGCTGAAATGGCTTTGAGGTTGGCAAAAGAGGGAGAGTCTGTAGTTGTCGTTGCGGATGACACTGATGTCTTCTGTATACTGCTGCATCATTGGAATTCGACCATGGGTGACATATTCTTCAGATCAGAAAGGAAAGGCCGGCAGAGGAACCAAAGAGAAGATCAAGTATGGAATATGCGTGATGTTTCAATTGCCAACCAGTCCATCAAGGAACACGTGCTCTTCATTCATGGCTGGGGAGGATGCGACACCACTTCTGCAATATATATGCAAACTTCTGTTACTACAGTAAGCTTGTTTAAAATGAGCTATCATGTTGTTTTTGATGTACTGAAGGTTTGTTATAGGGATTGGGTTTCATTACATCACTTATGAACTGAAACTATTACTTTAAATCTTGTACTAGTGCAGATGTTTGGAGTTTTATAAAAGCATATTATTTTGATTTTCAAAGACAACTGCATGAACATATGATGTAAAGCAGTGTTTCCCAACCTTCTTTGTCTTGTGTACCCCCAAGCCTTTTCGTTGTGCCATGAGTACCCCCTAAGTCAAGTTCTATACCGCTTTCTCTATCCCAATGTAACTGAGCTACATGTATTTGATAAAATTACATGATGTTTCCAAGTACCCCCTGCAGTGTGCTCGCATACCCCTAGTGGTACACGTACCCCTGGTTGGGAAACACTGATGTAAAGGTTGAAACAACTGTTATTTTGATATAGAAAATACACTCCATTGTGTTTTAATCAGTGTCTTTGTCTTTTTATGTCAATTCACATGTTAATGCTTTAAGTTTAAGCTGTTAATGCTTTAAGCTGTGAGCTACATTAAGCGGTAACCTCATGACCTTTGACCTCTACTTTTGACCTTATGACCTTTAATCCCTAATCAGTTTATGTATAGGGCTGATGAGCTGTTGTGGGTTTAATAACAATATTTCAATACATTTGAGAGGTAAACAAGGCCGACAGGCGGACAACAGATGCGTCCCTCTATGCCACTTCCAACTATGCCATTTTCCCCCCCAAACGCCCCCCTGGCCTCCTCCTAGCCTGTCAACGCCCCCCGAGGATGTACTTTTTGTTTATTGGTCATCATGGACACTCCAAATATTGTGGCAGGCAGCAAGGCAGCAAAATGGCGAGACATGGCTTTATTTTTTGCAGTTTAGGGTATAATAAGCTTATCATCATTCTTGGATTTGGAAAAGAACCATAGGCTATGATTTGAAATTTCACATAGCCTAGATGAAGTAGGCTACATTACAAATTACCAGACATTTATTAGGCCTAACATACACACTACTGTGCTAACTCCCAATGGTCTTTAAAGAGGACATTCAGAGCTTTCCAATGATACCATGTGTGTAGGGGTGGGGTTTTGGGAACTTTCTATTTCTTTGCAAGGAAAATGGTGTCCATTAAAAATAGGCCGCTTTTGGTTAAAGGGAAAGTAAATGCATAATACTTTAAAGTGGGCAATTATTGTCTTAAAACATCATCTTTATATGTTATTTCAATCTCTTCAGAGTACAATTAAACCATTTCTAAATTAATGTAACATTATTTAATTCCCATATTTAGGCGTTAAAGAAATGTCCTCTAAAATGGACATTGGTAGTGACATATTCCATTTTGTTAGTGTTTTTCAAATCACCAAGTCAGTATCAGAATCAGAAGGAGAGACACTTTACAGCACATTATTGATAAATAATCCTAGATGTGATGTTTGAGGAAGATGCTGAAGATTCAGAGACCTCTTAGGATTCATTTCAAGCAGGAAAAGTAGAATCAGAACAAGCAGAACGTTTCCTATTGATGCATTTGTCGCCCCATGTGGAGCATGACTCTGATGTGTGTCTGAACTTTGCAGGACAATATTTCAACCAAAAATTAAATTAAAACTAAATTAATCCTATAGACATGAACACATGTTTGTTCCAGAGATAATAACCCATATTTCACACATCAGAACTATAAAATTAGTCAACTCTGGTGAAAGTTCTCAGTTGAGGGACCACATGTCATTCAAGCTTCAACTGCAAGTCCAGTTGCTTAAAACAAAATTGCTTTGACTTGAGATGACCTGCATGAATGATAATGGTCACAGACACATCCAGTTTCCACCTCAAACCAATAAAACACTCATTGTTAACTCATAAATGCTCAAATTTACTAATAATTAAACTGATTGTTATGCTTTTTCATCCAGATTGATTGATAGCAATTAAGGTACATTTTCAATGTACGGCCTTCCAATGTCCACTGAAAATCTTTAAAATAAAAAATACAAATTCGAAAAAAATGTTGTCAATCTCATTTTTTGCCTTCAAACAATTGGGGGAGTAAAAAAAACAAAGATTTTAAAACTTTTTTCCCCCTGGTAGTCAGGAGGATAACGTGAAACTCAATTACCCAGAATGCTGCACGTGAGCTCTCTACCCGGGTGATTCTGGAAAACAAACATGGCGGCAACTCGCTTTACTACCTTAATAATGTGTTAATCCGACGCTAGATTTCTTAACTGATGAAAATCGAAGGCAGAAATCAACATTGTAGTGTCTAAATATGAGGTCGATTGGTCTATTTGTGGCGTACATCACGATCGGCTGAGTTGTTGGCCTCACGTTTGTCAGTTAGCCTGTGGCTAGGCTACTTTTCGCCAACGTTACCATCCGGTTTAGTATAGAAAGGCTATGCTTGCACGCATTCGCTCCGTAGTCTGCCGCCTTGTGGCCACAGGAAGGAACAATTTAAAGAAAGCGTTTCAGACGGACAACAATTGAATGAAAGCGTTTCAGACGGACGGAAATTTAATGAAAGCGTTTCAGACGGACGGACGGACGGACAGACAGACCCTCTTATAGAGATGCTGGGACGCATCTAAAAAAACAGATATTTTATGTCAAGTATGACCTTGCGTGACCTTGACCTTTGACCCCCGAGACATTAACTCCTCCTACTTTCATCAAGAACTTATGGTGAGTAAATATACCAAGTTTGGAAAAGATCCTTTCACTGGTATGGAAGATATCAGCTAATATACCTATTGGTGACATCATACGATTTTAGCCCAAAATGCATTATAATGTGTTACATTCAAAGCTGAATAACTTTTTTTCTGTACAAATCTGTGCTGTAGGCACCTGAAATTCTTATTCTGTATAAAATTACGGAAAGATTGATACCTAATATGCTTTCGCTTTATTTACTTCCACCTTCAAACCTAATTCGCTCAGACTACTATGCTGCTCATTGAAACTGGGTTGCCTATTGCCAAATTGGATCTTTCCATGAACGTTTACTAAGTAAAATGTTCTAGTGTATGGCCCAAGTACAACCATTTTTTGCAGCTAAAAATGACTATTTCTGGAAATTCTAAATGGCGGACCATGGAGAAGATCCCCTTTTCATGTAGGAACATTTTTCAGGTCATAACGAACACTTAGAATTTGATCGTGGTGGTAAATATTCATGAAAACGGTAACATTAGTGAATGGGTAGCATGAATTCCGGAAATAAACAACTAAAAATCTTGCACAGTGCACCTTTAAACTGGAAAGAGTGAAATCTAATCCTTCTGTCTCACACATGAATTACACAGGAATGTGTTTCTCATTTTTCTACAGGCATTTCTTAAGTTTATTACAGACTACATGAAACCTCACCTTTGCTTCCGTCAATAGGTAAGCCCAGCAAACAGCAGATTCCTCAAAGACTTCATTGTCCTCAATGACTTGTTCCTTTGACAATTGTGATAACAGCTCTCTGAACAGAAAGTAAAGTCCTTCAACTACAATGATCTGAAAATTGAAAAGAAAAGGGAGTAATTTAAAAGGTTTTAGCATATACAGCTTCTTTCAGGAAAAAAAAAATCATGGATATTAATTTCCATAATATTCTGTATTTCATCAAAAAGTAAACTTTCATCATTTTAAGATTCATGACCAACATTTTAAACCACTCCAATTATTCATTTGTTTAAAATAGAATAGAATATTGTGATTGTCACCATTCAGTTAAGAAAAAGAGACAAAATCACATCAAATTAATAGAAATGTATACAGGGGTTGGACAAAAATAATGGAAACACTTGTTATTTTACAGAGAGAAGTTTCATGGCTCAAGTGGACCAGCCCTTTTGGCCAGTCTTCATTAATTGTACAATGCACCAGTACAGTGAAGTGTGAAGATTCTATTATCAGGGTAAGAGCACAGTTTTGCTCAAAATTTTGCAATCCACACAACATTATGGGTGACATATCAGAGGTCAAAAAGAAATTCTTGGTGCGCGTGTAACTGTTGCATGTTTGATCGAGACAGCAAGTCTTTGTGATGTTTCAAGAGCCAAGGTATCCAAGGTAATGTCTGCATACCACCAACCGGATTAACTGTGGATGCACGAGGAAACATTTAACATAATTTAACAATTTACGTAATCCACTACAATGTCTCCAAATACCTTCTGAAGTCTGGTTACAGTGTCATTTTCACAGACCAGCACGTACAAACTTTGAGCCAAAGGATGACACCCTGTGAGTTTGCGGATGTAGCCCACAACGTTCTTCATCCGTTCCTTTGAGTACGTTTCTGTCTGTACTTGTGTCTGTAGTTGTAAAAAGACATGGGTCAGTTCTGAATAATGGCTTGCTTAAGTGTTTAAAAAAAATTAGCGACCCAATATATTTAAAGTAGGGCTGGGACTCGATTACAAATTTTAATCACATTAATCTATAGGCTTTGAAATTAATGAATCGAATTAATCACATTTTAATCACATTTAAATATCTGAAATTTTCACAAGGATTTTGAATAATTAGAAATCAAACAAACACAACGTACAAGTTTAGAGACTCTGTTGCCAACTTTATTCCAAAGGTAATTCTTGTATAGGTTGGACACATATCTCTGGGCTACTACACAATAGGGATGGGAATATTCATCAAAGCGATACGATACACATCTCGATACACGTGGCAAAGATCTGATACATTCACGATTCATGAAATGAGCAGTGAGAAGATGTGACAGGATTCTCCTACCTACTGCGATGCAGTTAGATATGGCGCGATGTAATTATAATACCATCCGATTCAATGCGATTCAGTACGATGCGATACAGATCAGATTAAAAATATTAAATTGATATTTAAGGCTATCCCTATTACTTTTGATAATGGAAAAGCAACAGAAAGCAGGGAGAACTCCAGACTCACCATGGATTTTAAAGTCGCATAAAAGACACTCATGCCCTTCTGGGTTTGTGTCACTGAGGGTGTGACATCATTTGTGAAGAATTCATTGAAGCTTGGATCCTCCTCATCAAAAGATGACAAGTAGAATTCCAACTCTGATTCTTCTGTAATGTCGAGATCCTTCAGTGTTCGGGAAATATCACAATCCCAATCCCAATATCTGTTGAAACATGGAATTGGTATAACTATTCAGTATATGGAGTCAATGTGTGAATGACATTGAGTTCATACGACTATGCATAAAATACCATCACCTTGTTTGCTGCTTTACCTGCTTATAACCAAAAATATGAATCCAATTTATACAGTTAGTTTACGACTCAGAATACACTACCTTAATTGTAGCACATGGGATGGTATTCCACTCTCTGCTGCAAGTCTTGTTTTCACGTCTAAGACAGTATCAGACTCCAAGTCCACACTGATGTCAAACGTGCCCTACAATTGGTTAAAAAGAATTCAATTATTATGTCATTATTTTTGTGCAAGTAAAACCATATAAAAAGCATTCACAGGAACACATTTTATTTACTATAATAATGATGCACAGTGAAATGTATTGCATACAATTTTTGCATCCTTCTACATTTTGCATCCTTTTGCATTCCTTTTGCATCCATGATCAAGCTCAAATTCAGGAAACTCTGGTCTGGTAAGATGCTCAGATCTGTTAAAGGGGTATGTCACTATTTTGGGGCTTAATACAGTTAAAATCGTTGGCCAGGGTTTATATTAAATTGTCTCAAAGCAAGACAACGGCTTACATGAAAAATAAGACAAGTTTAGAGGGAGGATGTCGCTAAGCTAGTGAAAGTCAATGCATCCGTGTAGCATGTAGCATGCTACACGGATGCATTGACTTTCACTAGCTTAGCGACATGCTCCCTCTTTTAACTTGTCTTAAAGTGGTAGTTCGCTATTTTAGACATTAAGCCCTGTTTGTGTGACTTCTGGGGTGAAGTAGAGATGTTCTCATCACAATTTTGACATTTGGTGCTGAACGGAGCATTTGGGTATTCAAGACTGCAGCCCCCCCACCTTTACATTGACTCCAATGAAGCACTCAAGCAATCGATCATAAAATGGCATTAAACTTTCGTTTGCAGAGACATGAAACTCACCGAGTGGTCAGAGGTGGGCAGCGATACGTTGGCTCGAAAATCACTGCGAAATACGCTTCCAGAGAAGATATATTCATTATTGTCCGTCTTCATTGACTGTATTGGTTTGACTAGTATTACTCCGCGCGACCTGAAATGGGGGTGCGTTTGTTTACGTTACTATCTATGGTTTGTATGCAAGCTGTAGTTTTTGTAGCCAGTCCCGCTCAAAGATAGCCGTTCTACCTCGCTCCTTGATGTCTACATAAACAACACACTATTGCTACCTACTGGCTGGATGTCTACTGCTATTCAACGGCGTCTGGGGAAAAATAGGTCCGCCAAATGCTAAACAACAGTTAGAAGGCATATTTCGCTGCAATTTTCGGGTCAATTTATCGCTGTCTACCACTGACCACACGGTGAGTTCTATGTCTTCTCAAACAAAAGTTTAATGCCATTTTATAATCGATTGCTTGAGTGCTCTATTGGAGTCAATGTAAAGGTGGGGGGGCTGCAGTCTTGGATATCCAAATGCTCCGTTCAGCACCATATGTCAAAATTGTGATGAGAACATCTCTACTTCACCCCAGAAGTCACACAAACAGGGCTTAATGTCTAAAATAGCGAACTACCACTTTAAAGCAAGACAACGCTTAACATGAAAAATAAGACACTCTACCACCTTTATAAACCCCAGCCAACGATTTTAACTGTATTAAGCCCCAAAATAGTGGCATATCCCTTTAATCAACAGAAAAATCCGCTCTCAAAAACTGCGTCTCATTATTTATTTATATTACCACCATGTCCAAAAAGCAAACGCGTTTCGGCTATCAAGCGTTCATCAGTGCGTGATACGATCTGTTCTGTTATCACCAATTGTGGCTACTTCCCAAATGTATAATATGTGCATCGTCAGCTAAATCTTCACCACAAGACCTTTTTTCTGACTGTACCTTCAGCATTATGTGGCAACAGACAACATCGTTGTATGTGTCCTCCAGAGCTGGTAGGTTTGGCATTTGGGGAGACTCTCTGAGGTTGTTCTTTGGTGTGAAAATAGCATAGAGTTCACTGCCATTTTCAATATGCCTGTCTTCAAGCGACCCTGGGAGGAGAAGGAAAGCTTTGAAATTTCCTTTAGATAGAATAAAAACTGTACACACCAATCAAAGTTGAAATAGATTTTCATTCAAACATGTTTTTAAAAAAAATTATATATATCTTTTCATAACAAACCTGGTCTGTAGCCACAGTATTAGCAATGGAGCAAATGGTTAGCTACATAGTTATACAAATATAACATATTTAAATAATATAAATATAAAGTAGCAGTATAATTTCACCTTAACATTGAACTCCCTCCATTACCATATTTTGTAAATTGTAGGCTAATTTAATATTACAAGCCCAAATCTGAAAAAATGGTTTTAGTTTTGATGTTTTGAAAGAGTTTTTAAATAAATTTCACAATTTACCAAATGTCCAAGACCAGGACTAGTAAAGTCAAACAAGTTTGAGTGCAAAGAAATTCAAGTCCAGGACAAAACAGTTGAAAAAGATTATAGAACAAGTCAAGACTAAGTCACATGTCGTTCAGTGCAAATCAATAAAAATGATGAACGACAATAATGTGACTGAAGGTAATCTACCGTACAAGCCATGCATGTGAAGATAAACAAGTTTTTGGATCCCAAGCTCCACATTAGAATATATGATGAGCAGTGTTCTAAACACAATGTAGAGAGACTTGGGCGAGTCCAAAAGCCATATTTAATAAGTATCCAGTATTCAAGTCTAAGACAAGTCCGAGTTTAACAACTACTACTACTAAGTCCAAGTCCATAGAAGTCAGAGTCCGGGCTCGAGTAGCCCTGCCATATATAGTATTTATGTGACTGCACATCTGTATTACTGGAGCTAAGTTATATCAAAAATAGGGGTTGACTGATACAGGTTTTTTTAATGGCCGATGCACCCCCCCCCCCCCCATTTTTTATTTTTTAAATGACAAATATTTCAGGTCTCAAGTTTAAAATAAACATTTATTTAACATTATCAATTTAGACTGTGGGCTAGATTTCGTAGCTCCTTTACAAAACTAGTTTCGTTCTCACTCTCGAGTGGCAACTTGATTTTTCTAATATAACCTCCTGACAATATGTAAAGCAATATTCTGGCTGTTGCCAAACTGAAAAGTTGCACGTTGATATTCAAAAATAATGAAGATAAAAAGACAGGGGATGATGTCACATAATGCACAGTCAATGGGAAGTATCCACCCATCAAAGTTGAGAAGAGAATATTTATCCGCATATCGTACTTCTTTCATAGGCAGATAATTCACCTAATCATTGAAACAACGTAGGCACTTCATTCCTGACCATTTTGCTGTTACTGGAAAAATAACACAGCTTGCATTTCTTTACTGACACATACGTAGTTTTTGGCAAATTGACCTACCCCCGTCACCTATTGCTTTGAGGGAACAGACCTGTCCTCTTTTTGACATTTATCTGTCGTTGCCTAATGATGGTCAGACAACCGAACACTAACAGCGAAAAAGAGCACTTCTGAAAGTTTGAGAAAAAAATATTTTTTTGCATGTAAACAACAAGTGAGCCCACTTACCCCCCAACTTTTAGCTTTTTGCCATGAAATCTGACGGTTCCGGGTAGCATGCACGCGCTAGCTGTATTCTGCCTCGTTGACTTTGCATTGACGTGACGTCACTCGGTCGGCTAGTTTTTGTTGTCATTTTTATAAATCAATGTGCAAGTTTTGAGGATGGCAACAGCCAAAATATCGATTAATGGGTTGTCAGAGGGTTATATAAGCAAAAATAAAGTTGCCACTCGTTAACACCAATGAACTGACAAGATATGAGACTGGGCCCACCACCTAATTTGAGGTAGAACATTTAAACACCCACTCTAACAATCAAGTAATACAAAAATAAAGTGTCTTGGTGTGCTTTTAAAAAACCTGAATAACATAAAACAACAAATATTGCGTACCGGACAAAATCACACGTGTATCAGCCGATACACTTAAAAAAATGCAAATATCGGCCGGGTCGATATATCGGTCTATCCTTAATCAAAAACGTTTCATTTGAACTGAAACCTCGTAAACTGAAGCGCCCTTCCTCTCAACATTTCGTTACAACCGATGACTACTTATCGGCTATATGCCTCAAACATGGCAGAGTAAACACTTTATTTTTATTGGCTACGTTTGTGGTGATAAACTTAAATGGTAGAGTTGGCCAGTCTGACTAAAGCCGGGCATACACTGTGCGATATTTTCACTCGTGGGTCTTAAGCTTCTGCTCACAATGCACGATGGAATTTCACTGTTTAAAAGTTCACAACTCATGACTCACGTCCTCACACTACACGAGCCGACAGTCGGATGCAAGCGAAATGCTTCCACCGTACGACGCGACAGGCATGTTTCCCCGGTCTGCAGAGGAGGGAACATGCGCACCTGAGGTGGAGATGAGGTCGCGCTCAACAGCGAATCGCACGGCCCTATTCATTTTTGCATGTGAAGTGTCAAATCGGGTCGTAGCACTGGTTTAACTGTGCGATTTACGCACGAGCCACGACCAGAATTTCAAACCGTTTTGATTTTCTTGCGACCCTGCGATTGTACGATCGTGAGCCGAAATCGCTTGTCGTTACCCCATGTACACTGCACGATGCGAGACTCACGATTGACCTGCGATTGAGTAAGAAATCGGCCCGACTCTCAAAAAGTCGTGCGAGTGCCAAATCGGGGCAGAATCGGGGCAAAAGTCGCACAGTGTAAGCCCAGCTTAAGGTGGATTTCAGAAAAGTGTATGCGACTGGACTGTAAAAAAATAATAAATGTCTACAGTTTTGATAACTCACAGGTATTGAAATAGGGATCCTCACTCAGTGGCATGCCATCAGCAGTGAACAGGCATACAGACATATTTCTGCCCAAATTTTCCTCATGCCGGATTCTGAGCATAACATCCTCAACGGTGTTCTTTGGATCCATGCCTGGAAAAAAGTAAAGATAGTGTCACGGAGGTCAACTAGCAGAGTGTGGCGTGGAACGTTACGTTAGTGAATGTTCATTCCAGTGGAGGTATCGACTGCACAGGAACACCTCAGTTACAATAGCCTCTGTGACATTTGTGCCTTTTTTAATGTACACAAACATCATGTAGATAAGTTAGCTAAGGAGTAGGAAAAAATAATCTTCACTGACAAGTCCTAACCAAAGTATGTGCAGAGCACTGCAAAGACTTCCTTTAAATTAAACATGCTGTCTAACCAGTGTGAAGGCAGTTTGTCTTTCAGTAGCTAATTAGGATGTGCTAGGCTTTCCTACAAAGTAACTTTCTGCCCAATCTGTTGATGAATTATGGAGTGCATTTCCTCTATCATCTTTTTACCATATACTCTTCAAAATGGCACAATTATCACAGATGGTCTGCATGCTTAATAAGAAGACTTCAAAACAACGCACGCCCTGTATGTTTATTTACCAAATATAATAAATTAGCAATGGCGTACTTCAATGGCTAGACCAAAATGCAGGCTTGGCAAGAATACACTTTAAAGCAACGACAGAACTTACTCTTAGACGGAACTTACCAAGTAACTCTTTTGCTTCTGGACATTTTGGGAATGAATACTTGAGAGAAAATGGCGTCAATGATCTTGCTATGGCAGGGGCACCAACTATTCCAAGTCTCTGTATCTCAGTCTTCAGGCTTTCAAAGCGCTTCCTCTCCACCTGACTTAAACCTGGTGAAAGAACAGAGTAAACTGTGAAACAAGCTTCATGCACCATTGCCAGGCTTTTATACTGAACAGATAACATATTTGTTTGGTTATTTTCTGTCTTCATGTTCTCTATAGCTTGTATTTTCACAGCTAACTAGACTTGTCACCATAAACACACTTAACCAGTTAACATTCACCTGCCGCGGGCGGGATAAAGCCCGGCCGGCAGTTACAAATCATTGAGCCTTCTCCACCACCATATCCACACCACCATGACTGCTCGAGAGACACTTGCTATGGGTAATCAGGGCACATTAGACACCCCACTCTGCCAGGCCCCACTACCACTGCACAGGGCTGAGCTGATAACACCCAGCCTGCCCAGATACTACATTCCATGGGCACTAAGCATCAGTAGACACCCCGACAGTACCAGGCCCATGCAGCTGGGGTTTGCAGCTGCATGTGTAACGCTGCTGTCAGCTGAGGGCGAGTGATTACACCCGCCCGCGGGTTCCAATCAACAAATCAATGAACCCCGTGGGCAGGTTCCAATTAACAATCAATGAACCCCCAGGCGGGTAAAAAGTCTCAGAGTCTATTCCCAAATCTGTACCTATATCTATCAAATTCTCCTCCGTGATTTTGATGATGAAGTCCCTTTCATCACTGACACCAAGGTTTTTGATTGGTCTGTAGAACTGCTCCAGTCCATGTTTCTCCAACAGATTGAACACCTTCTCCATCTGACGAAAAAAAAAAAAACCACACACACACACACACATAAAGGTAGAATAAGAAAAGGCTGTACAATATGGGTTAAGTGTTGATGTAAGACTCAGTTAGTCTGTTCCATTGTCTGACAGTACATAGATAGTCATTGTGCAGAGGTGGTTGACAAGTGCATTCAGCGTTGAGGTGCGACATCTTTGCTAGTTAAAGGGGTATGCCACTATTTTGGGGCTTATTACAGTTAAAATCGTTGGCTGGGGTTTATAAAGGTGGTAAAGTGTCTTATTTTTCATGTTAAGCGTTGTCTTGCTTTAAGACAAGTTAAAAGAGGGAATATGTCGCTAAGCTAGTGAAAGTCAATGTATCCGTGTAGCATTGTAGCATGCTACATGGATACATTGACTTTCACTATCTTAGCGACATATTCCCTCTTTTAACTTGTCTTAAAGCAAGACAATGCTTAACATGAAAAATAAGACACTTTACCACCTTTATAAACCCTGCCCAACGATTTTAACTGTAATAAGCCCCAAAATAGTGGCATACCCCTTTAAGTCGTGGTCCTCCCCAACGCCACAGGAAAGCAGGTTTGCAGTTTTCCTGTGGTGCCTACGCATTTCTGTTGCCACAGCGAACTTCTGTTTCTAAATGCAAAAAATGCTCTGCTGTGCCATGCCTAAACCTAACCGGTCAGTACAGCAATGTTTCTGCGGTTTTACTTTTGCCAAGAACAGCGAAACAAGTAAGGGAAAGGGAAAATTTGTGGCAAATTTTAGCCCAGACCAAAACCATCCCTAAACCTAAACTGTCACAGGGGGTTATGGATTTGGTATTAACTTGCAAAGGCGTTGTGAACAAATGTGATATCGACAGTTCAAATCATTGTGTTATCGGTAACACTTTATTTTAGGGACACATCTATTAGCACTAATACATACAATATTAATGCCTGTGTAAGTAACTTGTAAGGCATGTACTAAGCAAAATAAGACAGTTGTTAAGCATGTATTCACAAATGTCTTGTTCATGCCCAATTAGGGATTTATTACTAATATAACCTTAGTAAGGACCAGTAAGCCTATATTTCTATTTATTAGTAAGTAGTAAGTGGCAGAATACAATGTGTATAAGCTCCCGACACACTGTGTGAACAAACCCTGAACAGTGTGAAAACAGATGCAGAATAAGGGTCCCTATTCTAAAGTGATGCATTGGTCAGCCCAGATGGCTCAGGGCCTCTGCACTACCAAAGTCTTAGGGCCCCCACACCACCCAGGCCTGCACTACCTAGCCCCCCGATCTACAAAGTGTAAGGGTATATCAAATAATTAACTCTTACCCTCCCGAGTTATCTAGTTTTCTCTTGTTCATATCAATGACAGCGCATTCAGGCCGACTGAGAACCGTGCTGAAGCCCGTTCCAGCACCTAATCGCGAACCGACCGTCGTGTTCACGCCACAGATATTTGCGTTCACGAACCAGAAAATTGGTTCGCAATGCGAACCGCAAAATACTTGGTTTTTCTCCGTGACGACAGCGTGGACGTCAGCAGGTTCATCCGGGTAACACAGTCACGTGCGGAAAAAGTTCAGTGCCCGGTATGAACACCGGCGGTTCGCAGACAAACACTTTAGTGCCGAACGTAACTGGTGCGAGCACCGACACCGGCTCACCGTTCTGGTCGGCCTGAAAGCCATATAAGAGGGAGGTAACAAGAGCCTATATATGGCAAGGATTGAACGTACACTTGTCAATGGCGGTGGGTTGGTGAGATGTAATTTTTTTTCATATACCACTGAGTTTTAATTGTAAAAAAAACCCAAAATAAATGCAGAACATTAGAATAATAGTTTTGAAGCAAAACTAAACTACTCTTTTGTGATAATTAAGTGAATGTTTGAGAACATTAGCTTCAAGAAGTGCAGTGCATGATGGGTACGCAATCTAGGCCAACAGACAACCTACCCAGCTCTGAGCCTACGTCCTTAGCTCCTCCCCTCACTTGTGAAATTTAGTTGCTATCCAAACAATTTGCCATGTACGTAACAACAGAAATATTATCATTGCTGCATTGGCCATGCATTGCATTTCTGACTAAGGGCGTACCCATCATGCACTGCACTTCTTGTAGCTAAGTTTCTCAAACATTAACTTATTTATCAGAAAGGAATAGCTTAGTTTCGCTTCCAAACTGCATTTATTGCAGGGTTTTTACAATTAAAACTAATTGGTGTATGATAAAATGACATCTCACCACCCACCGTCATTGATAACTTTACGTCCAATCCTTGCTATATAATGCTTCCAATTACTCATTAATGTTCTTGTTCTTACACTTTAATGAAATGTTCTTACACTTTGCTTCCTGGGGGGGGGGATGTTGTAGAGTGGGGGCCCTAGGTAGTGGGGGCCCTAAGCCATCTGGGCTGAGCAATGCATCACTTTAGAATAGGGACCCTTATTCCACATCTGTTTTCACACTGTTCAGGGTTTGTTCACACAGTGTACCAGGAGCTTATTCTGGCCCTTACTGCTTACACATAAATAGAAATCTAGGTCTACTAGGTCCTTACTAAGGTTATATTGGTAATAAATCCCTTATTGTGCATGAACAAGACATTTGTGAATACATGCTTAACAACTGTCTTATTTTGCTTAGTACATGCCTTACAAGTTACTTACACATGCATTAATATTTTATGTATTAGTGCTAATAGATGTGTCCCTAAAATAAAGTGTTACCGTGTTATCTTACTTACTTTTATGATGGGAAAATGGGCATCTCGCCCCCGGGTAGGTGTGATTTGGTTTGCACATGCTAATTAACTCCAGAAGATCAGTGCTGTGGTTACAACAACTACAACACTATTTTTTATAAACAAACGTTATACGCTATACGCTATACACTTTCCACTCACTATTAGTGCCATCAAAGATCAATCTAATACATTTGCACTATAATACCTTGAGATGTTATAATCATACCTTTCTTTTGGTAGGTTGGGGCTCCCCACTGCCGTCAGGACATTCGTCAATCATGTGTTTAGGTGACTGTCTCGTCTGAGCTAAAAGCTGTACATTACGGGGCGTTGCATCCATGATCCAGGATTTTTATATCCTCAAACCTTGTGGCATGTAAGATAAAATATACAATAGGCCTATATATAAAATAATAATATACATCAATGAAATATCGGTATATTTAATGAACTTCATTTCGTTTTAAACTGCCCTAGATAGTATATCATTTTCTTCTCAGTTTTTTCAGTACTTAGATTTATTGGATCAGATTTTTTTGCATAGCTTAGCATAATCAATGGAAGTGAATGGAGGCATTAGCATCATGATCACAGGACAGCATTAAATAGCTGTTTTGCACTCTGGTGAATTTTATATTAATTTTGAAGTACTTCATAAGTACATTTGATGATGTATTGTTTGCCCCCATAGACTTGCATTGCTACACCTAATTTGGCTAGTATACTGTTAACCTAGGCAATGGAAACACATAGACGAAAATTATATGCACATTCATGAATAAAGCTGGGAAATCACTGCAAATATATGAAAATCAAAAAAAGAGTGGACTGTTCCTTTAATACGACCACCATTGAAATTCTGTACTGAGCATTTCCTTATTTGTGGACAAACAAGTAATCAGCCAAAAATTAAATAATTATTAATTACACTTTGTATTTTGTGTTACAATAACACGGGAAGAGTAAATAGCAATGTATGAAATGTTATGTAAGATATGTTGTTGAAATTCTGTATTGAATTAGTTATCCTTTCTGTGTATGTCTGAGCTGACACCACCAAAATTCGCCTAAATGTTACACATTTCTGCTTGAAAAACAGCTAGTTATGTAATTGTCTAAAATGTTTGTGGTACTTTGATACAAGGAAACTTTGTCAACTTTGATGTGGTAGGCCTACCACCCAGAATTCTCTATGGTAAATCATAGTGCAGTTATGAAGCGGTCAAAAGCTTGTGGGCTATGGCTGCAGCGAAACCAACATTAAAGGGTTAATATCTGAAATTGGCATATCACCCACTCTCATCTTGATGGGTAAAGGTCGGGCAACAACAAACAGCAAAACCAAACAACCCACTATGAGGTATAAAGCCAGGTTTGGCAAAATGTTGGCCTTTTGTGTCTCGGAAAACCAGGCTTTCTGGGTAAATGCCCCGCCCCCACACATGCAGCATGACCCCACCCCACTGATGTCCAGACCTCACCTCCCATTCTTGTACACATCCTACAATGTAAACAAACACAAAAATGCGTATGGTATAGGGTATTTGGTCAGGATAACATGAATGGGAGCAGAAAACTGTTGTAATCTATGGCTGCAGCACATCCGGCATAAAAGGTTCAATATCTGGAAATGCTCAAGGGATGTCACCGGGCAACCTCTGGAATCTTAATAGGTACACCTTGGATAACAACAAACTGCAAGAAAAAAACTTTGTCAGACGAAGCTGGGTTGGGCTGATATTTGGCTTTTGCCTGCCGGACTATGCCTCCTCCACTTGCGCTTGTCTCCTCGTCCCGCCTCCTGGCCCCTCCTCCGTGGAGAAAACAAT
Organism: Engraulis encrasicolus; assembly: GCF_034702125.1. Taxonomy (NCBI): domain Eukaryota; kingdom Metazoa; phylum Chordata; class Actinopteri; order Clupeiformes; family Engraulidae; genus Engraulis; species Engraulis encrasicolus. The sequence continues at coordinate 29,075,986 of NC_085864.1, read as the reverse complement.
AAAGTTTCCCAGCTGTCAGCCTTATCACAACAACTTTTGAGGGACTGTTTTTCATTCACCATCCCAATTGCAAATGAGAAAAAGACTCTACAATTGAGCTTTTGCAAGATATTGAATATAATGCTGTTGTCAGTGAGGTCATCATGACATATTACTTCCTGCTACGAGGAGAGAAGCAAGTGGAGGAGACAAGGTCGCATATTGCAACGCACTCAAGATCTGACTGCAGTCGCATTCATCCAGTGATAGTTAGATACCATGTGACATGTCACCTCGTCAATGCAACATCACTGAAATGTTTAAGTTTGACAGGAAATCTAACAGTCATGCAGCATTTTCATCCACAGTGCATTGCTGTCTAAATGAGCATGCATGTGTTGACTACTACTCCAATGCACTTATTGTTTTTTAAAGTATCTTTTCTGGGTGTCAGTTTGGAAGAGGGGCTTGGTACCGCCTCCCTGCACGCAGCTGAGGCTACTCAAATATCCATGAAAACAGGAAAACTGAGGATAAATGTAACTTGTTGTAACAAAGTCTTCTTCTAGAAATGTAAGGAGTAGAAAGTACAAGTAATTGTCAAAAATGTAACTAAGTAAAAGTAAAAGTCTGCATTTTTATTTTTACTCAAGTAAGTACAAATTCCAGAAAAAACGACTTAAGTAGGGGAGACCGGGGTAAGATGAGCCACTTTTTACATTTTTCGTCACAGCTAAGCGATGAAGGCGTATTTGGTTAAAATGTTCACATCATACCAAATTTCAAAGTGTCCTGTTACTATTAGTGCAAAAACTAATTGATAAACTGTCATGGTTAAAATAATATTGCCTTTTAAAAATATTTTTTCAGTGTTTACCACTGCTTGGGGTAAATTGAGCCCAGGCAAAAATCTCAGCTAAACAACTTTTATTTATTATAACAAATGTAACTAATGAATCTATGAAATAAAACTAAAGCAACAGAACTAAGCCAAAAAATACATATTGTGGGCCCTCACAGCTTTGTTTGAATATAATGGCGAACAATGAAGAGTGCAATGTAGAAAAAAAAGTTAATATTATTGTTTGAATTGGCTGAAACATGCATAAAGTCATTCATCTCAACTCACCTGGGTATGATATAAAAGAAATTACTGTATCTGGTCATGCTGAAATATTATAACATGGTGTTCAACCATTATGCATCCCATTAGGATAAGCGGCTTATCTTGCCCCGTCTCGAAAGGCTCATCTTACACCGATTCCAAAATTATGTAAATAAATGCTCATAAAATTATCATAAAAGTGCAAAAGCCTTAAAATATCACTCATATAGTAGCTTATTAAGCAACATTTCAGACATGATGAGAACAGAAATTGTTCTATTTCTGTTTTCTCTAAATTATCCATGTTTTGAATATACATGGAATTCACTAAGAGCAAAAAAAACACATTTTCACAAATATCTCTCTTGCCAAATTTGGCACATGCTTCACTTTTTCACAGGTGTTAGAAAAGGATTTACACCACCTTAGAATGTGGTGACATGTTCAAATTTATTCACCCTTTACGAGAAAAATGGGGTGGCTCATCTTACCTCGTGGCTCATCTTACCCCGGTCTCCCCTACAGTTACACCTCTGGGGCCTGTACAAAACTTACTTACGCACAAAAAAGCTCCGTATAGACTAGAAGCATTTCCAGAAAAAGGCCCTTTATAAGGGTGTTAGAAGCATTTTTTAGTAAAAGTTGGGAACCTAGTTTTCTAAGACAATTAGAGTACCCTGAATTCAGCTAGCCTGGTTCCCAAGCTGGATTTTGAGTTTTTGACCATGAAATGGGCAAAAAACTAAATGGCCGCCGAAATTCTTGATTTTGGGCAGAATACGTTAGAAAGTATCACTTCTCCATAGAAATAAATGTGCAATGCTCACATATTTGCATTTAAGATGTATTCCTACACTTACACAAAGGCAAAATGTCAAGGTCAAAAAGATAACAATTACTATAATTATGCCTTTTTATAATGTGATATCCTCGTAAACTGGCATTCAATAGCAATAGCCTCCGTAAAGCACATTATCATACACAATTGTCATTCAATAAGATTTGGAAAGAAAAAGAGAGAGCAAGAAGATAGTATTATCTAAAAAACTAAATATTGGAACATGAATATGTCCCACCTCTATATGAGCCATCTCTATGGGAGCACACTCTCAGCTGTACAATTAGCTGAAGACCTTTGCAATCACGCCAAAGGTCCAATCAACTGCGTTGTGGGCGGGATGTCCACTTTCTCAAAACCGAAAATAAGCCACTTTGATACCAAACCTCTCCTCGGCTGTCGGCAACGAGGGTGTCTTGAGAGATGGCTCACTCATCTCCTTCAGAGAACCGGGGACATATTCATGTCCTAATGTTCTCTTTCAGTCGAATCGTTCACATATCTATGGGAGAGTTACAATCACTCCCGATTGCTGGTCCAAACTAGGCAGAACTCCAAGAGCCTCCTGTAAGGATAGCGTTCCTATCACCCTACAGACAATCAGTGGTCGTGCCCAGAACCCTATGTTCCTGTGGCAATGTGGTCACATCTAGCCGGTAGAACCGGACAAAGGTGGCGGGGTTGGCCCAACCAGCCGCTCTGCACACGTCTGAAACTGCTGCACCCTTGAAGAGAGGACAAGATGTAGAGACCGCACTGGTAAAGTGAGCCCTAATCTGAGCTGGGGGTTGGCGACCCTTGGACTCATATGCCAGGGCAATGGTTTGAACCAACCATTTGGAGACCTCAGCTGTCCTGTTCATGTACATGCGTAAAGCGTGCATGGGGCACAAGTTGTGTTGTCCCCTCTCTTCCACGGATCTGAAAGGTGGTGTGCAAAAGCAGTTTGGAGAGACCCCTCTTGGAGGGGCTTGAAAGGGGCCCCACACATAGCCTCCAGTACTAGAGAGATATCCCAGGTGACGTAGCACGGGGCTTAAGTATCTAGTGGGTGGGCACTCAGAGTGTTGGAACTGAATACTACATGGCACAATGAAATCGCTGCAAAGTAGACTTAAATGGTAAAGCATTGTCTCCCCCCAATAAGTCTTGTAGAAAGGACAACACCATCGGTACTGAACACTGAGAAGTTGTCTTGTCGCGTTGGTCACAGTAGCGTTCGAAGACAGACCACTTCAGGTTATACAGTGTCCCAGTAGATTGGGCCCTGGCCCCTTGAATTGTCCTGATAACGTTATCCAGAAAACTGGTTAGGTTCAAATGTTCCCTTGCCAGACTCATAGGGCTGGGGGATGTCCTCCTGGTCCGGTGCCAGACTCGAACCTGCAGGAGAGAGGAAAGTAGCAGGAGGCCCCTGAGCCCCATGGGTTAAGGTTGGACAAACCCTGAGAAATCTCACCTCCTTGCAGGAGGGGAAAAAGGGAGGCGTCAGACGAAGGCGCTCGTGGTGTATTATACAGGACATTTGGAGTCTACAAGCGCGCCATGAATGATGACGGGGTGCGCTTTTGTTCCAAGCGCAATGGCCTGCGATGATGGCCAAGGGGCTCCGAGGCAGCTGCTCGAGCTGGGGAAGCCACATCAGCCACTAGGGTGGTGGTCAGTCCCTGCTGTATGAGATTCTCTGTGGTGGCAGGGAGTTGGGATGAAAAGTCGTCCACCTTAGGCGGGAGATCGAAGCACTTTGCCAGGGGGGAGTCAGAGTCTGACTCCACTGAAATGCGTTGCCAGTAGTCGACCATAGTCAAGAGAACAAAGAGACAGAGCAGGCTAGAACTAGTCAAGCTCTCGTAACTCGTGTCGTTCAGGGTACTCGTGACCTCAGTCAGGAGGCGTGAGTCCAAGGAACTGGGTACGCACAAATGTGTGTAAAGAACTTTTACTCCATATTGTTTCTAATCTGCGGTGAGTAGGTTCCGTCATTGTGAAGTTTCTTGCTGCCATGGAGGACACTGTACATTCCACATGTTTGATCTGCAATGTGTGATCTCAGGTTAAAAGAGAGTGTCCACCTACACAAAGCTGAGGCTGTCTCGGTGATCGCAATGATGCTCTTTTATTGCCTGTGACATTTACCCATTTCATAGCCTGATCAGAATCTGGCTAAACTGGTATGTTCCTGTCCAAAATGTGAAGATATGACAATGCATTTGTATTCAAAGTATCAAAATGTGTGCAAAACGTGTGCAGTAGCGCATAGTAGGACTATTGGCAAATACAACGCAGCAGTCTGTTGTTCCTTTGATGACAGTGACTGATTGAACACTGACCAAGAAGTCTTCATGTCTAAGTTTTGACAGTGCAAGAAGAAAGCTAGGTCCGTGGCCTTTGCTTGTTTAGCATACTTGTGCTCCTCTCCAGATTTTCCAAAGCATGATTCACCAATGGGTGCTGAAAAAGTTGGTTTGAATGTCCTAGGAGTAATCCTGAGGGGCTGTAGTTCCATCAGGGCATTTGGCACATTTAATGTAGGGCCTATGTCTAGTGGACACCTCATATCTTTAACAGAATCATCAATTGGTTGGCCTCTCTGCCATGCTGCCATTTGTGTTGAATGGAAAGTATTCTTCCCATCAAGTGTTTCATCCAGGATGTCAATGTTATCACTTGTGTAGTGGATGAATTTATTTGCCGCAATGTTTGTTGGAATAATGGCACCACTCTCTTGGTTCAGTGTTTTTACAGTGCTCTCAGCTAAGGAGGATCTGGACGTGGAGGACCTGGTTGTAACTCAGACAATGACCTGCCAGGTTGAATTGTCTTATTAGGTCTTGTACCCTATAGCTTGATGAAGAGTACAAGCAAGACCGACATGTTTCGGAGTCCATTTTTTGCCATCACTGACACAATAAACAAGGACTTAAGCCTCATTCAGAACTGTACTTTGAGCAAGTTTTTCCTTGCTACCAATTCCATCATCTTCAAGACATGTCTGGCCACCAACAATCAGGCTGAGTAGCATGTAAAGACTGTCTCAAATGTATGCAAAAGTATCTTATAAATATGTAAAATATGTCTGAACATTTTTCAAAATGACACAAAATAACTTATGTTATATGTAATATCATGGTGTCATCTAGCGATTTCTGGACAGTTTTCAGAGAGCTAATAGCAACTTTAAGTGATTTTTTGGAAACACTAAATACTGCACATTATGTTAAGTATTTCTAAAATACTTATATCAATTTTCTTAACCATATAAACACACATAGGCTACAAATATCTTATTAGAAAAGCTAAATATTTGAAACGTTTAGGCTAACACCTACAATATTAGCATTATTAGCATTCTAGAAGCTATTTTATACTTTTTAAAATCCTCTATAGTAGATACATTCATCAAGAAACATTATTGGGACACAAAATGTTAGAAAACAGCATTTATTTCCAAGTACAGCAATACTTGGTAAAAATGCTCTGTCAAAAATAGCGTATTTTGGCAGCCATTTTGTTTTTCAAATTTAACTGTCAAAACCTCAAAATCCAGCTTGGGAACCAGTCTAGTTGAATTCAGCACACTTAAATTATGTTAAGTACATAGGTTCCCAACTTTTACTAAAAAATGCTTCTAACATTCACAAATATGAAAAATGTGTCTAGACTAGTAAGTAACTTTCCACAAACATTTTCAGATGTGCCAATACTGACTTAGCATGAAAAAGTGCACGTTTACTAAATTTCATGTGAAATTGGACATAACACATGAATCAGCAGCATGAACACCTGTTTATGTGTGGAGTGATACATTTAAGGTTTTGCATTTTTTCAGATATTCACTTACGCAAAGATTCAGTAAGAAATCTACAGAAGTTTTTGTACATGAGGCCCCAGGTCATGCAAAACGTGCGTACAATCATAGGCCTAGCATGGATATGTCCTGACTGAAAGAAAAATGCAAGGTGCGCCCCCCTTTTCTTTGATTCTAAGTATTCATTTGGGACAGCACCCTTAAAAGTTATCAAGAAACCTGAGTGAAGCCTGCTACCTACTTGATGAAAGAAAAATACTAACATGCTCTAGATGCTATGCTAGCTACCTTTTTGAGTTGGGCATAAACAGCTGATCAGGCCTACCAAACTCGTAGGCAACGTTACCAAAATCAAGAAAACCTGAACAGATACACTTAGCTTTCTTCTAGAAACAAACGCTTATTCCAAAAATAAAAGGGCTGAAATTCTGCCACACACCAATATTACTAGTAGAGTCAAAACCCCAAACAGTCACAGGCGTTGGTCTGCTGTTTAGTGGGCATTTCACCTGTAGAAGTGCAAAAACATCTAGGAGCTATTTCAGCATTTTGATTAGGATTATGCAATACCCTCTCGTGCGCATTCATCTGTATATTGAAATGAATGTTTTAACAAATCCTGCTTTCTTGTTAGACACAGCAGGGTTCAAAAAGTATATCTGAGTAACTTTACTCACCTGCATGTATAGCAGCATGGGTGCCAAAACACCACGACCCTCCACGAAACCGAATGCTTGTCCTCCTCGGATGTCTTGTGTGAAGTGACGAAAGACAAGTGAAAGTCAAAGCCCATCGGCAAACCCCCTGTACCTTCCAACATGCAACCTTGCGTCCTCCACTTGTGCTTATGGTCAGTGGCTTGTGGCCTCGTACCAGAAAGTAAAATGGCATGATGACATAACTGAAAACAGCATCATATTTAAATATCTCGCCCGGGGGGGGGGGGGGGGCTTCGACATCAGCAAAACGTGAGGCCACAAGGGGAGGACGCTAGGTCGCATATTGGAATGTACACTCCAACTAATTGTCATTGTGACACAGCCCTCCACAACACACAAGTGAACACTGCACACAACGAAATTGCATTTATGCATAATGGCCATAGCTCATAACGGACAAGATCATAGTCCCTTTCTCTGTCCCTTTCTATGGCAAAGTATTCTGTCCCCCTTTACAGTAGGCAGCTCCTCAGACCTAAAATCACTTGTGATTAGGTCCGATGTTAACCACCAGGCAAGTTGCATGTTGTATTGACCTGAAACAGAAAATAGCTGAGGCCGAATGGCAAACTGTATGCAAGAAATCACAAGCATTTAACAGAGGTGGAAANAGTACAGAAAANGTGTACTCAAGTTAAAGTATCTTTACTTTGCCTAAATTCTACTCAAGTAGGCCTACAAGTAAAAGTATGCTAGGGGAGAGGGGGGCACAAAGTAACGGTTTTTGCTTTTGAGCTGATATCTTCACATATAAGGCAGTTACATTGTTATTTTTTATAACACATGAAACGTACACATCTCTGTTACATATTAGCACTGGTGGTTTGTTATAAAAACCTACCATTGCTTTACATTTTTACTGTTTGTGGAGGATGTAAAATGTTACATTTTACCCCACAGGTAGTGTAAGTTGTAACAGGGGGAGGATTAGTTGTAACACATGCTGAAAATATGCATTTAAAACAATTAATTCAGTATAATTTCACCACAAGTGTGTTTGTTTATAAATCTACGATACTTAAAGATACTTTCTTACCAAAGACACTAATAAAAAATAAATAAATAGGCTTTAGAGGCTTTAATTTTATTAGTCATTAAAAATCACAAAATCCAATCTCACAGTATAGCTTAATAATAACTTTTATAAACACTTATTATGAATAATATTTAAATAAATAGAGCCATACTTCAAATAAAATGTGATAGGTTTGCATTTGTGTGCCAATTTTATTTCACCTTTATTTTACCATTGACAAGAATGAGAATTTCACTGAGATTTACCGTGTTACAACTAGCCCCCTTAGCCTCAGCCATGATTGTTGTCAACCTAGCACTGGCTACGAAGTAGCAACAAACTTCATTATGGTATCATTTTGTAACTGAGAAAACACAGTATCCGGCAATATCGGAATAGTTTTGGTAGCTTGTACCCATGCTTCACTAAACAAAAAACAAGCGACGTGGAAAAAAATACTTTCAGGGTGCTAAAACACACTTTGTGGAATAACTCAATGAAATCTCAACGAAAATGTTTGAAACTTTTCCGAAGGCTTCTGTTGACTGAAACAATCGTGTTTACAGAAGTAGGCAGAAAATGATTGGTCCGTCTTGATAAAAAGTCCGTGTTACATCTTGCCCCCCGTTAGTTTGTGCCCCGTGCTCCCCTACCTATCTAAAAATCTACTCAAGTGAAAGTAAAAAGTACTTCACTTAAAGTGTAATTTGAGTAAAAGTTACTTAGTTACTTTTAATTAGCTGTCCTCTTGAGAATGTTTATTTTTCTTGAATATCGTCCTCCATAACTTATCTCTTGCTTGGCACCAGCCATCATCCAATACATTTGTGGTGAATGGCTGAGATTGTTGGCCACTGAACTAATTGAACAAGTGATGCCTAATTGGCTGCGTGACACTGATTGTGCTCACCTGCGTGTGAGGCGATATGAGAGACATGGGTGGCATGGCAGAGGAGAGACGCCGGGGGCGAGCGGGTGGGGAAAGCTTGGTGCCGGTCGCGGTCAGTAGGATCACCGCCGGTGAAGATAGTGTATGGAGGGGATAATTTAGCGTAAGGCCCTTGGAGTGGTTAGGTCCACCGCTTCGCCTGGCGTGCTCACTTGGACGCTGCTAACGCGCTGTGCTGCCCTGGTCGACTGCTAGCGAGAGCTAGCCCAATGACTACGCTTTCCTGCCGGTGGCTACTGCTGGCTACCCGCCTCTGAACTCTGTGCTCTGTGCTACCCGCCTCTGAACTCTGTGCTGGCTACCCGCCTCTGAACTCTGTGCTGCTACCTGCCCCTGAACTCGGTGCTTCTGCTACCTGGCCCTGGACTCTGCTTATGGCTACCTGCTCCTGAACTCTTGCCGCCGAGCCGAGGACTACCGGACCCCAGGGAAGGGTCTTGGAGAGGCAGGGAAGTCCCAGTCTGTTTTAACCTTACCTAACGTGTGTGTGTATGTGTGGGTGTGTGAGCGTGCTAGTGAGTGTGTAGTTTTATCCGGGAAGGTTGGTCTGTTACCGTAATTGAATAAGGGGCCGGTGGGGGGACTATATAGCCTAACTTATGGGTGCTGTGTATTCACGGAATGTAGTGTGCTGTGACATGAGTAGTCTAGTGAACACTGATGCAATGATTATTCTTAACCTACGGGTGCTGTGTATTCACTGAGTGTAGTGTGCTGTGACATGAGTAGTCTAGTAGAGAAACCTCACTGTGATGCAATGATTATTCGTAACATACGTGTGCTGTGTATTCACTGAGTGTAGCGTGCTGTGACATTGGTAGTCTAGTGCACCCTCTGATTGTGATGCAATGATTATTGCCATATTTATTGCTTTGCTGTGTAGTGGATAACTAAATACAGTGTGTTGCCTTATTGCCTTAACATTTGCTGAGTTGCACATTTGGTGAGGGTTGTATTCCCTCCGCCGGCTCACCCTTCTTTACGCACCAGTCCGACCGACCGAATTTTATGTGTCCCTTTATGAACTCAAATAAAGCTGTCTATTTTCCTTCAGTTCTTGTGTGTGGCGCGTTTCTGATTCCTCTGGGTTGGCCCTAAAACGGGCAATTATTACACATTGATACAAGATAGTAAAATAGTGGAAATGCTGTGTGCCATCCTGCACAATCTTTCATTTCCGGCGGATTGTGGCATTATTGTGCATGGCATTTTGTCTCTCAGTCATTTTTTTTTTTACTCAGGCCAGGTTCCAGTGTAATTGAGTAAAGTACTTGTGTCAAAATGTACTCAAGTACAAGTAAAAGTATTAATTTAAAAAATTACTTTAAAAGTACAAAGTATTCATAAAAGCTACTCAAGTACAATACTTGAGTAAAAGTAATTAGTTACTTTCCACCCCTGGCATTTAATGCAGGCAGATTTCTACGATATGTGAAAGTGAAAGCCCCATTGGGAAAGTCCAACTCCCATTGTCATTGTGACACAGCACTCCACAGCACATAAGTGAACACTGCAAATTTCACACAACGAAATTGCATTTATGCCTCACCCGTGCAAGGGGGCAACCCTCAATGGCGCCCCAAGGGAGCAGTGAGGCGGGACAGTACCATGCTCAGGGTACCCCGGTCATGCGGGAGGATGGGGGAGAGCACTGGAGGCCTGCTTTAGCCGTTGTGTGCCTGATGAGAGCGGCGTTTGTCCTTGGCTTGGTACCATTTCAAAGAGTAGAACTATTTTATTTATTAAGAGTAGAACTAACTTCATTTTAGTTTAAAATGAATTCCCCTCTGCTTATTAAGAGGTGGTGGGGTGTTCCTGACTGTCCAAATTGAATCCTCCCTCACAACATGGCATTCAAAGGATCATGTGTCAGGTGAAATCCTGAATTAGGATATAATTCAGGACTTTTGTCCCTGATAGTGTTAAGAGAACCATTATATTCTCTAAATGTGTGGCTGCCCATGCTGTTGCACTACCTCCACCAAAGCTAACACCTCGAGTTGGGACCATGTTGACCTCGTCCTCTGCGTGTTGCTCATCTCACCTTCTCCATCAATGCTGACGTCCATCATGAAAGCGCAACACTGACCTGTGAACGGGATATAGTAGGCCAGTAAGCAGCTGCTGTATTATCCAGGTCGCCTGGCCGAGGTCAACGTAGTCTGTAAGATTTGCTTTGGCAAAGATGTAACAGTCTGGGCAGGCATCATCACAGTGCAATAGCCTGCCCCTATCATTCTCTCACACGAACAGCCCATGCCCAGCCATGGATGGCACAACTTGCACTTCACTTTTGCAAGCTTTGCAAGCTTTGGTCATATACCCTTGTCTTAAAATGCAGGGAATTCCGTTGCGCTCACTCTCTTCCGTAGACCTGGCCATAAAGCCCCGTTCTTCACATGGTGTTGGTAGTGGAAAGGACTCAGTCCCCACCAAGACATTTTTGCCGTGCTGTGAAGTTGTCTCGCCGGATCAAGATCAAGGAATCAGATCAGGAAAACTGTGTTAAAGGCCAACTTTCCATGAAAAGCGTTTTTTTACTCATTTCCATTGTCAAACGGACGGTCACCCCTAGCTAAACAAACGTGCAAGGTCACCTCCCCTGGATTGTGTTTTGAAGAATGTGTATACTACATGGGGATGGGGGTGTTAAAATGCAGTAGTGCCAATGCCAAAGTGCTTAACTCATACAAGGTGACTCACTGTCCAGTTAGCTCACTGGAAGGACAGCTGCCTTCCCCGTTTGGTATGGACCCTATGACAGGCAGAAGTGAAGTGCAAAATGTGTCAGAGCATGGGCTGTGTGTGGGCGGTAGGGTGGGGACCCTGGACTATGTGTGTTGAGGGACTGTGTTTATGGGTCTGGGATACATGATGTGTAGGGCATGAGGTAGTGCGGTGTAAGTGTGTTGAGAGGGAATTCAGTGCTGACAGTGAATGATATGCACTGTGTGTGGACAGGATATGAGGTGAGTGTATGGGCTGAGTGTGTGAGTGCGTCTCCCGCCTAGCGTGCAAATGAATACATCGATTTACATAAAAGAAAAGGAACCGATTCAACACATTACCATGGAGACAGAAATTGCTGTTAAAATATTGAAATCCTTTTTTATTTTTTTAGACACAGGTTTCAGTCAGATGGCACACAGTTAGAAATCTTTCTGTCTCTACATGTCAACCATGACATTGCTCTCTGTGGCCAACCATGTTATAAACCTTGACAGTCATTTCCTCATACCTCAACAACAAACACACTGCCATCCTCACATCCCAAGTTGGTGACAAAAGTGAAAATAAAGATGGGATTCTGTGACAGCGTGTGCATAAATACAGTATACATATCCAGTAGTGGTCTTTGACACATGTCAAAAGACAACCGGATGTTTGTCCTTCATAAATAAATCAATAAATAAAAATAACAGAGCACTTTGCTAAAAATAACTATGATGAAAATCCTTTATCAGCAGAAAACGTGATGGCTTTATATTTTAAAGCTCTAAACAAGGTAGATAAACCTGTACTGATAAAAGAAAGTCATTTTTTCCCCAGAACACATTCATGCAGCCAATCACATGTAGATTGATATGTTGCATGATATTGGCCACAATGAATATAATCTATGAATTCACTGCCCCTCCACACACAGGTTACGATGTCTTTCAGTGTCTGTGGCTCTGTAACATCTTCAGTAAAGATGCAAGAGCTAATATATCAGCAACATCAGCAACTCTGAACAGCTCTTTTTTCGTGACAGAGTTGACAATAGTGTTATTTATTATTTTTTTGTTATAGACACTTAGATAACTGTGGCAAGAAGCACACCACAGAGTAAGACATTAGAGTGCAAACTGTTTTTTTTTTCTCCCATAATTTATCACCTACGTACTCAGTGGGTAAATACTAACATCATTATGGGTTTCCAAAATCATAGTCAGCTCCAGACATAACAAAATATGATCCAATGAGGAAACATACAGTATCCACATCTTCCTGGAGGAGAGATATTGATAATGGGCCTGCCATTGGCTGCATATGATCTGTTTTTATTCTGAGAAATAGTCCATGCCTGACAGGTGATCCAGCTTCAATCATGTCCGTTTTTTTGTGTGTGTGTGTGTGTGTGTGTGATACAAATACTTCATATTTGTAGCCAGACAAGTACTGTAGGTGACAATATCACAAACGACGAAAAAAATATAGACAAATAAAACTATAAAACTAGCGTTTGTTACACTTAACGTTAAAAACTATAACTACAAGAGTGTAGTACTAGGTCTAATAAAAAGAGCAAAGCTATCGTTAACCATTCTAGCACTGGTCATCGTGATAATGAAGCACTTCTGTGTCATTTCATAGTATGCTTTATAAAAACAACTATTAGGCACTGTGATGAATTTACAATCAGCAGCAACTTAAGTTGGGGAGCAATGGTACAATTTTTAAGAGGTGATAAAGCTTGACCGACAATCAGATCAGTTTGGCTCATTGCCTATCAATGTTTGTCATAAATGACTTTACGGTGTTTGAATGCTGTAAAAAATAAAAACACAGCTTACGTGTGTCCTCGTGTAATTGTTTTTGTCTTATGTCACTTTCACTGACACATTTAAGCTTCATGTGCAAAGCATCTGTAGATGTTTCATGTTTGTGTGTCTAAGTAAATATATTCCTTCGTCCTCTTTGGTCTATTCCGCTGCCTTCTACTCCAGAACGTATATACGGTCAATGCCAAAAGTCGAGTTTAGCCGAGTTGATCCTCATACTGTTTTCTGAAACAGTCTCCAGCTGGGAAGAAGTCCCAGCACCTCTCCTGGTACATCTTCCACACATACGACTCCTATGGAGAGACAGCAATCTTGTAAGGGATACCGCATTGTCCACACGTGACTATGTACATATATATATATTAGTAATCTCATAACCAGTACAGTATATTAGTTACAGCAAGGGGGGCATCGGTTTTCTATTAGACACATTATTCATATTTAGATGCTCTATTTAGTTTACCTGACCAGTGTGTTCAGTGTCATCCTTGTTGATTAAGTACATCAAGAAGAACCTGTGGTGGGGAAAATGCAAATAGATTACATTACATTACATTACATTACATTACACTTAGTTGACACTATTTTTATCCAAAAGACTTACAGTTATAACTTATTTTTTTAAGTACAAGGCATTGGTTACAGTCTCTGGAGCACTGTGGGATTAGGTGCCTTGCTCAAGGTCATCTTAGCCATGGAGATAGGGAGTGGAAGGGTGGGATTCGAATCTGCAACCCTCTGATCTAAAGTGTATGTCCTTAACCACAAGGCCACGGCTGCCCACATTTCATTAACAATGAAAGGGTGTAAGGATTTGTCATGTGACCACCTTTAAATCTGGACATATTTCAGTTGGTATATAAGACAAAAAGGTAAAGCAATTAACACATTAAATAATTTGAATCCCTACAATAAGGAACGCTAAATGTATCTTTTATTTATACTCTTCACACAGCCGTGAGCTTTTGTTTGGGGCGGAAATTCAAAATGAGATGAAAAACACTCACATGTAATTGGCTAAATTGTGTTCCTCCAAGGTGTGCGTCTCAAAGCCGTGCGGAGTCGAGTCAAAGTAGTCGCTTCCAATTCCACAGATGAAGCACTTAGTCTGTAAGAAATCACACAAGCCTTTCTGTGAACCTGATCTCTACTTTCCAAAACACTTCACACAGCAAATCAAATCAGCACGATGGTGATCACAGTCAAGAGGTCCTGGCTCTGGCCCTGCCGTGGCCTAACAGTAGGGCACTGGTTTACTACGTCAGCAACCTGGGTTCGATTCCGGCCCGCCTCATTTGCCGATCCTTCCCTGTCTCTCTCTCCCCACTCATTTCCTGTCTCTCCTCCACTGTCCACTGTCCTGTCAAAATTAAAGGCAAAAAAGCCACACAGGCACAAAAAAATAAAAACATAAAAAGAGGTCCCGGTTCTTACCTCCATGTCCTCTCTGACCTGCTCCTGCTGATCTCTCAGCTCACCAAAGGCATCAATGATCAGACCTGAACACAAACAGACATTCAAGAGTCACTTACCAGAAATCTCCACATACTGTTTACTGTTCACCTTTTTATTATTTTACTATATTTTATTAATGGAACAAGCAACGCCCTTCATCAGGTTCGCTCTCGGAACAGATATTCTGCAGATGTTTGTTGTTGATTTGTAACCGACACAAGTGGCTGCTAATGCTAACATCCTACATACATTTCACAGTGATTGTGCAGAGGAGAATGTTTTATGAACATTATAACTTCAAATATGTGCCTCCAGGCTTCCTAACATTGCTTGCATTGCTATATTTTTTTACCCTGGATGATGGCCAGCAGGATGACAATGACGAAGAAGAAGAAGGTGATGTCAAAGACCACACGGTAGAGCTCGTACTCGTCACCGGCCGGGTCCTCGATCTCGTCACCGATGCCACCACCAGCCCTCACACCCACGTACATGTGGAACAGGTAGCACTGACAGAGAGAATGCAAATGGTCAGATATACAGTAGAGCTGCACAGGAAGAAAAAGACAGCCCTCACACTTGGGCCATTTGATGTGTGACAGTACAGGCCCAAGTAACAGTGCAGTCAGACTATTCAGGTGAATATGCCGTGTTTGAACGCATTTAAGACGTTTTTATAAGATTACGTTAATTCATCTCCACAAGCACAATGGCATGAAGAAAAGAGGGCATGGAAAAGAAAGACAAGCAGATGTGGTGCTTGACTTGACACAGCAGTCTGAATCCACTGTAATATGACATCCTCAAGAACACCTTTTTATTCCTTGTTGAAGGTCAGCGTGATGTGCGTTAATGGACGAATGGTAGTATTCTCACAGTCATCATGTCGTCACACTTCATGTCGGGCTCGTCCTCGTCCTCACTCATGTTGTAGAACTTCCGGAAGAAGTTGAAGGCCACAACGGTGTAGAGGTACACCACTACCGCAAGCAGGCCCACAGTCATCATCAGCTGAAAATGCATAGAAATATGTGTCAATGGCCATGTTCACATGACGTTTTTAGTTCAGAATGAATAATTCCGAATTAAATAGTTTTGTCGAGTTTACTTTATACTTTCATTTAATTCGGAATTGTGAAGTGTTTACATGACGTTTTCAAAGCAGAAGACACCAATAGAGAGTGCCCTACCTATTAGTCTTACAAACATATAACGTTCAAGTGACATATAACCTACTACTGTAACTGCCACAGGTACAGCTTAAAAAGAGGCTTTCAGAAAACCTGAAACCTAACCTACAGGTCCAAAAGCACTAAGGTAAACTAGAGTAGAGTAGAGTAGAGTAGAGTAAGAGTAACTTTATTGATCCTAGGCGTGAAATTATGGTGTCATGTAGCTTACATAAATACACATAATAACCACCTGGACATTTCAAGACACAGGTAATAGTCATTAAGGGAAAAAATAAAAACAATTGTGCAAAAACATATTATGCTAGTTGGGGTCCTGCACTACAGGTCCTTCATGGTTTAAAAGCAGTAAGCGACTGTACTGTACCTGTTTGCCGTTGTGGGTGACAGAGGACAGGATGGTGCGCAGGGTTTTGACGCCCATGGCGATGTCCAACAGGTGGCAGGCAAAGAAGAAGTTGTTGTAGTGTCCAAGCATAGACATCACCATGTACCACACCAGATATTGGAAGGTCTGTTGAAATAAAATAAAGAATATAATATTTGAACATTTTGTTAACCTTAATTATTATTTAATGTAGATCACCCAGTGGCTCACAAAAAAAGAATAACATACAGTACAAACATGCATACACAGACATATGCACACATGTGCAAGCACACACACTCACACACACACACACAGCTCTTGAACATTTCTCCACTCACATTGTCTGTGAAGACCACACCGAACTTCCAGATCTGGTACTTGATGTCAATGGACATGACGCTGATAGAAAAAAGGATAAAACATTCAGTTTTGAGTCTTATGAGATAAGATAAGATACAGTAAGATAGGATAAGATAAGATGAGGTAAGATAAAACTTTATTGTCTGTTACACATAACACAGAAAATTGTCTTTGACATGTGATGAATCAACAATGACACGACAATAATGACAGTAATGACACAAGTGCGATACAGATTAGATTAACTTTGAAGCTTTAAAGAAGCAAGTAAAGGCTCTCCTCTTTCGTGACTATTACTCTACTGCTTGAGCGGCCCTAGTCCCAGGCCAGACTCTTTGACATGATGTGTGTGTGTGTACTCTACGGTACTTTACTTTTAAAACAACTAACCCTACTTTGCATCTGCACTTGTTGTTCTGTATATTTCCTGTGCACTTCCTATCTCTGCTACTGATGTTGACTATGATTATGTCCTCCATTGTAAGTCGCTTTGGTTAAAAAGTGTCTGCCAAATGCAATGTAATGTAATGAACCACTGTGTGTATAATTTCAATGAATTACCGGGTGATAAAAGAAGTATCTGGTTCGGGCTTCTTCTCCAGCTGCTGTGTGCTGACGTCAAGGGAAGCCAGATCCATACCGAGGAGCTCAGCAATTCTCTCTCTGCCGTAGATGTCGCCATATTTATCCAGAGCCTTGAAGTAGACACAAACACTGTTATTATAGTCTGCACTTATTATAGTCCCCTTTCGTTTACAATGATTCATTATGCCCCTACATATATACACAGAAAGTAGTCAATTTAAGCACAATGGCAATATTTTTTGCTTGGTCACACCTTATTTTCCTGTAACTGTTACATTAAATAAGATACAATGTAATAATGTCTATTGCTGTACTGTACGTCTGACCACATTCCTGTTATCTGCTAGGGATGGATGCACAAGAAAAAGAAACATAGCAACATACAGATTATATACCTTTCTTTTGACAAACTTGTCCCAGTAGTTGTTGGGGAATGTCCTGTGAAGTAGAAGTCAGAAAAAAAGTAAAAATCATATCATTCATATCATCTGTTGGGCAAAAATGCTAATTTTTTTGTTATTTGTTAAATTGTAACAACAGATAGTGAGCTCTTACGGTGTATTCAGGACCAGTCTGTCCCATTGGCCCTTGATGTCATCATCCTCAGGCTGTTCCGTGACGTAGAGGCCATCAAACTCCACATTGCGGGCCAGTTCCTTCTCCCTCTTGAAGATGACCAAGGGGATCTACAGTAAGTAGCAAGTGTTGCGCAGGATGAGACATAGTACATAAAATGTAAAAACCTGCATATTTTTCCATGTTTTCCATCTATGGAGCTAAACATTAAAAACCAATGGTAAGCTTTAAATTACAAATTTGTACTGCTTGATCAAAATTCGCCAAAAGTTCAGAGCAAGGGGGTGCAGGACGCTAAAAAGCGCACTAACCACCAAGGGGGAACACTGCCCAAGAGGACCCAGGTTCGAATCCAGCTTGGTTTATTTCCCAACCCTGTCTCTGCCCGAATCGTCCAAATAAAGTCAACACAAGACCTTTACAGCTGAGATCGAAAGTATTTGTATTAATCTCTGACCTTGAGGCAGTTGTAGCCGATGATGCAGAGGAAAGAGATGATGGTGTGGATGATGGAGAGCATGGACATGACGGGCTGCATGTATCCCGTGCTCTCCTCCAGGAAGAAGTACACGGGCCCTTCGTCCTCGTCGTCTTCGCCGCCGTCCTCCATGCCCGAGCCTCCTTCCTCCTCACCTCCAGAGCCTTCAAACATGGCGGAACCCTCAAACACGCCGGAGCCCTCAAACTCCTCCTCCTCACCTGGTGGGCTGTCTGACACCTGCAGGACACAATCAAAACAATATACATGGGTTCTCAATATTTGTTTTCCCCTGGCTGCGCATAACTCAACCTCTGATTGTTGGAAACCGCTGTCGGTCAAAAAATTAGCTCACGTGGTAGGCTGCCATTGTCTTGCCCCTCCTCAAAGGACCGTGTTTATACACAAAAAACCCCACATATACAGTACGACATAGATCATGAAATTATTTGTCATGCAAAATGATTTACCCCAATTGTTGCAGCGCGGTGAAAAATATGACAGAATATATGTAGATTATATCATAGTCTGACAAAAGATTGAGTAGTGTGCTATGAAAGAGTATGCAAAAAAGAAGGATAATACATTAAATTTGCAAAAATATGTTTGACACTGACCCTGTAGAAGAGCAGGATGAAATTGATAGCGAAAGCGATGAACAGAGCCAACATGCGCAGGTTGTAGAAGTTTCTTGACAGGTAATTCTGTGAAGGACAAGAGCAAACAAATGTCAAATGCAATATAGGACACTAATTTGTTTTTACTTTTACATGAGTTGTGCAACTGCTTTTGTCCAGTGTATCATAGGTACTGTGATGGACAACTGTTTGTTATTTCATTTATTGGTTTATATACTATGTTAGATATTATTTCTGTCTTGTAAGGGAATTTTCAAACGGGGAAATTTCTGTTTGGACTCTGATCCTGTTTGGACTCCAAGTCATCTTTGTGTTTTATGTAACGTGGGTGGGTCTCGTGGTGAGTATCATTTAATTCATGTAAACGTTTAACACACTAAAAACAAATCTCTTGTGTTATTCGATTTTTTTTAACAACAGTACCATGAATTTGATTCTTTGGATTTCCAGTTCATTCCAGAGTTCGAAACCAGCTTCTTCTTCTTCTTTGCCCTTCTTGGCTTTGGCCTTGACCTTCTTCTCCTCCTCAGGGGCCTCTGCCTCCGCCTCCGCCGCCTCTGCCTCGCCCTCCTTCGCAGCCTTCTCACCATTTTCAGCACTGCAGGTGATAATGGAAAATCCAAAAAAATATGTATAAAACATCATTGTTGCTTCAAGTAAAATGATAAAGAATTGAAAAACAAGTTTAAAAGGCAGACAATTGAGAAAAAAAATGGTTTGGCTGCATGTGATTTCCCCACTCACACCATTACATCATTACTGATACCATTACATTGTCTACCACGTGAGTAAATACTTTGGATGTGCACCCACACTTAAGAACAAAGTGTAGAAAGTGAAACGATACAACAAAAACATTCGGACACTCACTCAGATTTCTCGGGTTCCACGGGAGCTTCCTCCTCAGCAGCCTCTGGCTCGGCCTCTGCCTCTGCCTCTCCTCCCTCTCCTTCCTCACCTTCAGCTGCGGCCAGCTGCAAGACACAACATCAACTTCAAACCACCATTACATTAAACTGCCTTTGGAGAGCCTCGCAAAATATACTTCAGGATTCCTCAAATCTAAAGTGTATGTAAAAAACTAAATGGACTCAGAAAATAAAATCCTAAACTTTGTTTTGAAGACTAAGGGTTTTTTTGTACGGACTCTTACAAGTTTCCTCTTGAGCAATGGGGTGCCTTCTGGAGTTGGTGGCTCCTCGGCTTCAGTCTCTCCCATGTCCCCGAGTCCGCCAGGTGTATCAAAGCCAGGTCTGCCTCCTCCATCGTCCTCCTTTCCTTCCTCCTCCTCTGCTCCTTCTTCCGCGTCCTCCTCAGCTCCGCCCACTCCCTCTTGTGCTCGTCCAGGTTCGGGAGGAAGGTCGCCGTGCACCTCGTCCTGCGTGGGATCAGGCATGCTGGCTAGCAGCTCCGTCACCGTGATCTTCTTAGCGCCCTCCACCAGGCCGCCTCCAAACAGCGAGTGGAAGATGAGCTGGAACACCCCGCGGCACACGCTGTAGATGAAGTGCAGGATGCCTATGAAGATTGTCCAGACGAACGTGACCAGGCCGACAATCATCTCCTTGATGGTCATTTTTCGGAGTTTCCGGTAACGCCGTCGCAAGTTCCGGAAGGTGAACATGCTGAAGAAGTTCACCACACCCTTGATGAAGTCGGCGAAGGCCGAGCTTGACTCGGGGGGAGCCTCCTCTCCATTGCCTTCTTCCCCTTCCGCGCTCTCTCCCTCACCGGAACCACCTTCTTCCTCGTCTTCGTCATCCTCAGCCCCGTTTCCGTCGCCCTCCGGCTCTGAAATCTGGGAGGCGATGTTCATCTCAAAGATTGTATCCTCACAGAAGTTGACAAAGAGCTCCATCTTCTCGGACTCATCGCCCTCATTGATGACGTCGAAGATGAACTGCCGCTTGGACTCTCGAACCTGGGGCATCTCCCACTGATTGCGGTTCGCCTCACTGATCTCAAAGTAGATACGCTCGATCTTCCTGCTGGCTCCCATGATCTCGATGCGGCCCAGGAAAGGACGGAAGTAGTTCAGGACGCTCTCGGCCTGCCCCAGGAAGTTCTGCAGACGGGTGTCGTGGGGAACATGCTCAGACAGATTGGTGAGCAACACGGCAATGTTGAACCCGATGTCCTTAGCCGGCTCCTGGTAGCGGTCAGCAAACTCCTCGAAGTTTATCATCTCGTTCTCGTCAGCTTCCGAGCAGGAGAGCAGGAACTGAATCTCTGATGGCGAGTACTGCTTTTGGCTGTCCATGGCCTTGGAGAAGTCCTTCTTGGAGATCAGACCACGGGGGTCTGTCACATAGTCTAAGAAGGCGTCGGAGGCAACAATGTCCTTCAACTTCAGGAACATATCAAAGAACTTGAGGATCATCTCCACGTTGCTGGAGGACTCCACCAACATGTCAACCATCTGGCGTGCAATTGTGCCATTGACAATGTTTCCTGAAAAGCAAGAAAATGGGTATTATAGTAAATGGACTTCACTACACATCTTAGTGAAACATTGTCAGAATTGTAGCCCAAAGGTTGCCGGGGGAGTAATTAACCAGTGCCATGACTGAGGTACCCTGAGCATCGCACCGTCCCGCCGCACTGCTACCTTTCGGGCATCATTGTGGGCTGCCCCCTTGCACGGGTGAGACATAAATGCAATTTCGTTGTGTGCTGCAGTGTACAGTGTTACTTGTGTGCTGTGGAGTGCTGTGTCGCAATGACAATGGCCGTTGGGAGTTTCTCAGTTGGGCTTTCACTTTCACTGCACCAGCAAATGACAGCGTAGACTAGAGTAGACTAACTTTATTGATCCCAGGGGGGAAATTCAAGCAGCTTACATAAACACACATAATGCCCACATAGACACTTCAAGACGCATATAACACAGGTAATAATCAGGGAAGAGAAAAATAAAAACGGAAGAAAAAATAAAAATGCAATTGTGCTAAAACATATTCTGTGAGTTTGGGTAGACACATGTGCAAAAATATACTCTGCAGAGAGGTAGACAAGATTAACATGACCAGAAATGAGTGTTCACAGATACATCTATGACATGGTATTGTGATGTAGACGTAAGAGAAGTAAGAGAAGACATACCCTCAAGAAGTGAGAGGAGCATGACCACCATATCCTTCTGCAGATCAAGCAGCTCCTTCAGGAGTCCAATTTGACTTGAATCCTGAAAGAAAAGCACAAAGACGTACAGACCACAAAATCAATATCACAGTCAGTGAACTGATAAAAGCTGTGTGCAATTACACATGAACTCGCATAATACTGTCTAAAAGTGACCAAGAGCAATCAGCAAGAGCTTTACCCAAAGAAGGATGGTGGAGCTGTGTGATCAGTGGTATAGGGCACAGACTAATCATAGTCCCTTTGAGCTGTGCCAAACGTCAGCCTCAGATACCTCAAATACTTCATTGTCTTAATTGTAATGCTTAGAATGTGTCTTTCATTGTGAAATTTTGAAACATAGGTAAGAGTAGGATGACGGTGTCTGTGACGATTCTCATTCATCCAGGTCCACTGGGTCAAAATAGTTGTGGTGGGCAACTGGACTTCTTTTTGGAGCTTGAAGACGTGTCATCCACTCCACTAACGTGTCGTCCACTCCACTAACGTGTCATCCACTCCTCTTTTCCATTGCCGGTTTTCTGGAAGGCCTACAGCTCAACACAGCGCGACTCTCAGGCAGCCACTTTTTGCCTTACGATTGAGCTGTGTCGTGTATATTTGAAAAGCAAAAATGGCGGCCAAGTCGTGCTGTGTCGAGCTGAAGGCCTACCAGAAAACCGGCAGTGGAAAAGAGGCATATGACACATCTTCAGTTCTGATTTCTATTCTAAGTTCTAATTCTGATTTGGGAATCAGAAGAAGGTTTTTTTTTTATCTCTGGACAGCTCTAAGTTCCAAAAAGAAGTCATCCTTCTTTTGTTATCAGGATGACTGAATTTTGGGATACAGATGGAGTCAAAACCACTAACTACTCAAAGCAGAGTCTGAAGTGGGCACAGAAGTACGTAAGAGTGCCTAACCTCAGGACGTTGGTGAGTCTGTGATCACCTTACCTCTGAATGTGTTCTACTCCAGAAACGATCCTTGGTTTGCGTTTATGAATAACAAATATAGAATTTCAACAAGATGTTACTAAGAAATACTAAAAGATAAGTGAAACTAAGAGATACGTACATACGGAGCAATAAAGGAAAATCGCAAGGGAGGCGCAAATGATAGAGCACCACATTCAACAAGAACGGTGGTCATATTGGTGACTTTTCACTTAGTGGCCCTACTCGGTTTAAAAAACTTGTTGCAAAAACGTCATGATGCAGTGTGCATGCTATTGCTTTGACAGCATTATCAATCAAGAACTACAAATTCAAGAATTCAGTAAGTAATGTTTTGTAGTTTGTTAATGGACATTTGATGCACCTTGATTCATGGTTTAAGAGCTTTCTGGCGAGTAGCTCTAACTGTAAATGTAGGCTAAATATACAAGCAATCCCAAACACCTCAAGATGGAGGACTCTGCACAAAACAAACTGCACCTTCACCTACTGTACTGTACATCTACGGGTAACACTTTACAATAACGTCCTATTCACAGCTTTATAAACACTTAATTAACATTTAATAACAATTAACATTTAACAAAGCATTTACAAATGTTTGCAAATGAGTAATAACCAAACTATGACTGCACAGTGGAGTGGGAATCAACTTGTACTGTGGCAGTTTTATGTGGTTTCATGCCATATGGTCTTTGGAGGACAACCTTCTGCGACTGCCCTGTGTCTGCTGTGTTAACATAGTATTTTTTGCCCATTTATAAACATTTGTAAACATGTTGTTGATAATTAGTTCATTATTTATAAAGTGTTTATAAAGCTGTCAATAGGACGTTATTGTAAAAATGTTACCCATCTACGACACAAAATGAAATCGCCACCCACATGGCCACCACGCAGTGCCAGCTGGTAGTATCTCGGCAACAGAAGGGCATACCATCACTAGCAAACTGACACCACTCAGCGCAACAGTATTTATCTTGGTTAGTTAGACATGTGAGGAGGTGCTGTGGCTGTTCTTCACAGTGCATTTATTAAGCGGTGAGCTGAAAGCTGCTGAATTAAACTCACATGACCAGTGTTTAAGCGTTAATAAGCATGATGATAATACATACAATCAACCCAAAGATCTGCAAGCAACAGCTGTCAATACAGAAGCCTAGTGACACATCCTCAGCCCAAGAAGAAGAAAATAGAAAGTAAAAAAAGTTATTTGTGAGAACAGTTTCCCAACCACCCTAATTCATGAATTCATCCTGATGCATGTGGGCTCTGAGGAAGTGTCATGGCAAAGATCTTACCCCTACGATGGTTTCCACTAGAGAGCACTGCATTAGCCCTTTCAAGTACTGTTTCTTCAACAAACAGAAAGAAACTGTCTGACCAAATGTTGTTCACCTATTTTTGATGACAGAATGATGATGACAAAAATCAAAACATCTATACAATCTCAAAATCTGATGGAAAAAAACAGTGCCCTCCAGAAAAAAATATATGCAGCCGGAATAAAATGAGGAAGACTGCCAAATACTAGCTACAAAAGGGAAGAGAAATGACAGAAAAAGGGAAGCTCTTAAGGGAAAATACTACAAGCAGGGACTACGTTCGGTAACACTTCACTTGACGCCGGTGTCATAAGCATGTCATTACAGTGTCATAATAGTGTCATAGCACAGTGATGCACGTGTCATAAACATTATGTCCATGTCATAAACATAAAAATAAGTGAATAAAGAAGCACTCCTCAGATTTCTTTTTTCTTTTTTAATCGCCTCACATCACAGACGTTTCAGGCTAACACCCTTCTTCAGTGGGAAATCGCCATTCGTGTAATGTGACGTGTTACGTGTTATGTGACGTGTCTTTGCTATAACCTAATGTCACTTAAGGCCAACAGTCATGAAATGTGTATGACATGGACATAATGTTTATGATATCTACGACAGTGTCATGACACTATTATGACACTGTAATGACATGCTTATGACACAGGCGTCAAGTAAAGTGTTACCCTATATTCGATAGGATGGCAAAACGTGAGACATGGGGCCTTACGACATTTGGTAGTCCTGGATCAGGGTGCATCTGGCAGGGTTATACATCAAGAATAAAAATGTTATCCACCAACATTTTTATGTCATTTTTGTATCAACATGTCTCTTTTCATTGTTTTTAATGAATGGTCGTATATTCCACTGTACCCTTGTCAAACAGCAGATTTTTAGCATATTGACTACTGCTGTGAGTGACCAGTGAGCCAGTTTTGCTCCAAACCATTTTCTATTTCACATTATTTAGATGAATCACAGCCAGCAGCCAGCAAGCTGCACTTTCTCACTTGCATGTATTTCCTTAAACTCTTTTAGAGACATGCTCTCATTGGAAGAGAGGGGTACAAAAATGCATTTTCACAGGGAGAAACAGGTGGGTTAGACACCTTCACACATCAGAAGAGACCACAGAGAAAGTCAGTTCACACTCCAAAGCTGAGATCACTCAGAAGACTGTTTTTAACATATACACATGTTAATACACAGACAGATACATTATGCCGATTCCCCATTGAAATAAGTAAACAATTAAATGAATCTACACTGTATACACTTGTGTGAATGAATTTAATGAATCTAAACATTGTGTCTATTCTCTTGCATGTTACAGCTACTGGAAAATGAACTGAATGTGAATTATCACATTAATGAAGAAAGAAATGTACCAGGTGATTATACTGTATTTTCACTGCTCTCTTGTAGTAATATAACAAAACATGTTTTAGTAATACTAGTAATACTAATCATAGGCAAAGCTGTAAAGTTAAAATATTTTGCATATTAAAATGAATCAACCAAAAAGTGTAACATCCACCCTATCCAATATATTTTCAATTAAGACGCTTAAAGTAAGTCATGCATTATCTTTTATGTGTCAGAAACAAAAGAAACGGATGACTTGATTTAACAAGACATAATGAATGTAATACATCTCTTAAGACATGTGTTTAGCTTAATTTAGTTTAGGTTAGTACGATACTCATTAGCTGGGCACAAACCCAGCTATTCTTCCTAGGGTCCAGCAATAAAATCATATACAGTTAAAAAAAGTGTATACTTAAGACATTTGGCACACAGGCATTAAGACATGCATTTACAGCCCATAAAGCAACCATTTATTCACAATTAGTTAAGTTCAAAGAAAAGGCCATCTCTTTGTAGTTGGTAGCCAGCCATTTTACTACTGTATTAGTTCAGTAAAATGCAGCTAGAAACATAAAACTAATTGCTATGACGCGGCTTGGCGAAAACCAATTGGAACGTTCATATCGACGAATGTCCCAGGCTGTCAAGACAGAACCGTTATGTGATTAGCTGAATCAAACATGTCAGTGCAGCGTCCAGAGCGAATAAAATGAATTCATGGTGAAACTTCTTCAACCACCCCAGTTACCTGGGTTGTGTAGGTAGCACCCTGTGTACACGGGGCATAAAGGGGCATTCCACCGGTGGAGACATGAATATTGTATTGAAAGTGGCTCATATGTATAGTAGAATAGTAACATACATTTCTAATTTGGTGCCTTCTTGGCCAAGAAAAGGCAGAAAATGACTTTTTAGTGCTTGTGGATTTGTGACAACAATCCCCATAATGCACTGCAATGCTCAAGTTCCACAGGCCACACCCAGTTATTTGGGACTCTATGCATCATCCCTCCCTCATCTTGCAGGCAGTGTTGCCAGATTGGGCTGTTTCCCGCCCAATTGGGCTGCTTAGGATGGTCGTGTGCGGGTAAAAATGGCATTTAGCAGAAAAACCCGCCCAATTTTAGCCATAGAAATCAATAGAATTGGGCGGGATTTTGAGCTTCTAGGCTGGTTTTGAGCATTTTTTGGGCTGGAAATCATCAGCCTCATCTGGCAACCCTGCTTGCAGGTGCATCACTGTGGGACAGACATCACTGGAAAGGAGAAGCTGGAGCACATTGCAGCTTAGTTTTCAAGACTTTATTTTGTGCACACACGCGACCAACGTTTCTGTGTTGCTACACCTTCTTCAGAGTCAAATGATAGCAAGAGAGAGACACACATTTCAAGACTTGACATTCAGAGGTGATCCTACTTGGTTTGGCTAAATTGGTCTGATCTCATTGCAGGTAATTGACCCCACCCCCAACACCAGGACAAGATTGTAGACAATTAGACAGCTTGCCAACTTCCCAAAACAAAATAAAAAAGTGAAAAAAACAATACACAAAGAACATTGTCAATAAAACCACAGCTACAATTATTAGAAGACCACAGCCGCGATGCTGGAACAATTTGTTACAGAGAGCAAGACATATTGTGTTCCTCATTTATGCCCTGAGGCTCCACTGAATTTAGAGTATGAATCCAAAATGCCTTTCCACAAAGCCTCTCTGTCTAATTGTCTGCAATCTTGTCCTGGTGTTGGGGGGTGGGGTCAATTACCTGCAATGAGATGAGACCAATTTAGCCAAACCAAGTGGGATCACCTGTGCATGTCAAGTCCTGAAATGTGTGTCTCTCTCTTGCTATCATTTGACTCTGAAGAAGGTGTAGCAACACCGAAACGTTGGTCGGGTGTGTACACAAAATAAAGTCTTGAAAACTAAGCTGCAGTGTGCTCCAGCTTCTCCTTTCCAGCTATGCCAGTGACTTACTGGCAGTGTTGCCAGATGAGGCTGATGATTTCCAGCCCAAAAAATGCTCAAAACCCGCCTGGAAGCACTAAATCCCGCCCAATTCTATTGATGTCGATGGGAAAGATTGGGCGAGTTTTCCTGTAAAATGCCATTTTTACCCGCAGACGGCCATCCCAAGCAGCCCAATTGGGTGGGAAACATCCCAATCTGGCAACACTGCTTACTGGAGCCTCAATGCCAGTGATTTCAAAAGCACTGGGACACTGATCTGTGATAGGTCTGTTAGAGCATTAGGTCCAACCCCCTATGGGCGGGGTTGAAAAGGTGGGAAAAAGGCTTGTAGTCTCAACAGAAATCCACCTCTCTTACACTTCCTATGTCGATGATGCAAAATGACCATTTTTACATCATTGACATAGGAAGTGTTAAGAGATGAATGTGGATTTCTCCAATCTCAGGGGGAATTGAGAGATTTTTGAAAGACCATTCAAAAGTATGACTGGGTGTCTATCAATGGAAAGCCTAATGCAAAATGGGTGGAGTGTCCCTTTAAGGGTTTCCCTCAGCTTTACTACCTACCCTAAGCTACTCTTAGCACCGATACCTGTGATAGCTGGGCAGAGAAGAGAAACTGACATGCCAAAATTATCAAAATAATTTCATTCGACCTAAAGACAATTGTTGCTCCAATGGCACAACGGGGTGGGTTTAAGGTGATTACGGTATATACAGAGCGCAATGAGCTATTGCCATGTCATATGCAAGTAACAAGGTTGTGTGTGTGTGTGTGTGTGTGTGTGTGTGTGTGTGGGATGTCGTTTTACCTGGGCCAGCTTCATCATCATGTGGGCGAAGACATGGAGGAAGCCCACCACAGCATCCCACAGCCTGCTGTGAGCCAAGGACTGCTGATTACCAGTGCATGGGCCCTATGAAGAGGAGACAGTGGACAAAAAATAAATAAAAAAATTAAACATTGATCATGATTACCCTGGATGGACGAGGTAGTAGACAACACAGAGGAGGTTGATACATAATGATACACGAAAAAGTTCTACAGATGTCATGGGTTAATCTGTGTGGACCAAACATTTCCCCCTAGTCCACAGACTTTCAAATTGAAAAAAATGATTAAGAATTTGGTCAGTTTACCTATTTCTTCTCTTCTCTGCATATAGGTTTGCCTTTGTCTTGTCGGTTGACTGTTTTATCATTTGTGAAGCGTGATGAGCTGATTTACACTATAATTCCCAATTTGATTGATTGATTGATTGAATGGTTGATTGATTGATTGCTACTGTTCACTCACCTGGATGTACTCTGTCAAGGTGTTGAAAACCTGTTTGGCCACTGTCATTGCTTTGGAGAAGTTCCTCTTGCCCGGCTCATCAATAATGTCCTTGCCAGAGTAGTACCAGTAGAAGTCACTGATGGACTCCTGCAGAGGGCAGTGGAGAGGAATGGCAGGAGAGACAAAGGCAGGGTATAGTAAGTGGGTAAAATAAGTTTTAAGACTCTTAAGGGAGAACAAACAAATCAGGGGTGCATTTCTCGAAAGGAAAGTTGTTAGCTGTTAGCAACTTGGGTAGTTGCCAATGGAAATTGCATTGCAACCAACAAAGTAGCTACCGTAGTTAGCAAATACGCTTCTGAAAAGTGCACTGGATACTGAACCAATACTAGGACTTGTGACCTTGAGGAATGAATGATTTAAAACAGGATGAAGATGCTGTGTTGTGGCGCACTGGTGCACCCGTCGATGGGTGGAATTGTATGCCCATGGGGACAGAGGTTCGAGTCCGACCCCGGTCACATCCCAATCCTACCACATCTCTCCCTCCCACTCATTTTCTGTATCACTCTTTACTATCACTGGCATAATAAAGGCAAAAAGCCAAGGAATACATATTTTAAAAATAGTTAAGATAAGATCTCAGATCTCACCTGCAGTCTGAGCAGGTAGTCCACAGTGCAGATGATGATGTTAATGGTAGTGGTGCTACCAGTCTGGGTACGGAGATAGTTCTGGAAATCTGGAATGAGAAAGTAAATGAAGGAAATCACCGACAATTACTGAATGGCTGCTGTGTGCAGAACAAACTGGGACCTCTTCCATCCAAATAAGTTAGAATCAAGTTTTTAAAAATTGATATAACCAATACAAAAAAAATGGATCTACAGGACATAAACACTTGACTTGACACTTGACGTGACATACTTTAGCACACTTCACTTTCACTGTTTTAAAAACACACACCAACTGTTCTGCCAGAGCATTTTACAGTAGTTAGGTTTGCTTACCGTTATTGTGCCCCTCACAGAGCAGCTGGCAAAAACGGAAAAGGTCGCAGGTGAACTCCGCGTCCGCCATCACTTTTTCATCTGAGCACAGGTGCACACAACACAACAACAGGCAATGACCTTCGATGTTCACCAAGCTGTGGCTTCACTGTATCTCTGTGTGTCTCATCATAATACATATGCGTACACAGATCATCAATTGGGCCTGATTTCACAAACCAAGCTTACTGTGAGGAGTGGAGATGTATTGCACTGATGACTTTAATACAATATGCAGTGTGCATATCTCACATTGAGGGTGGCACTGTTTTCTTGTAGTGTGCATGTATTAGTAAAATGCAGTCTTCAATATATGATTGCTTAGCAGGGATTCTTGAGAGATGGGACAAATCATGTCCGGGTGATAAAACTCATGTTTGTGCTTAAAATGTAATTAAAAATGCAACAAAATTAGCTGGAATGATAGAAGAAGTAGTTGTGTACACTAAAATGGGATTTCATATTTATATAGTTTTATTTTTTTTATTTTACACGTTGCAGTGTGTCATCAGTACAAAAATACTGGATAAGAGAAAGATAACGCAAAACACGCCCACTCAATGCAAAAGCGCGTGCTCAAGTTGGGTCTCCTAAGGTGTCGTTGTCCCCTCCTTCTTCTTCTCTTTTTGAGGTGTTTGCACAAGACGTGCGCTACCGCCATCTACAGCGCTAAGGGGACTTCATTTATTCTCAACCTCAGGACTCCGAAGGTCTCCTAACCGAAGGTCTCCTAAAGGGGCGTTCACCCGACATAAAGTGGATACCGGAAAAGAAACAAAATGACGCTTCTTGTTAGATCCACCTTCTTTGATCAGTACCTTCAAAACCCCATGTCCGAAAGCAAGATTTAGAATTTGACAATACCATAATAATTGGTTAAAATGAAATATAACAAACATCATAGCTACTGTCATCAAGTATTTTGGATAATTAATCAAACTACATGTATGTACAATGTTTTATAAACCTTTTTATCAACTTTTTAAACTATTGAACATGTGTCCGGACTTTTAGTTAAAACTATAAGATTTTTTTAAAATACAAAAAAATCCACCATTATTGTGGTCAGCTCATACTCTAAGCAGCCTGGTACTACTTCCTGTTTGGTATACATGCCATGGAGACACTGTTCTGTTAAGGTCACATTTAATATTTGATTTTATCAATGCATCTTTGGGAAGATCAACTATGTCACAACCATAATATGTCAACATCATAATGCATAAAAATACTGAAAAGTTATTTCAGTATTTTGTATAATAAAAGCTTAGAATAACTTTATTGGCAAGTCCTTAAGCGTCTGCTGATGTACCAAATTATTTATGTGCTATTATGAAAAGTGGGTTGTTTTGTCAACTCCATAAGAGTCAACTCCATAAGATTTTCTTATGGAGTTGACATCCAAAATCTTATGGAGTTGACAAATTCACCAAAAACTGCTCAATATGCTAATATGATATTCTTTTCAAACGTAGAAACAAGAGGAAAAGTTATTTTAGGATATTATATGTATATTAATATGCGTATAATGCATAGAACTACATTATTTTTCGATATATGAACAAAAAAGTTAAAACTTAAGTTTAATTCAAAACAAATACACTTTTTAAAAAGAGAAGCTTAAGAATATAACAAAACTACAAAATAAACTGTGAAAAAACATTTTGCACTAAATAGGCTCCAAAAATCAGACCAGTTTGTCAACTCCATCAGTTTTTCTGTCAACTCCGTAAGATTTTCCTCAGCACTTACAGGTGTTTTTGTAATATTTTGGGGAAAAAGCTTATTCTTTTATCATTTTTTTTGTTTAGGCAATAAAGGGTCATTAGATCTATACCACCATGTATTTTAACCACTTTAGGTGTTTTCCTCATGGTTGCAAAATAAAAGATAAAGTCTGAAAATGGCAATTTTTTGAACTCTCTGTGTTAATAGCAGTCTTAAATTAAAATTTAAATATATATATTACATATTATTGAACATCAAGGTAACTAAGTATCATTACAATACAAATCAGAGCTAAAGATTCTTGTTGGACTATGATAATAATTTAATCATGTACCTTTCTTGTGTCTGACGGAGTTGACGAAAATCTAGGTGTGAAAGTAAACATGTTAATTTGTTAAAAATGCCTTTTCACCTGGAGCCTGTATTTTTACATGCCTGAAAACTTCAGATCTTTATCTACACAAATATATAACCATCAACAACATATTCTGCATTTTCAAAATCAGGTTTTCAAAACGCGTTTTGTCCCATCTCTCAAGAATCCCTGTTAGTCTATCACCCTGACTGTCTTCATACGAGTACATGTGTGCGCTTGCATTGTATATGATAGTACACACAAACGTTGTAAGTAGGAACACACATAAGTCACTCCCAGTCAGTCATCACTCTCTGAAATTAGCTGGTTAGTGACAGGGCATGAAGGCCTTCGAGGGGACTGTCTCTCTGACCATGGCCAGCCCAAAGGGGGCGGCGGGGAGCAGCGAAAGGGGAGTCCACATCAGACAGGTCCCCCTAAAACTCTCACTGAGCCCCTCTCTCTGACTGACGCCGGGAAACACACAGCACATCTCACAAATGGACAAATGTACACGGACAGGACACGACATAGAAAAAAAACCTGAGGAGCCATCTGCGATGAGGACTGTTGGGGATGACCTCAGATATGCTTCACAATACAGACACTGATATACGTTGGACGTGACCACAAGAAGACGAGGAGAAAAGATGATATGAAAGGCCATACTGTACACATTAATGATACATACAGACACACACACAAACACACACACAACACTACACTACACTAATGCAGGCGGACACGTGATCATGCACAACAGATCTACTGCGCTCCACACACATTTTTAAATTTATTTTAAATCTCGGAAAGTGTAGGAGAAGGAGTATTTGGGCATAAGTGAAAGGTAACAGATAAGAATGAGGCTGGAATTCATTCTTGGAAATGGGAAAACCGCTAATTCTTTTGTGTGTGTACTGTAAAACACTTCCTGAGACTGAAAGGCACCAACGATGTTCATGGCTTTAAACTGCTGACAGCTCACAGAGACCCATGCCTTCCTTTAGTCATGACCAGTGAAATGAAGGAAAACATCACCAATTAATTACACAGTCCATTAGGAGGAATAAAGTGGATGTTAACATAAATAAGTAGGATGAATTATTATGATCTTTCTTGGAGGAATAACAAAAAAAAGTCCTTACAGGGGTGGAATGAAAGTCGAAGATTGAGAAAAGTGTTAGTGACAGGAGGGAAACTTTGAAATGTGCTCAGGGAAAAAAAACCTATAATAGACAGAGGGTTAGTAAAACTGTACATCGACAATCAGATACCTACTATGTGGACAGCAATTAGATTGGAATATGATTCAAGCATGCAGACAGGGTACTTCACAGTTAAAAAAGACTTCGATACGAAAAGTTCTATTAAGGTATGGTCTATGTGAGGAAAGAAATAGTATTATTGCTTTTATTGAAGCATTACAAATGTAATACAAATGTTAACCAAAGTGATGTAAAATGAGATCATGCAGTAATAGACAGGTCATGAGCTGGGAAAATTAGGCCTTTCGTCCTACCGCACTTTTCTCTGTGGATTACTGACCAGAAAGCCTATGGGAATAAATTAAAACATGGGGCCACGTCAATTTTTGCTCAGAATTCAATATGGCCGCCATTTTCCAAAATGACCTGTTTTCATGCATTATTACATTGTACTATAAGGTGATATTCATGAACGATTAACTACTTTCAGCACTATTCTGTCCTATTTCCTTACATACATGTTTACAAAGATTGACTAAACTAAAACAAATGAAAATAAAGTTGGCCACCTTGCAATATCCAAAGGAAAGTGCTGAAAATTATGATTGAAATGCACATACAGAGTCTATGGCTGGGAAAATTAGGCCTATTGTCCTGTCAGGGTTTTCACAGTGGATTACAGACCAGAAGGCCTATTGAAAAAGATTCACCAGCTGGTTCCCATCTCAAATGTGCTCCAAAATTAAAAATGTTCTCTATTTTTCAGAATGACAGATTTTCATACATTTTTCTCAATACTGTAAGACCATAATTATCAATAAATACAACCTATTTTCAATGATATTCTGTCCTATCTCCTATCTACAGACGTGAGTACAAAGGTTGGCAACAGAATGATGTAAATATATATCTTGCCCCTTTGAAATATCCTAAGGATTGCTGTCAGAAAATGATTGAATTACACATACACAGTTGACTGCTGAAAAAAGGCTATTGACCTGCCAAACTTTTCACATTAGATTACTGACCAAAAGTTTTTCAGGCCTACATTTTTTTGCATAAAGCAAGGGTGAGCGTGCGTGTGTGCCAGCGCGTATCCCCCGCTTATCTTTCCCCTGCTCTACAGTGTCTTTCCCCCACGCACTATTCTGCCTCCCCCACCCCCTCACTCATCCCCCCCCACACACTATTCTGCCCCACCCACCCCCCCACACACGTTTCTGCCCCCCAACACCTTCACTCATCCCCCCCATGCTACTCTGCCCCCCACCCCTCACTCACCCCCACTATTCTGCCCCCCACGCTCACCCCCCTGACTCATTCTTCCCCCCCCACACACACACAGTTTGGCAGGACAATATGCCTTTTTTCAGCAGTCCACTGTGTTTGTGAAATTCAATCATTTGACAACATTCCTTTGGATATTTCAAAGTGGCAAGATATATATATATATATTTATGACTTTTTCTAGACAACCTTTATACTCACGTCTGTAAGAAGATAGGACAAAAACAGAGAAAATGTTGAATTTTGGAGGACATAGATGGCCCCAAGTTTTAATCTTTTTTATTAGGCCTTCTGGTCTGCAATCCATCGTGAAAACCCTGACAGGACAATAGGCCTAATTTTCCCAGCCATAGACTCTCTATGTGCATTTCAATCATTATTTTCAGCACTTTCCTTTGGATATTGCAAGGTGGCCAACTTTATTTTCATTTGTTTTAGTTTAGTCAACCTTTGTAAACATGTATGTAAGGAAATAGGACAGAATAGTGCTGGAAGTAGTTAATCTTTCATGAATATCACCTTATAGTACAATGTCATAATGCATGAAAACAAGTCATTTTGGAAAATGGCGGCCATATTGAATTCTGAGCAAAAATTGATGAGGCCCCATGTTTTAATATCTTCCCATAGGCCTTTTGGTCAGTAATCCACAGAGAAAAGTGCGGTAGGACGAAAGGCCTAATTTTCCCAGCTGATGACCTGTCTATAACATTTTAAATATTTTAATGTAAACATTTTACATGTATTATAAGTCTAGTAGTATGACACATTCAGTTAAACTGGTGAGGCATAGAAGAACTGTCAGAAGAATTTTTAATGTGTGACAATGTGTACATGATACACATAGTGTGTGTGATTGTCAAAGGAACTCCAAAGAATTGTAAATTGTCATTGTAAAAAGTTAAGCAAAGAACCAACGGTTACACTTTACTTGACGTCTGCGTCATATGTATGACATAATGGTGTCATAATAGTGTCAAAACAGTGTCATGACAGTCATGGACAAGTCATACACCTGATGTCAATGTAATATAAACATTTTATGGTCATGAAAAGTTGACTTTGTTATGGCTGTCTCCACCATTAATGTTTATGATACGTTAATGGCTGCATTACGGCACTGTTATGACACTTGTCAAACCTATGACGCCGGAGTCAAGTAAAGTGTTATTGAACCAACTGTTAGCTTATGGCAGCATGTTACATAGACTACAATGACTGATCCATGAAACACATAGCCATAATTGCTTTAGAAGTCGGTTCTTTGATTCACGTTTTACAGTGTGGATTAGCGACTTTAGGAGTTAGTCCATGATGCACGTTTCTACAGGTGATTCACGTTCTTCAATGGCTATCTACAGTATGTCCCGATTCCACAAAACTATGTCTTTATTCGAGGGAAATCATTTGCATATTGGTTTGGCTTATCTTTTT
Source organism: Engraulis encrasicolus (assembly GCF_034702125.1). Lineage (NCBI taxonomy): Eukaryota > Metazoa > Chordata > Actinopteri > Clupeiformes > Engraulidae > Engraulis > Engraulis encrasicolus. The sequence continues at coordinate 29,040,295 of NC_085864.1, read as the reverse complement.
TTTTTCTTCGAGAAAAAAACTGCTACAGGGTGAATCTGCAAATTCATTTCAAGGCTGTGTCAACAGTTCTCTTTGGGGTTTTTTTACTCGCTGAGAGCTGTTCAGGGAAAGAAGGCCATAAAGGAAGTCTTTCCTTTTAATGTGATCGGTCATCAGTCAAGAGTATCTGGAGTTACAGTAGATCTGTGACACGGCACTCAAGGAAAAAGAGAAGACCACACCTTTGAGCCACTGTTTCAAATCCCCCACCAGCTAGCTACAAGACTTGTTACTTGTTACGAACATGCTGCTAATTAGCCAGCATGCTACTTAATAGCTAACAGTACGTTTTGTTTTTCATAAAAATTGCTCTACCAGTTCTGTGATATAAACAATGCTTGTTTCAAACTGTATTGATAAGTGGCTGGACATTTGTGCAGTGGCCAAAAGGTTCTTCCTTTGTTTCCTTGACTGCGAAATGAAATGCAGATAGACTACATGGATCAAAAAGATAAAACCAATTTCATAAAATGTGAGCTGAAAGGAAGAAGAGACAGGGACAGCTTGGACAGGAAGGAGATAGAGATGGCAAAGACTGGGATTATTTACCACGGTCTAGCTTCATATCTGAAAACCACGAAAGAGGGAAAGAGGAGGAGGGGGGAGGGGGGCAGGTATGTAGGGAGTTGGGTAGGTTGGAGTAGCATTGGCAAGAGGAGAGAGAAAGACACACAGAAAGAAAGAGAGGGCCGGTGAGTGGCATAGGCAGTGCTACTGTTTAGCCCAACACATCGAGGTCAAGTCAGCAGTGCTGAACGCTAAACCACATTTCAACCTCACTAATATCAGTGGGAAATGCTGCAAAAGAAACATTTGGTCATGAATACAATATTCATTTTCAGTAATGCATTTCAGTTCCATGACATGTGACTATGTCACTGTATGTTAAAAGCTGTATAACCTCTGAGTTTATGACTTTTACCTTAGTAAAAGAATCCGATTTTAGACCTGCTCATGTGTTATAACCTGTATCAAGATAAATAGCTGCATAACGCTACCGCATTAACCCCTTAATACAGGACGTGCTAGCATACTACTGATATTATAGCTATTCCATAACATGCTAGCATGCATAAACAGTAGCCTACATGATACAGACACATTTCAATCAATTACGTTGATCAATTAGCATGCATCGCTGTTGAATGTTTGACATGTGCTACTGTGGTTACACTTTACTAGCGTCATACGTATGACATAACAGTGTCATAACAGTGTCATGTCAATGTCAATGTCATAACGTTTTATGTTCAAGAAAAGTTGACATTGGTAGGCCTGTCTTTACCATAAACAAATTTCACTTAAAGACAAAGTCATAAAATAATTGAAAAAAAAAAATTGATATTGACATAATGTTTGACACATGCATTATGACAATGTTATGACACTGTTATGTCATATGATACGTATGACACCGGCGTTACGTGTTACCGCCACAGTAGATATAAGCAGCACCAACTTAGCAGAGAGAAACATTGAGAGATGAGAGTATTGCAATCCATAAGTTGTAACTTGGAGAGTAAAACTCACTTGAGCCCTCCTCAGATACCATTCCCAGCCCTTCAGCCTTGTTCTGTCTCTCAAAGGCGTTAAGATCCAAAACACTATCAAAAAAGACATAAAAAGGCAGAATTAGATATGTGTGCGTGCACGTGTGCCTGTGTGTGTGTGTGTGTGTGTGTGTGTGTGTGTGTGTGTGTGTGTGTGTGTGTGTGTGTGTGTGTGTGTGTGTGTGTGTGTGTGTGTGTGTGTGTGTGTGTGTTTGTGTATGTGTGTGTGACAAAAATATATAGAACACAATGAACTCACCTGCAGGTCTGCATCAGAGCCTGCAAGCTCAAGAAAAAGCCCACATCCTTTTTATCCTTCAGGTAATCCAACATTCTCTGGTTTTATGGAAGAAAAAAGAGCACATTTTTAAGTTTGACATTAACCTGGCTGTTTTTGGAAATAAATTGATATTGGTCATACATCTCCTCTCCAGCTCCTAGTGTCAGGTCAAGTGCTGTTAGGGTTGTCGATCCGCAATCCAATATCAATTCACGTTTCAAAAGTTCAAACGTTTAAATAGTGCCAGTCTTTTCCCACCTTTCTCTCATACCAAGTTTCCCACTTCTTTCTCTCGTACTAAGGTATTTCATGTTTCTGTGGACATCAAAGGCTGAGATATTTAGGTCTATATAGCCGGTCTTAGAATTCTAGGCATAAATGGGTTACAGTGACAACCCAGCAATACAGAAGATCGATATCGAATCGAATCGGATCGTGGATCGAATTGGAACGTGACCTTCTGGATCGGAATCAAATCTATCCACGTAATTTGGATTGATTCCTAGCCCTAATGCTGACATGGCGTTGACACTCACTGTCTGAACGTCACTGTTGCCTCCATTCAGGATCGAGATACCCAGTTTCAGAGTAGAGGACACCATGGCTCCCGTCTCACCTGAGAACAAAGACATCACTCATGACAACCTTATCTCATCTGGCATAAGAGTGTGTAAAAATTGGGTCTCCTTCTCTTGCTGAAAAAAACCAAACATTTGTTACTGATGATCATAGAAGAAAATTCACACAGTACTAAATCTGTGTTATCTGAAATGGAGTTAAGTTAAATTGACATCCCATTTTTTTTACTGTGTATAAGTAGAACCACTACGTAGTATTCTGTCTACATTGACCAGAAATTCTTTTGAGGAGAAATAGAACATCTTTCAAACTCAAAGAAGTCATCGAGCTGTTAAAGAGACACTGTGTGAGATTTTTAGTTGTTTATTTCCAGAATCAATGCTACCCATTCGCTAATGTTACCTTTTTCATGAATATTTACCACCACTATCAAATTGAAAGTGTTCATTATGACTGGAAAAAATGCACTTTTCATATATGAGAAGGGGGATCTTCTCCATGGTCCGCCATTTTTAATTTCCAGAAATAGCCATTTTTAGCTGTAAAACTGACTGTACTTGGGCCATACTAGAAAATATTAGTCTACTACTTTGTAAACTATCATGAAAAGATAAAATTCGGCAATAGGCAGCCCAGTTTCAATGAGCAGTTGCAGTACCTTTTTTTGACCATTTCCTGCACAGTGTCCCTTTAACACATAAACCACCATGACGGAACTGTAGGGCTACTACGCGGCCGACCCGGGTTCGATTCACGCTCGGGTCCTCTGCAGATCCTCCCTGTCTCACTGTCTTCACTGTCCTATCTCAAAAAAACTAATAAAGGCTTGACAAGTCCCCCAAACACTTAAAAAACAAATAAATAAACTGTTTGGATAACATGACATGAGTGGATGAGAAGCTTCAGAAGCACAGTGGCAGTGTAACCTGATTATCATCGACTTTCAAATCTCTTCGAGACTTGGTCTGACCTAGGCCATGACAATTAAGGTTTCTCAAACGGCATGGCTGCTACTGATCGAGGGCAGAAAAGGCTGTGCCATAGTTTAAACCACACAATTTTTAGTCCCAAAAGAACATCTCTGCCTAAACCATGTCACTGCTTTGAACACGCCTCTACCCAGGTCCGTTGGAGCTGCTCAAAGTTGAGTGCCTCCCGACAAAGTGGGTGGAGTTCCCGAGTTCTCCGAAGGTCAGAAAGTATTTGCATTACTCTTGACCTGTAGTAGCAATGCCGAAGGTGTTGTGTCACTAGGAGGGCGCGGCCTGGCCAGTGGCAGTGTACCTTTGCATGCACTAATCATCTCACTGTCCTATCTCATAAAAACTAATAAAGGCTTGAAAAGCCCCAAAAACACTTAAAAAAACCCAAATAAACTGTTTGGCTAACATGACATGAGTGAATAAGAATCTTCAGAAGCCCAGTGGCAGTATAGCCTGATTCTCGTCGACTTTCAAATCCTTCGAGACTTGGTCTGACCTAGAGAATGACGATTAAGGTTTGTTGAGGTGTTGCCTCGCTAGGAGGGCACGGCCTGGCCAGTGGCACTATACCAGAGAGAGTAGAGAGAGAGAGGTTCCATTGGCCCATTGTTTCCGGGTTCTATTATTGCAAGGAGGAGGGGGGGAAATCCCCCTTTAGGCAGACCTAGGCAGACCTCTATTCATACTAGGAGTATTATGACACGCTCCTTTAGGCAGACCGGAACCTGGTCATGTTAGGTGCCCATAGCAACCTATTGCATTGGCATATCTCTATATACTTAAAGAATCTCTGACTATACCTTTGCATGCACTAATCATCTGCAGCACCATCTCTGCAGCGCCCCTCTCGTGCAGCCGGGACTGCTGGTACAGGAGCCTCTGCTTCTCCATCTCCTTATCCTGTTCCAAAGAGAGAGACGGACCAAGTTTGGACAAAGTAAATGGCACCCACACACACACACACACACACACACACACACACACACACACACACACACACACACACACACACACACACACACACACACACACACACACACACACACACACACACACACACTCCCTAAATAGCACTTTCGCTCCACCAATCCATTCACTAACACACACACACACACACACACACACACACACACACACACACACACACACACACACACACACACACACACACACACACACACACACACACACACACACACACACACACACACACACACGCTTGCAGACACGCACAAACACACACACACAGACACACACGCATGCTTGCAGACACGCACAAACACACACACACACACGCACGCATGCACACACGCACAGTCTACTGGTGATAGGTGGTTATGGATATTTAGGTTGTTAGAATTTGTTTGTCTTGTTAAACAGATACAGATAAGTCAGATAAATCTGAAGTTCAAGGCTCTTACTGTCAGCTGTGTGATATGTATACACAGCATAGGTGATGTGGTTTAAAATATACCCTCCTGTAAGGATATTATTTTATCACCTTATTGTCGTGATGGATAACTAGTAACACATTTTTTTACTTTGTCGCTGAACCAAAAGCATACACACTCACACACACACATTTTACACTTAACAGTAAAGACACATATACACATGCCTATCCTTTCATGTACAACACACACAAACAATTATCAGTCTAAAGCAAGTAATGAGTTGTATTAGTTTAAAAGAAAGACTCATATAACAACTCCTCACGTTTGCCTAAAACGCATGGCAAACGTCAAGACTACAGCAAACAGCCCTACTCTCCCTGTGCTGTGCCCTGCAGACAAGCTACAGTTTATGCTATCACTCCCACTGAGTGACGCTAGGGACACACAGATGCAGTCTTGGCCAAGCAAAGCGAACTACGCCATTCATTCCTATGAGGGAGGCGAAGACAAGTGAACAGGAATGAAGCAAAATTATTCCACCAAGTTTAATATTATGCAAACGAGGAGCGAATTTCGCCTCCGGCGGCCAATCAAATCAACAACATACCGGTAACTGTTTCATTCCATTTGATTCGAGCTGTCAGAATGGAACACTGAATTTCGTCTCTCTTTGCTTCGCCCGTTTCGCCTGTATGTGTCCCTAGCGTAAGGCTCTTTCTTAGGCGTCTCTGGCCCAGCAGAGGAAAGAGGAAGATCTGAGGGTGACGACTTAAGAAAGGCTCCCTTGGTTCTACTTTAAAGCTACACATTCCATATCTGAGACAAACAAAAAACTTTGTTGCTAAATCGGTAACACCTTATTTTAGGAATACATCTATGAGCACTAATACATACATTGTTAATGTCTGCATAAGTAGCTTGTAAGGTATGTACTAAGCAAATGCTAAGACCTACTAGGTCCTTACTAAGGTTAAATTGGTAATAAATCCCTTATTGTATATGAACAAGACATTTGCGAATACATGCCTAATAAATGTTTGATTTTGCTTTGCACATGCCTTACAAGTTACTTATACAGGCACAATGTATGTATTAGTGCTAATAGATGTATCCCTAAAATAAAGTGTTACCGCTAAATCTGTATAAAAGGACCCATGATGTTCTGATAACATGTGATAGAGATGCTTCATTTAGTGACAAACAATTACCATATCCTGTTGGAACAAAACAAGAACAAGTTATTAAAAACACCCACCCACAATGCATGCTTAAGGCTAAACCCACCCAAATGCATGCATGCTACTGTAAGTTACTCCACCCCCCACCCACCATCAAGTCTATACTAAGCACTCCCCACTGCCACCCGCCCCATAAGCCTATCCATGTCAGAAGAAGGGTGTCGGGATGAGATCCCTCTACTTACAGAGGATCTTTGTGATCTGCTGGCTTCCTTTGTGTGTCAGTGTGTATGTGTGATGTGTGTCTGTCAGAGATGTCAATTCCAGGGTTCAGAGTGACTAGTTCCAACCAGTTCTGAACCATCTCGTCATAAAGAGTAATCAAGACAGGTAGACCTGTTAATCAGGGAAGTCGCCTGTGCTGGAAGAAAGCTTTTTTCTTTCTCTCTTTTTTTAACTTCTGAACCAGAATTTTGACACCTCTGTTGTCCGTGCATGTACAGTGCATGTGTAAGTTACTGCATGTGTGCAGTGCTGCGGGTGTGTGCTGAGCATGTAGACAGGAGACATGTGTCTGACTGTGCAGGCTTTTACTGTAGTCCTTTCACTGGGGTGAGTACAGAGAGGAAGGTACAAGCTGGGGCTCGGTCCAGATTCAGACATACAGTACACAATGGTTAATCAGGAACTTTAACAAAATCAGTCCAAATCAAGTATGTTAAGGAGGTGAGTAAAAAGAAAAAAAAGACTTTGACAGGGTGCAAATCGCTTAGAGAGAGAGAACAGTTGCACGACTCACACCATAGCCACACAACACAACGCTCTGAGGTAAGAGAGGTGGGATGTTAGCATCCAACTGCACTTCATCAGATTGTGTATCGTATATAGAACTAGGCGTTTCTCTCACATGTATGTGCATATAACACCAACGATTATTAGGATTATTGATTATTAAGGGTTGGACATATACACATACACAGTTTTGTGTGTTTATACGGTGAGAAGCATATTCTTAGAGGGCAATGATGCGTGGTGGGTTACACCATTGTACATATTAAAACACTTTAAAAACAACGCCTACAATTACAAATAACCATTAAGTGTAGTTAGTTACATTTTAACAGTTATTGCCCAGTAGGAAGAGATGAACTTGAAGTACTTTAGAAGATTGTGTCGGCACTAATTGCTATGTAATCTAAAAAACACAGTGACTATGATTAGTAAATGAAATTAAATAGAACCGTCCATTAAATTAAATTAATTTAATTTAATTAAACTGATGTTACGTATTTAGGATATCTGTTCAAACAGTGTTCATTTATTTTGTTAGAGGTTCAAGTTACACCATCTCTCTGCACCCGCCCAAGTCATGCTTTGTAGACATGGAACACAGATGTAAGACGTATTAAAAAGATTGCATGGCAAGGTCCAGCAAATGAATGCACAGACTCCCACAGCGGAAGACAGGGAGGACAAAAAAAGAGCAAACAGGAAGAAAGCAGGTACATGTAAGATAAAAGCTGCAAAACAAAGATAGATAGCTGGGTAGCTGGATAGATAGATAGATAGATAGATAGATAGATAGATAGATAGATAGATAGATAGATAGATTAAGTGGAAAGGAAAGAAGGAACAAAGAAAGACAGAAAAAAGAAAGAAAGTCAGAAAGGAAGTCAGATAGAAAGAAAGAAAGAAAGAAAGAAAGAAAGAAAGAAAGAAAGAAAGAAAGAAAGAAAGAAAGAAAGAAAGAAAGAAAGAAAGAAAGAAAGAAAGAAAGAAAGAAAAAGCTTGTAGAAGAGTAGGGGGGAGCTGGGGGGTGGGGGGTGCCGGTGCAGTGCGTCAGTGTGGTCACTTGTTTGCGGTGGTGGTCTGCTGTTCTGGTGTCTCCCCTGACCCCAGCCCCTGGCCCCCCCATACCAGCTCTGTCTGTCGCACCTCAAAGGATGGTTCCTCGCCCCCCTCCTCCTCCCCTTCGGCCTCCTCCTCACCAATGTGACAGCTCTGCGTGAAAAGAGAAAAAACAGAACAACCACCATCACTGAAACGCTCCAACCATTGACACAACTAGCACAGTAGTCGTGAACGGAGGAAGTATGTAGTCAGTAAAACAACAGGGCGACAAAAACGTTGATGACATCTTACCTTTGCCATAATATCAGCATAAGCCATGTACAGATAGTCTACATCGAGCTTGCTGTAAAACACCAAAAAGAAAAAAATGGCAGTTAGGAAAGCCTTGCCATTTTCTGATGGTCTAAGGTCAACGGAGATAAGACAAGAGAAAGACAAAAGAGTGGGCCTCACGTTTTCTCGGTGAGAGCGGTGCGGCTGAAGTGTAGGATGAGCTGGTGGAGGGGGTCTGGTTTGGCCTCGGTCTCCTCCTCCTCTTCCTCACCCTCTTCCTCCATCACTTTCTGAATTTGTAGACAAGAACCACGTGTCTCCGTCTCACGTTTCGAATTACACATGTTTCACATTCACAAAGCTCTTATACTGTATATGGTCAGACGTTAAGAGACTTTATTATATGGTGTGACGTCATCGGTCGAATGCTCCATTCATTTCAACGGGGCTCCCCAACGTTCGCACGTCTGTTATTTTTCGATAACGGACGGGTTGGTCTATAACAGACCGCTGTCAATGGCAACAAGACTTTTCACTGCTAAAGCGACTTTTCAACAAGACTCTAATCAGCTGCTGTGATAGACAACACATGTTGTCCTGGCTACCTAGCTGTTGCCTAGCGGTGTTTCACAACGGCACTGTTTTGTTTTGCGCAGCAACAATCTTAACATTAAATAGGCCTAAAGAAATGTCCCCGCCATGTGTGAATCATTTAAGTAGGCTATATCCATATAATAAGCGGGTTAACTTTCGGCGAGTCGGTCGCTTTGTGGAATAGCAGCACTTCAGAGAGAACAAGACCCCTCCGCTCCGCGTCGGGGTCTAAAGATTCTCTCTGTCGTGCTGCTATTCCACGGTAGCGACCTTCTCGCCGAACGTTAACCCTTACATAATCCCTCTTCACATAACAAAGGAATTCCCAAAGAATAGAGAGGGGAGATGAGTGAGGATGTCAAGTCAGCCACTTTGAATATTGAGTGGAAGTATTGCATTCGTCTCCTGAATACACGTACGTATGTTAATGTGTAAACGTGTAAAGATTGACTCCCATCTAAAAATGTGATGAAATGTTTTAAGAGCAGGTATGAAATCATAAACCAATGAAATGGTGAAACGATTGTGAAATGTGTGAAGGAGTGCATTAAAAATCCAGTTTGTAAATGTCTCTGTGTCTTACCGATAGATCATCTATCATCCTGTCCTCAAACGAATAGCCTTCCGTCATGATCCAGTTACGCTTATATCCGTCCAGGAACATGTTAGATGCCCTGTGCCTGAAACGAACATCAGCAGACCAGCAAACAGTTATAGCAATACAGGTGTAGCCTTCACCGTGAACACACCAGAAGAAACCAAAGCTAAAAAGAGTTACTGGAATGTCTTTATGTCCGTTAAAAATCTTAACTCGAGAGACACCGGATGACATTCTTCGAAAGGTTAGTCCTCCCTATGTTGTGCACTTAATTAAAAGAAGAGGAGAATTGCATCTGTGCTGCTCTGGTGTCTTCTCTCCATTTAAGATTTCCTGTCTGTGTCCCGTCAACACACCAGATGACAAAACAGGGGTGCATTTCTCGAAGCCATAGTTGCTAACTCCGTCAGCTACTCTGTTGTTTGCAATGCAATTTCCCATTGGCAACTACCAAAGCTGCTAACTGGCTAACAACTTTGCTTTCAAGAAACGCACACCAGAAGCGTGTGGAACTGCCCATTTGTCACTACCTTGGGATGTTGTAGAGTGGCGTCATCCTGAAGCAGGCCACCACGGCTCTGCGACGCTGCTTGGATAACAACTTGTGCCACACCATCTTCTTGGACTTGAATGGATGCTCAGTCTGAAAAAGAATGTAGCGTAAACGGAGACGGGTGTTTAGGTGCACAACATATCAGTAATGTCAATGGAGCAATGTTTGTTTGAATCTTCGGTAACACTTTTTCATGCATGTGTCATAAACATGATGTCAATGTCATAAACATTTTATGACTTTGTCATTAAGTGAAATTCGGTTATGGTACAGTCAACTATTTATGACCATAAAAAAATGTGTGACATTGGTATTATGTTAATGACTCATTCATGACTGTGTCATGACATTGTTTTGACACTATTATGACGTTGTTATGTCATACGTATGTTGCCATCGTCAGGTTAAGTGTAAACCAATCTTCAACTATGACTGACGAAGTGTGCTTAATAGGGATGACTGTGGAGATTTTCCTCAATTTGCTGTAGGTTATGATAACCAAAAAAACAACTTGTAAGTTAAATTGTAAGCATATAAACAAATTTTGGGAGCTTAAACATGTTTCATCCTTTATCCATAGAGTTTTGTCAGTGATTTACGTGTTAGCTCTTACAAAAGGTCTGAACTTAAAGGCAGATGTGTGGACCTTTATTATTTGCTTTCACTTGAGTCTTTTTGATCCAGCACCAGGGACCTATGGTTCTGGAGTAAACCAGGTTAAGTTAAGAGGTAAATCATCTGATAGAAGAGCCTGGAGTACTCATTTTCTTTAAGATAATGAGGACCCTAGGCTCTTGTATTAGATGATTGACCTCTTAACCTGGTTTACTCCTGGACCAGCTTCTTGGTACATGCTCATGCGATTTGTGGACGTTGCCTCTTATCTGGAGCTGAAGATGCTTACCACCTCAATGTGGAAGAGAACAGCAGAAACCTCCTGTACTCTCTTCACCACTTTCTCTGGGCTGTCAGCATCCTCCGCTTTCCCAGAGGTCTCCTTATACAGAGACATCTGCCAGCGCATGGATGGGTCCTCCACCTTCACAAAGACGAGACACCAGTTTCATTCACACCCTATAACAATGTACTGTACACTCGCAGGTCTTTTGACTCATTCTTTTGAAACTCGGTTGTCGGTGGACCCGAGTTCGTTCTCCCGACATTCCGTTGTAAATGCGTTCTATTGCAACAGCTGGGTATAATACAAATGTCTGGAAAACAGCAAATGTTTAACGAACTCAGAGTACACCAAAGTGTGTTTGTGTTTCGTAACCCTGAGTAGAGTACCTGTTCTTTTGCACTTTCCCGAGGCTGAGGTCGGGGTTTCCGACAACCGAGTTTCAAAAGAATGCACCATTCTTCCCATTTATAGACATAATGCATAGATACTCAATGCTGCTCACCTTGCCCTGAAGGTGCAGATTGCCCTGGAGGAACTCTCTGACCTCTTCATCTGTGTCTTTCTGTCAGAGTCAATGCAGAAAACAACAAAGAGCACAGCAGTGTGAAAGCCAAAGAGGGAATATTTGCTGAGCAGCTTAGATTCTGGGGATGGTCCCTACGTAGTGATGAACTTAGGTAGGGAGCCTTTCCCAGAACAATACAAACTTTTCACACAACATAACCATCTAACAGCATTTAATACCTCATCTAGTGATAATAATTGTAAAGGTAACACTTTATATTAATGTCTGCTTATAAAGACTTAGTAATCAATTAACTAATAATGAACATAACATTTTATTATTAGCTACAAATGTTTTTATTATTAGCTACATTTTGTTCATACTTTATAAAATATCTACAAATAATGAACATTGTGTGGGTGTATTACTGACCAGTGAGTAGCGGATCTTGGCCAGGTTGATGAGCTCCTGGTCGGCAGGGGAGCACATGTTGAGGCCGATGGGGAGCAGCTTCTTCAAGGCGGCTACAATGAGAGAGGTCTGCACCGAGTAGCGGTCGCCGCGCTTCTTCTTCTTACTACGCTCCTCTGAGCCGCCGCTCTGTGCAAAACATAGTGACATTAGACTGCACCACGGCAACGGTGGCCATGATGACGGAGGCCGACAACATGGTCCCTTCAAGAACCACAGGAAGTAGAGACTTCGAGAGAAAACAAGTAGTTGGCAATAGATTTGGTAAAGCTCCTGCCTTTGATCTACTACATACAGTATACAGTTCTACAGGTATGTGAAAATGACAATTTGACGTTATATAGATTATATAGGTTATATTGTATGTGCAATTTATCTCGTATCCTTTCTGTATAAGCACTAGACAAGTGAGAAATTGCTGACTCCAATACTTGTTATTTGCTTCATAATACACAATATACATGTACCTACAGTATATGCCTTGATCCACACGATAAAGATAATAGTGCATAATAATGATAATGCTATCTATTCTTTTTGTTAAGCATAATTCAAACCTTAGATAACCCTTTGTAAAACATTTGTTAACCATTACCTCTTTATTATTTCCCATTACATAATCAACATTAACATACACCGTTAATGGTTTTTGATACTCATACATGTGTGTGAGAGAGTCGGGGAAGGATTGGCATACAGAAACCATTTATCATTTGCCAATCCTTCCCAGACTCTCACACACATGTATAATGATCAAAAACCATTAACAGTGTATGTTAATGATCAAGTAATGGGAAATAATAAACAGATAATGGTTAGCGAGTGTTGTATGAAGAGTTATCTAAGGTTTGAATTATGCTTAACAAATGCATAACTAATGCTTAACCATGAGTCTGTATTATGAAGTGTTACCAAAGTTTGCTAGTGAGGTGTACAGGGCAATGATCTATTCTACTGATGGAAAATGAAAGAGTTAAGGTCAAGATGTTAAAAGTTTGGAAAACGGGGAAATTAATTTAAAAAGATAGCACATCACATGAATCCTTTATCATAAGACTAACAATGCATTGACAAAAACACATTATGGCAGAACCTGCCAACCTGTCATTGGCAGGTGACATTGCAATTACCAGTAAGTGACATGTTAAAATGTGTTTAAGGTTTAAAAAAACGATTTCTTTAAAAAAAAAACATCAGTTCAGTTATTATAGCCATCAAAACAACTAACAGTAATATTTTCCAATGTTGCATCAGTGGTAGCTGAAGGTCAAGACAAATGATGACAAAAGATAACAAGATGCCATGATATGTTTATGACAAGACATCAGGGGTGCATTTCTCGAAAGCGTAGTTGTTAGCAGTTAGCAACTTCGGTCGTTGCCAATGGGAAATTGCATTGCAACCAACAAAGTAGCTAATGTCGTTAGCAACTACGTTTTTCAGAAATGCGCCCCAGTCTTGCAATGAATCATTCACATGAAAGAAGTTAGACTTGAGAAATATGTAAGAGATTTTGAGATAAAAGGTGTAACTACAGTATGTCAAAATACACCATGCTTAGAAGGAGGCAAACACTCACAAACACTAAAATCTATTTGACAAAGTCTACATTTCCAGCAGTCACACATCACATGATGTCTCAAAAGTGCAGTGCTGGCCTGTGATAGCATGTCACAATGAATGAAAAGAAAAGGTGCTGCAATGGTGCTGTGATCCAACTAAAAACACACAGTGCCGCCTTGCTGTTAGTAATGCAGTGATTGTGACAGTTAGGTACACCACACCGCTTGGTCATTAAGACAGTTCTATCTTCATTTAACTATATACACAACACCTTAGCTTTGTCTTGGCTCAGCCCCATTTATCCCTAGCCTGATGCATCTGCCAAATTCACTTCAGCTGAAAGGAAATTAAATTGATCTGAGGTGCAAGGCCCTAGCAGCTAGGAGGCACTAGCCTGACTAATTTAACCCCAGTCTTTTAATAAATGTATGGTCCTCCTCGTACTGTATATTGCTACCCTGTCTATCATCAAACCTAACCTCAAATGATATTATCAGTTGATATGATGTGAGAATGTCTGTGTGTGTGTGTCATTGTTAGTTTTGAGTGACATTTCAAATAACCCACTGTGGAAATACAAGACATCCTTTAATCTGTCAGCCATCACTTTCCTGATCATGCTAACTCATGTGAATTATCATTACATCATCAGTGTGACCAAACAAGAAACCAGTGGGGTGGGTGGGATAAAGGAAGGGCAAATGGTTAACAGTGATGGCCAACCTGGATTCATTAGCCACAATCTAGTGCCACATATTCCAAATGACCTGGTTTAAGCTGTCTAAGGCCATTTCTCAATGTTCTAGTGTGCACCCTTCGAAGTGTGTCAACCTAATTAGTCACGACCAGTGATTGGATACTCTGCAGAGTTCACCAAAGAGTATCCAATCACTGGGCGAGATTACGAAGACTGGTACACTTCGAAGGACGCACACTAGACTTTGGGAAATGCCCTTAATTCAACCGGGTAATTGACTGGTTTAATCAACTGGTTGAATTGGACAGTAAAGCCAGGTCATTTGGAATATATGACACTGGATTGACACTAAAGAATCTAGAATGCCCATTGCTGATGGTTAAGGATTGGACGGTCTTGATTAGCTAAGAAATGTGATGAAAAGTGTGATGTTGGCAACATGTATATCTTTCTTTTTTTAAGACCACATCACCACAACATTTCACTTTTGCCATCAATTCCTAGAAACTCATTAAGGTTGGGGTTGGGGGGGGTAGACTAAGGGTTCTAAGGTAACTAAAAAGAGATGCATCAAAAGACAAGAGGATTAAGGACATTCCTCAAGGAGAGATGTTCACCTCATCAACACAGACATAAAGACAGGGAAAACACAAAACACGACTGAATAGGAAAGAAGAAGAGTAGACGAAGAAGAAGAAGAAGAAGAAGAAGAAGAAGTCTTGCGGCGTCCTGCAACAAACAAGACCCAACTTGTGAGCAAACCCATCAAACTCGGGAAGAGCCAGCAGGCAATGGGACTCGGGACCATGACAGAAGAAGCAAGGTCTGCTCTGCTGGGGCCGAGTGCCATGCGTCTGGGCTTGTGGTATCTACGGTACGCACAGCGAGGGCTTTCATCAAACTGCTTACCAAAACCCCCAGCACACACTGCCAGCTTCACCTGTAGTACAGTACTATAAGCCAGTGTCATTACTGTTAATGTGAAACTGAAGCTTTTTGATGTTATGTATGAGTATGTGCAATACATATCACTGACGTCAATTCATAATTTGTTCAGAAAATTGTTTCACAGAAAATGTGCCAGTATTTGTTTCCTGTGGTGTAGTAGAATGTACAATATTTGTATGTATTGGTAGTATTTATTTTTTTACCACCAAGTGTTTGTAAGGAAAAATAACCTACAGTATCATGTAAAATATATGACTTCATCAACATGATTATAAGTTCATACAGTATACAATATAGTAGATGTATGAGCGTGCCAGTGTGCGTGGTAGTTTGATGAATAGCCACGGTCGTGGGGGGCCATGCGGACAGCACAGCTTTTCGTGCAGAAATGTGTTCTAACCTCTCCTTCCCCGGCCTAGAGGCCACGCCATCCAACACCGAGACAGGACATAGAGAGAGACAAAAAACGTTACAATCCGAAGTCTTCACGTGAGGAGCGGCCTTCAGCTGCATTCACTCACAGTGTATGGTACATATACACAGAAATGATCATGTGACAAGAAACGAAACCATGACACATTGAAAAATGACTTTGAACATATAAAGAAACACAACTTGCACTACAATGAATGATATACTCTACAATGTCAGGAAACATGGGGAAATAATATTTAAAATGATAGTCGCAAAGCATGGCTAATTATTTTAGTAATCCATATGAAGATGGATTGCACTTTAGAATGAGTCTGGAGGGTTTGTCACCTTGCTCATCTTGCTCTTGCTGTCCGCAGTGAGGAACGACATGTTGTTGATCTCATTCATAACAACAAAGTTCTGCTCCTCTCTTTTGAAATTCTGTACAGAAATAAAGACATAACATACACAACTGTTCAAAAATGTAGTCAATTTTGTTTACATAAAATCCCTGACCAAACATGTAGGAGAGTGGTCTCCAATTATTTTCCTTCCAGGGCCGAATTATGTAGCGCAAATGAGACCGAGGACCAAACAAATTGCCCGACTGTACGGCCACAGATAGCCAACATATTTGTTTTTAACTTGTTCTAATGTCATGCCCAGGCTGGATCTGGCCCCCGGACCGCCATTTTAATTTGAAGACCACTGATGTACTGTAAGATGACTCACGTGAGATTTGGACCAGAAGATGAAGACTTCTCCCACCATCCTGAAGAGATCCTCAGCGTCTGGGTCAGGATTGGTCAGCCATCTGGCCCTGGTGTCCAACAGAATGGGAAAAAACAAGTTAGGTATCTACTTTAGAAATCTAGACACCCCTAGCGGGGTTTGGCTCGTTAGGCTACATCGGCTTTGGACTTCTTTGGAACTTCCTATACTTGCTTCCTACACCAATACTGAAACTAAGAAAAGGGCCTTCAAAGTATTGGTATTAGGTTGGATTTTGTTGTAGTTACTGCACATTTGACACAGCAATATCTCTAAAACGAGAAACATTTGGACCATAAGGCTTTGCCACAAGATGAGGGAGGTGTTATGAAGACCATTTTCAGTCGAAACTTAGTTTCGTGGGGCAGTACAGTACCTAAATGTATAACGTCCATTATGTCTAACTGTCGTAGTAACACTTAAGTTGTTCTTTTACTTCAGACATGTCAGAGTTAGAGTTAGTACAGTACCTGTTGTTGTCCACGTATCGAATCAGCAGGGGGTAGAGAGCGTAGAGGTCTCTGCAGAGAACGGCGAACTCGTCGCGGATGGTGCTGCCCTCGCTGTCCACCTCCATCTTGCCCTCCATGCGCAGCTGCTCCTCCTCCGTCACCACCTTGCCCGCGCGCTTCTTCAGCTTCTCCATGGTGGGGATGAAGTGAGACTTCAGCATCTCCGGCTTGGCCCGACTCACGATGGGCTGAGTGAACACTGGTGGGCACAGGGTTATAGCAAGAAAAACGTCATCACTAGAATATACTTCTCAGTTTCTAGGGCCCATAGTTATGCTGAATTTAAGTTGTACTGTAATGAACTGGATGTGTTCTTAGAGCGTGAAAGATGTAACAAACAACATGCAATTGTGTCTCCATCAGGATCCCAGCTAATGTCTTCATCCACCAGGCCATACTGTATAACACGTAGTAGTAGAAGTTGTAGTAAAGCATAGCATAGCATTGTAGAGTAGAGTAGAGTAGGGAAAAATTGAATATAATCAAATACTGTATAATAGGGTAGAGGCACTTTATTGATGGCTAAGGAAATTAACCCAATAATGCTGGATACTGTGTATACGCTGCATTGACATAGGCACCTGAAGCCACATGGTTGCAGCATTCAGGCTCATGGGATGAATGAACACATTCTATTGCAAGATGAGGGTCTTAGCTTTGAAAACAAACTTATTTCATGTTTTTATGTGGCTCGGATGCTGACATTTTTGGGTTTTTATAGGCTGAGGGCACCTTTTCCCAAAAAGGGATTAGGCATTTAGCAGGTGTTTTTGCAGGTGTCTTAGGTCAAAATGGTTTGAGGAGGTATTTCCCAGGGCTGGCATTTCACAATTTATTATTTATTACAATATAGTCTAGAATATTCCCCTACCAGCCAATCTCTTCATCCAGGAGGCCTCGTCGATACCCAGGTTGTTCACCACGATCTTCATGATGCTACCGAGCAGCTGGTTGAGCTGATCCGAGGTGACGTCGGTGCAGATCTGACCCTCCAGCTCGGGGAAGTTCTCGGGCCCCCTCTCCCACCAGCGGGGCAAGTAGTTGCAGAGCATGGGCAGTGTGATCTCGATGACGTGGGGCATCTCCGTGTAGCGAGCTCCCGACTCTGCCAGGTGGCCGATCTCCTTCAGCAGGACGTCCAACGGAGGGATGTCAGGGCACAGCTCTTCCACGGCGTTGGGCAGTCCCAAAACTATCAGACAGAGGAGTAGGAATCGACAAAAAAAGAGATTAAGAATGACATTAAATCTAGCCTTGCGTGCCATCCTACGTACTTCCGCCAAAGGATTGGCTCCACTGCTATGAATAGGAAATGAAATGGTAGTATTATGGGATGGTCAGGGCCAGGCTACATTAAATCTACAACAGCCAATCAATTTGTTCACTCAATCAATCAAATCAAATCAATGTGTTGCTGATTTAATGCCAAATGAGTGTCTATATGTGCTCTTAAATTACAGATAATAAAAAAAAGATAAGCATCACTGAAAACAACAATAATGAAATTTAAGGCAGGCAATTCTATTTGTAAAGCACATTTCATTTTAATGTAATTTTAATTTTATGTCATTAAATGTATTTTGTTGGACAATAAAGGAACCAGAAATACTAACTGGCTCTCTCCCTGGGCGTCTTGGTCGTGTACACCGAGTATGCGTTGAACTCATTGAGATGGGACTCCAGGTATGCTACAGGCATGGCAGCTGCCAGATGGGCCAGGCATTCACCCAGTGCCGGCCTCTGCCTAGACGTGGAGGAAAAGAACCATCCATCAGTCTACAGTACATATCAACACAGCAAAGATACCACTCTTTAGCAGTGATGGACTACCTGGATTTATTAGTTACAATCAGGTGCCACATATTCGAAATTATCATGTCTTTTCAATCAGGTAATCATTCAATCAAGCAATCACCTAGTTCAGGGTTTCCCAAACTGTGGTGCGTGCACCCCTGGGGGTGCGCGGCCTGTCACCAGGGGGTGCGCGAGCTGAATAGAGCAATGGTGGATATGTGTTTTTTTTTTTATCCAGCATTATTAACATCAGGTAGTATTAATTGTTTGATGAATTGAAAGTGTAATTTATAACTCATAGACTTGTCATGCAATACGTTCCATTATAATGATGGCAGAAAAAAAAACGTTTGATTAGAAATCAGGATTACCCAAAATGTGCTGTGGTGCAACATTCGCTTAGGGGGTGCACGAACCACATTGAAATGTGAAAGGGGGTGCGTGGGGAAAAAAGTTTGGGGTCCTAGTTGAATTGGACAGGTAAAACAAGATCAATACTGTGTGTGGCACTGGGTTCTAACTAATGAACCGGGGTTGCCCATCACTGCTATTCAATAGGCAACTGTCCAACATAAAGCTTGGTTAGACTGATAATCATAAAAGGTACAGTAAACAAATGTAAACAAAATAAATACATTTTCACAAAATGCGCTGGGTACTTACTGTTCTGCGTGCACTGTTCTGACAGTACCGATTGAATATATGCTACACATGAGGCGATAGCAAGATATCTGCAGATCATCCACTGTTTCAGAAAGGAACAGAGAGAGAGATATCACACTTCAGAGAATTAATCAGTTTGCAGGACACACACATGTAGGCAATGAATCGAATTGACATGTGAATGTTAACAGAAGACCCTGAAATACTAGATACAGTAATTACTGTAGCTACTCACAAATGACATCATCTCCAAATTGATGCTGTGAGATGTGGTCAAACAGTGATGTCAACACAGGCAGCAGAGCAATGGTTGTGTAGTTGATGTTCTGGGATACACCTTTCACCTACACAGAGATAAAAAGACAACATGAAAAAGACATTACTACAATCCCTCCTTCTACAGGAATCACATTTTCTACATGAAGGCCTAGGGCAGGGGTGTTACTGTAAACACTAGGCCTGGGGGCCGGATAAGGCCCGCTATATTGTTTGTTTGAGCCCCAGACTTGAGGGGGAGAAAATAAGACGTAAATTATAGAGAGAAAAAATATATAAAGTAAATCTCTAGCCCATTACATAAATGTTTGACTAGCAATGTGATTCCACTATGAAGCAGAAATGTGCGACATTTTGCAATTATCTGACTGGTATGGCCGACTTCAGATCAAATATATGTGGACTCTGAACTAAAATGAGTTGTTTGACACCCCTGGCCTATGAGGACAGTATGGAGACAGACAGAGAGTAAGCTGACCCACCTGGTTGCGGCTGGACACTTTGCCTAGCTTCAGGTTCTCCACCATCTTCTCAATGTCATCAGCTGCACTCTCAAAGAAGGAGCGCAAGCCTGCCTTCACAATCTCAGGGCCTGACTTCATCACAGTCCTGATAAAATGAATTAATAATCCTTATTTGCAAGCCAAATGAATGCCACAACAGATGTACATGTACGTATATGCTAAGACATGACAAAAATGTATATAGTAAACAACTAACATTAATGACCTTTCCCACCTTGACATGTGACTCATTTGTTAAGGAGTACAAGGAGGGCTCTAGAAAAGTATGAAGCGTCTTGGATGATGAGTGGCACACTTTTCAAGCTTAAAGACCAAACTGAGTTCCTTGTATCCTTGAGTTGTTTACAACTAAATTCTTCAGAGAGCATGTCCTGGATGAGCAAGACTCTTCACATGGAGAACATACTGTCCGTAATGGTGCTATTATATATGAAGCCTATTTCTTCTAGAGATGATGTGAAGGGCTTACCTGGCATCAATAGATCTGGCCAGGATATGCAGGCAGTTCACCACAGCCGCAGCATCAGTTCCTGAAAAGCACAGACGCCATGAGCATACTGTACGAACACAGCAACTACACAGTCAGTGAGGTTTACGATTTTTCACTCTTTTCAAAAAATAAAAGGTATAATTTTGTTAGTTTCAAAATGTAACAAGATCAATTTGTATTCTCTGATCTCCACTGCTAATCATTATTTTTTTAAATGCATCTCTTGGCAGAGTCTGGTGACTATGGCACTCTGGGTATTGAACAGTACACATTGTAAACACATGAAACATTTACAACAAGAAAAAGTGACAAGATCAGCTTTTTCCATTAGGGCTCTCACAATAGGATTAGATCTACCTAGAGTGCACCGGGCTTGGCAGGGATTTAACGTCAAGGATGTGCTCTAAATTTGAGTCTACCTACTGGCCTGGGTCACTGCCAAGTCCAAACGCACAATTGCGGTGACAATCACAAAGGCACATGTGATAAATTACGGTAGATAGTGCTGGATAATGTTCAAATGAAGCCCTTTCCTGGTTGGCAAGCTTGGCTGTTGTGTTATGAGTGCTGTACTGTAGTACTGTATCTGCTAAACTGTAGGAGGGTGCCTCTGTTCCGAATTATTTTTAGCCTCGTCACGCTGTGCAGTGGATTGCTCAGCGAGTCTGAGAGACCAGCATGATCGGCACGCAGTTTGTTTTATGATGCATTCCCTACATTTTTTGTCTTCAGAGAATTGTCCAAAAAATAATAAAACTCTCTACTCAGGGATGTCATTGGCATCTCTATTAAAAACTGTACTACATTGGCACATAACGTTGGCAAATTAACAGATTATTTTGAAAAAGACAGCATGCAAAACGTTTCACAACACGGCCATCTGCTCCATTCAAATTGCGTTCAAATTGAGTTCCATCCTGACAGTTGCTGATAAACAGACCAACAGCCAATCACCGCAGGTACACACAGGCGCTAGTTTGAACAGCTGCCACAGTAAATCGGGTAATTCTGAAATGCTTGTTTGAAATGTTGGAGCGTAGACAAACCACAATAGTCACACACAGATGCCATTATTACCTGAGGTGTACTGCATGATAATAAAACTATCTATTTGTGTCAATTATGTAACCTGCATAGGTGGTGTGAACATCATCACATAACTTAACATTGAATACAGTATATCTATTAACTTTCAGGACTTGAGCAAAATCTGACACATAGTACGTATATCCTTATGTAGTATTACTTTTCACATCAGTTCAGCTTGTTAGCATTAAATGCATCACATCTTTTTAAATGTGATCACATTTTGGGGAAGATATCACTCTGTGAAAATAAAACAAAGTTGAGCCAGAATGAGACACACTGCAAGGCAACAGCAAAGACACAGAGGCTGATCAGCTTGTGAGCAAAAGGGGGATAAGCAAAATAAAGCAGAAACTAAGAGGAGCAGGTAAGTAAAGTAAAAGGAAAGAGCAAAGTAGGAAAAACCAAAACAAACAAGAGCTGAAACATGGATGCCACGGTGAAAGCACTGGCCACAGCCCCTCATGCAGGTCTCTTACCAAAGAGGGAAACTCTGTGTCTCACCAGAGCAGCCAACTTACAGAAGATACTGAAGGGAAAAAATGAGGAAGAGGAGGAAAATGAGGAGGGGGAGGAGGAGGAGGAAGAGGATGTTGAATATAAATGAGCGGAGGAGAAGGAGGAGGAGGAGGGGAAAGAGGAGAAGAGGAGGAGGATGATGAATAAAAATGAGGAGGAGGAGGAAGACACAGAGGATGAGGAGGAAGGAGGAAAAAGTGGGTGGGATGGAAAAGAAGTAAGGGTGAAATTTAGGCCAGGGAGGGAGAGAAGGTCAAGCCAGCATTCTAAGTCAGAGGAGAAGGGTACGGGTTTGATGGAGAGACAATGGGAGGTGGCGTCGAAGATGTGTTACAGGGCTACATATGAGACAAGAGGAATGTTGTATCTGAGTAAAATGTCAGTTTCAAGGAGAGAATTTTTTTTTGCAGTAAAACGTTAGCAAAACTGGCTACAGCTGTAGAGATGCCTTCAACTACTTAAGTCATTTCCCAGCACAGGATGCATATTGTACTAATATTTTTTGTCAACGATTGTAAAAAGAATAATTCTTGACGATCATGTTACTATTACTGTTGATACTACAATACGGTTCCCTTTCTTTCTAAAACAGAAAACTCTGTCTTGGCCACACAGAACGTGACAGATCAGTACACTAGAAAACATGTCACGTTTAACTATCTGTCAGATCAAATTCCATCTGCAAAAAAGGTTCAATCTTAATGCTCATACTGTATTTGTGGGGAAGTGTCAAACTCTGCAAGGTACCTGGCAATCATCTCCTTCTCTTTGTTGGAGGCATGTCCGCCACTGCCCAGGATTTTGGCCGGGGTGGAGAGGAAGTAGAGGCAGTGGTTCTTGAAGTATTGATTGACTAAAGGCAACAGGATCTGGAGGGAAGGAAAAAGGGTAATCATTCTTGGTTCTTAAGAGCATCATTCATTTGGGACCAGCCACCTGTTCGCATGGCGTTGGCGTTACAAATCTGCGCTTTGACATTTACTGTGCTACTGTATGTAGAATAGTCGACTCAAAGAACTTCATAGCCTACGTAGAGAGAACAGAAATATCGGTAACACTTTACAATAACGTCCTATTCACAGCTTTATAAGAACTTTATTAACATTTAATAACAATTAACAAAACATTTATGAATGTTTGTAAATGAGTAATAACCAAACTATGACTGCACAGTGGAGTGAAAATCAACTTCTACTGTGTGAGTTTCATGTGGTTTCATGCCCTCTGGTCTTTGGAGGAGAAACTTCCAGGACCGCTGCGACTGTGCTGTGTCTGCTGTGTATTTCTTGCCCATTTACAAACATTTTGATGATAATTAGTTCATTATTTATTAAGTAAGGGTTAACGTTCGGCGAGAAGGTCGCTACCGTGGAATAGCAGCACGACAGAGAGAATCTTTAGACCCCGACGCGGAGCGGAGGGGTCTTGTTCTCTCTGAAGTGCTGCTATTCCACAAAGCGACCGACTCGCCGAACGTTAACCCGCTTATTATATGGATATACTTAAATGATTCACACATGGCGGGGACATTTCTTTAGGCCTATTTAATGTTAAGATTGTTGCTGCGCAAAACAAAACAGTGCCGTTGTGGAACACCGCTAGGCAACAGCTAGGTAGCCAGGACAACCGGTGTTGTCTATCACAGCAGCTGATTAGAGTCTTGTTGAAAAGTCGCTTTTAGCAGTGAAAAGTCTTGTTGCCATTGACAGCGGTCTGTTATAGACCAACCCGTCCGTTATCGAAAAATAACAGACGTGCGAACGTTGGGGAGCCCCGTTGAAATGAATGGAGCATTCGACAGATGACGTCACAACCATATAATAAGTGTTTATAAAGCTGTGAATAGGATGTTATTATAAAGTGTTACCGAAATATCTTTGTTCATAGTACCCATGTGGACAAATCGCACCTTGGCAAAGAACTTAATCTCCTGTTCATGGGGTGACTTCTCCACTCTTCCACTGCTCACAACAGCCTCTGAAAAAAGTCATAAGAAAATGATTGAAAAAATATCTGAGTTTGCGACCAGATATAAGTATTTTGATTGCTGATGATTTAAACATGAGCTACAGAAATCGAGCGTTAGCGTTAGTTCTGGCAGACCACGTAGTCAACGCTCCCTTTGCCTATTGGCTGACGCCGACCTAACCCCTACAGCAGTCCTCTAATCAGCTGCGCTTTAGTTAATCAGCTGCTGCTCGCAATTGGATGCTGGCTTTTGGCGCGCTTTATTTAAACTACCGAATTTGTTTTCCTGTCATTGCTTTTGCTGCTTGTTTTGCACCCACCACCTCCCCTGCTCCACCAGACTCATCATTGCCAAACAATGTCATACTGTTGTCACTGTTGCTTGCTCTGTTCTAGGGGGTATGTTGCCTTTCCAGCTAAATGGAAGGCACTCCACCTGAGGATGCTGCTGTTCCCTGTCTTGGCTTCCATGGAGCTCATGGAGAAGCCGGGGAGCTTCTTCCGAACAGAGCCATACCGCCAAACACAAATATGCAATCAGAAATAAAGCTTCTGAAATGTATCTCTGTTTCTCGTCTCATTTTTGACTAGAGTGGATCTGACAGAAATACAGAAACATTTTTTAAAAGACCAATGGACCATTAAGCCGTCATCTGACGACAACAAATTTGCACCTAGATGAGCAATAAACTCTTGGGCGATTTCCATCCATTTCAGAAGTTTCACCAGGAAACCATAGGCAAAGCGCTTCTCAATGGAGGAGATCTCCTGCTCCATGTCCTTCAGGCCTCTGCAAAGAAGAAAATAATACCATGTTGATGGTGAGGTAAAATCTACAGGTGACACATCATACAAGTTTTCCGGAGCAGCACAAAACAACTGAGCAGCACAGATGCAATTATTTTTGTTCTTTATTCAAGTGCGCACAACATCTTTAGCATACTCTTTCAATTACCTGGTGACAGCGAAACCGTTGAGCTGAAGGAACTTGAGCAAATCCTGTGATTTCTCACGATCACGAGCCTTCTCCTTTGCCGTCAGGGTGTCATAAGGCACAAGCAGAGGATGGGTACCACCCCCTAGAAACAAATCCAATTAAATATTTCATTACTGAGACTAGGAAAGACTCTATATTCATAACATTCGAATAGTCAACAACAGCATAACTATGATAATACGGTACATCTCTAGTATTGTGGAATAACTGTCCAATATTCCACTATTCTATTTATGCCATTATGTCTTTAAAATAGCATTGCCATTATTGGAAGAAAATGTTGGAAGGATAGATGTTTTGAAGAACATTGGTTCCCAAAAAACGATGTGAAATATGATTTTCAGGGAAGCAGACAGGGGAGGACAAAGGGGTTGTCCCGGGCCAGGGAGAGAGAGAGGGTGCTCAGGTTTGGGTCGTCAGTACATCACATCGTATGCATTGGAGACAGTGCACTTTTCATATGACTTTGTCCTGGGTCCGGCTAAAGCGGTAATCGGCCCTGACTTCCCTAAAAGTCTGATACTTTTGCCATGTTTTAACCCATTTTAGCCTAAGGCAGCTGTGAAAAATACCGGGTTAAATGCCTAAGCCCTTTTTGGGAAAAAGGTGCCCTTTGCCTATTAACACCTAAATATCTCAGCCTCTGAAGCACATAAAAACATGAAACAAGATGCATTTAAAAGCTAGGATCCCCATCGTGCATTAGAATGTTTTCAATCAGCTTTAACATACTCACATTTTTAATTTAAAAAATCAAATCTCAAGAGCCTGAATGCAGCGAATATGTCGCTCTAGGCATCTGTCAAACAATGTGTACACAGTATCAGGCTACAATGGGTTAAAAACTTCACAAGAGTAGGAGTATGCACATCCCACCTCTCTGAGGCCAAGTGCAGGACAAAGGCGCATCTGATAGTGGAAAAAGTAGAAGTCCGCACACTGTAGCTCCGCTTTGAAATGTACAGTATTTAGGTCATACAACTTTTTCGACCCAACAGGGTCTTCATCAGGCATCAGACAGTGTGCGGACTTCTACTTTTTCCACTATAAAATGGGTTAAAAGCCTCAAGTTTGGATATTGCTCCCTGGTACTGACCTTTGGCTTGGAGCTCCATCTTCTTTTTTCTGCCCCATGTGTTGTGATAGTTCTCAGCCAGTTGCTCAGCCATGGACTAAAATACAGCAAAACGGGATTGCTCACACACACACAACGAAATGAGATGGCATTTCTTTTCACTGAGTGTTCAGTCATAATTAATGTGCAGTACCTGCAGCTCCCTTGAAAGTGCCATGCCGGCTAAATCTATCGGCTGCGGGGTGTACGCTTGACTGGGATCATATGTTGCCTGTCAAAAAGACAAACACGCAAAAAAGAAACATTGAAACACAAAATGCACTGATGTGTTACAATCTGTACAATCTCCTGGCACAAAATGCAATATAATGTCAACTCAGTCAGAAGAATACCAAGTAACTCTTGTGCTTGCCAATACCTGTGCAGTATGAGACACCTTCCTTGTGGACGCAGCAGCCTTCTTCTCCACCTTGTCTTCATCTCCCTCTCTAGCCTTTTCAATCGTCCACTCCCACTGAAGCATGGCTTTGACAGACTCCTTGATTGGCCAGCGGTAGATTTCCTTATCCTGAAGAACAATCAATCACGCAAAATCCGTCAGTTGAACACGTTTTACAAGAAATAGCGTAGGGTATAATGCATCTTTTGAAAGGAATTTGTTCACAGTAACGAAGAAAAGAAGGACGGACTGCAAACCTTCTCAGAGAATGTCTTGTAAGGTCGCAACATTGGATGTGTCTTGGCAACGTCGTCAAACAGCTCACCGTAAGTCCAGTTATTCTGAACCTGCACACAATCAAGAACAGTTGGGTCCTGATGCTGCTTTGCACTACTTCATATTTCTGTTATCTGTAACACTTTATAATACCGACTCCTTGTTAAGCATTAGTTATGCATTTGTTAAGCATTATTCAAACCTTAGATAACCCTTTGTAAAACATTTGTTAACCATTATCAAGGATTGGCAAATGATACGTTATCATATGATCAAAATGTATATTATGCAATCAAAGTACAGTGAGAAGTCAAACCAAGCAAACCGTTTAATTACGGTATTTCAACAATAATAAGTGAACTACAATTCGAGTTCATGTAAAAAGTGAGCCATCTCACCTTCTCGAAAGCCCACTTGTCATGGGTATGTTCTGCATATTTGTTGATAAATGCATCCAGCCTCTCAGGAATTATGGTGCTACAATTCATAAAAAAGGTTATGTTGGACATTGATCAGTAAATAACCCACTGAATTAGTATAAATATCCACACGCCTGGAGCTACTCATCACCATCTAAACTCACTTTGTGGTCTCCACTGGTCTGGGGTCAAAGTTGCCTTCAGCATCAACAGACGCCTTCTTCTCCGTGTGTGAATATGTGGCATCCACATAGTCAGGAGGGATGGCGCCGCCAATGGCACATATACATGGCATGGCGATCTTGAAGAGCTCGGCATCGAATTTCTATAGTACGGAATGCATACAGTACGATGGTTTCAAAACAAGGAAGGCAAGGCAAGGCCAGTTTCATTTATACTGTATATACATGTAGTGCAGTTAAGAAAACAAAGCAACTGAATGCACTTCACAGAAAACAAAAGAATATAATCATGAGGAAGATTTTTTTAAAAGATAAAAAAGAAGAGAAACATTAAATACATCATATACAGAAGTCAATCAACCAATCAATATGAATTCACATAGGACATTATCATGCTCAATCATCACATACATCATACTGTATCTGTATCTGTGTGGATTCAGTCCTCCCTCCCTCCACTTCGCACTCACTTTGTCTCTCGCCCACACACACACAACACACACACACACACACACACACACACACACACACACACACACACACACACACACACACACACACACACACACACACACACACACACACACACACACACACACACACACACACACACACACACACACACACACACACACACACACACAATCATAGTAGATTCTCACCTTGTGTGCCAGGGATTCAAAAATGCCCCAGAAAAGCTTGCGAGACAGATGCAACTCCTCCTCTGAGGTGACGCCAAAGTTGGCCCAGCCGTTAGGGAGGCAGTAGTACTTCCAGCAGCGCTCATAGTGATTGGTCAGCAGCTGAGGCCAGAGAGAGAGTTTGTTTGTTTGTTTGCATTTATGGCCAAATATGCAACTGTGGCTATTTCATGGCCAGTACAGGTAATAGAATTTGCCTCATATTAAAAATCTACAATGATATAAATAATTGAATAAATAGATTAAATAAGTTTGGTCACATCAATACATTTTAAAAAGTTCAAAACCTTTAAAGGTGGGACCTTATTAAAAATTCCAAAAATAGTGTCTTCTTTAAAAAACTGTTGTCTTTTCCTTCTGATAGCAGGGCAAGTCAGAATATGCTTAATTGATAAGAGATGTCCACAAAAATCACAGAGGGGAGGTTCACTTCCAGTTAGCAAAAAAGCATGAGTGAGTCTAGAGTGGCCAATTCTACACCTTGTGTAGACGACTTGATCATGTCTGCATGAGAATGATTGAGTAATCAGCTGTTTCACAGAATTGCATATATCATGCAGCTTATTTCCAGCACAATCATCCCATTCGGCTTGCCATTTATCCATTATGTAGGAAGAAAGTACAGGCTTGATGTCAGAGACAGGTATTTCGCATTCAGATAGGCCAGAGAGAGAGACCGCCCATATTATAGTATTATCACACATACAGTATTATATAATTATTGTATGTAAATGCTTTATGTTAATAGTCAACAGCTAAGAGACCGCACAGGCCAGAGAGAGACCGCCCATTTTATAATATTATATTATTATATTATATATTATTATTTTATTATCACTCATATTATATTATTGTTCTGCAAATTATATTATTATTAATCATATTATAGTATTATTACACGTAAATGCTTTATCTTAATAGTCAACAGCTAAGTGACCGCACAGCCCAGAGAGAGAGAGACTACGCATATGTAAGGCAAATAGTCTTAGTACTGACACGTTCACTGAGGAGAGGGAATGAATTACTGATTTCAGTGACAGTAGGCCAGCAATGTTCCATTTGCTATCTTAATTTGGGTTTTAAATGTTGTGCTTTGTCTTCTTAATTAAGACAATAATACGTTTCAGTATTGAATTCACAACAAAGTAACCTACAGCACCTGGTTACATGGCCATCATTTCCATTTCCAGCTTACCTTAAGGGGCATTTTAGCATACTCATTAAGGATGGGAACGTCAAACACCAATCTCCTCAGCAAATGCTGTAGCATGGACGGCCGAAGGTATCTGTAGGGACAATTATTAAAAGCCTAATCAGAGCAGGAATTAAATCCACAATCTTTTTTCCATTTAGAAAAAAGTTGACTGACTATATGAACTTGAATGGTTATGTACATTAAAGACCAAAGAATGATTAATGTAAGCATTGACTGGCTTGTTGAGGTGATCACCGGTATATCACTCTAACATGTTGCCTAGCACAGTGTTTCTCAACAGGGGTGCCGAGGCCATTTACGCAAAATTAAGTAAGCTGCAACTTCGAACGTAGGTTGTATGACATCTCCAAATGTGTTAATTTTCTAATCTTGTGTGATATCGGATGCGATGCCATGTTACAGCTTGTTAGCTTGGGGTGCCTTAAAATTTTTCATGAATTGAAAGGGCGCCTCGCCTAAAAAAGGTTGAGAAACACTGGCCTAGCACTCCTTTAAATGTATGATGGGGGGGGGGGGTGTACTGACTTGACGAGCGACATGAGACAGTCCTCGATGACATCCCTCTGAGCCTTGGTGAGGGCGCGCCCCCTGGACAGCCTGTAGATGGTGTGCAGCATGGAGTCGATCATGATGGCACGGTGGTCACTGCCCCCGAAGAGAGGGGCGCACTTGGTAAGGAGCGGCAGCACGGCCGAACACAGGTAGCGGTTCAGAGCCAGCGCCATCTCCGTGGTGCTAAACGCAGCCTGTGGACACAAAGCATCCACTCATTAGTTCACTGTCCAACACTGTTTAGATTTGTCGTTAATGACACAAACATAATGTTTTTTTCAATTCTGTCTATTGATTTTTAAATATTTCACATATAAAATCACATTACTGTCTTCAGCCTATACATTCAGTCCTGTCAAATGAGGTGGTGGTGCGCACATCCAAGATGGAGGTGCAGGACAAAAGGAGGAGACACTATGAAAATAAAAGTGAAATGTCTGCATACTTGCTCCAGTTTTTCTTTTTGTTTTATTTTTCCCATCTAAGTGAACGTTTTCGAGCTATGATCTCTTCATCAGACTTCTGATGAGTCACTCTGATGAAGAGCACATTTGAAACGCAGCCAATTGGAGCCAATTTTGGTCCCCAAGGGGAAATTCTTTCCTTGCACTTTATCCCATTTGGACTAGATAATCACATTGAAGTACACACACTAGTCCGTAGCAGTGGGCTGCCGGCTGAGCGGCGTCCGGGGAGCAGTGTGGGGGTTAGGTGCCTTGCATAAGGGCACTTCAGTCACGGTCCGGTCGGGCATTGAACCGGGAACCCTTGGGTTGCCAACCCAGTGCTCTAACCACTAAGTCACGACTGCCCCCATAGCTCTAATAACACAAGTATAATTGAACATTGAAATATTTGATCAAATATCCCCTGTTCATGATCTGAGCTCTCCGCTTACCGTGTCTAGAGAGGCACAGGCCCTCATGTCGGGCAGGAAGCCCACTTCCAGGACGTGCAGCAGGAAGTCCTGATTGTCGATGCCGTAGACTCTGTCCAGGAACAGCACCATGGAGGCCTTGTGGTCCGGGACAAAACTGGCGGACATCTTTGGCTCCACAGTCTGACCCTCTACGTCACAGCAACAAAAGATACATGTTAAGGTTCAATGTTAAGGTCCAGTGAGTTAGAGAATGTGGATTATTGTGAGGTTGAAAATGGTCAACAGTATGTATCGGATGGGTTTTTTTTTTTACAGCATTTGAATGCGATTTACTCTGGATGAAGTCATTTAATGATTCACTTGTTTTCTCAGATCTGTTTAGAGATTTAGTTTAAGGTAATATCCCTTCTGACCTTTTCCTAATGTGGGAATCTGGACGGGCAAACTGATGACACCAACAAGGTCTTCAATGGGCACCAGAGACCTCAGGATTGCCCTGATCCTCAGAGCTTCACCTTTTCCGGCTTGGATCAACTGTGGAGGGAGGGGAAATGACCGATCAGGTTTGTCTCAGAAGGTATCAAGGGGATCTTGACATTGATCTTGACACTTTTTTTCTCTCAGCTAACTTACTGGGTTTTTTTTTTAAATGTGCAATGTGTTTCACCGGATTCATACCTGTAAGTATGCTGATGTGTGCAATACTGTATGTTTGATCTGTCTTGTAATGTGTGTAATTATATTATTTATTTATGTTGATGTCTATTATGTCTATGCTGCTAGACACCTTAAAGGATAACTTCGGCCAATTTCGACATGCAGTTGTAATGCTCACACTAGCCTGGACTTGTCAGTACCTGAGAAAAAAAAATCAGTCTTTTCTGAGATCCTGGTCATTGTAATGGGGGCAGGCGTTTGTTTACATTAAAAAAAAAAACATCTTGGTTTATTCCCAATAACATCCAAAAGGTTATGCAACATCAGCCGACAACTAGCAAACAGTTATACCTTTTGGGATAATATTTGGTTGCCTATGTTTTTAATGTAAACAAAGTCTGCCCCCATTAGAATAGCTCAGATCTCGGAAAGGGATGAGTCGAAAAATGCAGCATCACCGGGTACTGACAAGTCAAGGGTAGCGTGACCAATACAACAGCATATTGAAATTGGCAGAAGTTGTCCTTTAATTTCCTTCAGGATACTCTGCACTACTCTACTAATACTACTTCTACTTCTACTACTACTACTACTACTACTACTACTACTACTACTACTCACATGCATCTCTGGAGCACAACGTCCCAACAGATCAATCAGTGCAGAGTAGAAAGACATGATAGCATTTCCTAAATGCACTCTATGGTCTTCATGTTGTTCACCACCAAGCCTGTCAAAAACAGGAAACACAACAGGATAGGTTTGTAAAACCAAGAAGAGTACACAGTAATTGGTGTTGCATAGTGAACAAGAGGAATATTACATCAGGTGACATCAGAAAAATCTTGCAGGGGTGCCTCTTTAAAATCATTAGGCTTGAAAGATGAAACGTTTGCACCTTAACCTGGGATATCTTTCATCATAACACAACAAAATGGACATTGGATAAATAATGTGGTATACAGTACATCTTAAAATAATAAACTACCCTTTCAGTCTCAGTAAACCTCTAATCCAACTCATTCATGACATGAATTAATTAGATAATCTACGACATGTGCCTGTTACTTTCCCTCCTACAGTAGATCGGTCAATGTAAAAGGTGGTTACATGAAGCGCCTGTCTTTTTTCACTGTGGGTCCGTCTCTGGCAGGATCCTCTGAGATCTTAATGGCTTCCTCAATGGCGGCCAGTAGGCCAGCTCCACCTTCACCTCGCAGGGCGGGGCCAAAGCACTCGGGACGCCGAATCAGGAGTCGCACCACCACGTTGGCGTTCTCTTCCACGCTCTCCCCTATAGGCCACACAGAGACAAAAGAGGCAGATGTTATTTTGATTGAAAACATACTGTGGCCCTGCCATGGCCAACCGGTAGGGCACTCATCTGCCATGCAGCTGACCCGAGCTCGATTCCCGGCCCGGGTCCTTTGCCGGCCCTTCCCCGTCTCTCTATCCCCACTCGCTTCCTGTCACCACCTTCACTGTCCCATGATAAATAAAGTCAAAAAGACCAAATTTTAAAAAAATAAAAATAAACTGTGTATACTGTATACATACAGTATACACAGTATTTGTATTGTATACTATACAGTATATAAAAATGTATATATATATATAATATAAATATATATATATATAAAATGTTTATATATATATATAAAAATGTATATATATATATAATATAAATATATATAATCTTTCTCTGCCTTTACTTGAGACAGGACAGTTAAGAGAGACAGGAAATGAGCAAGAGAGCTAGATAGGGAAGGATCGGGAGATGAACTCGGGTGGGAGTCGAGTCCCTGGTGTAATGGTAGAAGCGCTTTAGGCCAATGAGTCACAGTGCTCTTGTCATTTTTATATTTTCTGTAAGAAAGATGTATGATAACGATATATTCAATATAAATTACGATACAAATCAAGCAAAAACACCTATCCTTTGTGGTCCATGGAAGAGGATGAGGGTAGCAATTGCATACAATTATATAATTATTGCTGTTACATAGTAATCACTACCAAATCTGCCTTGGATTCTCGCTCAGACTTGAATGTGCGATGTATGATGCTTCACAAGGTCCCAAGTGTGTTACTTATTCAATAGCGCTCACGCTTGTTTTATGTGAAATACTGACCATTGACAAAGACAGCAAATCGCAAGAAGTCCAGATATCTCTCTCCGCCAACAGGATTCCAGCCTATGTCAGGGTAGCCTTTAGACAGCAACATAGGGCAACTCTGCAAGCCACATCCAGCCAGATATCCTACAACCTACAAAGTACGAGGGGAGAGATGTATTAAAATGTTACATTACGACAGCATTTTAACAACAGCGACTGATATTCAAAAATGCACGCCTGATATGCACATTTGTAATG
Source organism: Engraulis encrasicolus (assembly GCF_034702125.1). Taxonomy (NCBI): domain Eukaryota; kingdom Metazoa; phylum Chordata; class Actinopteri; order Clupeiformes; family Engraulidae; genus Engraulis; species Engraulis encrasicolus. The sequence goes on along the minus strand of NC_085864.1, from coordinate 29,006,552 downwards.
GCCTACCATCTCCAAGTCTTGTTCTTGCAAAGCTAAGGCCAGTTCATTGTTGTCAATGCATGATGCTGCTGCCACGTCCAGAGGTGTGGAACCACTCATGCCTGTTTAAACACAAATATACATCAAATAATGAATAAATCAGAAAACAATGTACACTGACTACTGTTCACTTTTACTTCTCTCTTTTTTTGGAGTAAACACATATGGGCCTACTCCAGTTTAAAATCTTAAAATTCTGGGGTACCCAACTGACGATGTGTCGCATAGAGCAACAACATCACTGAGCGGGGTCCAAGCAAGGTCTCAACTGGGAACTGAACTACTTGGGATTGAAACATCGAGTCCTTTTGCATAACTTTAATCCTTGTCACATTGAACCCTCTTCCTGAATTATTTTGGTGGATAAGCCATATCTATGTCTTTTCTTACAGTACAGTACGTGCTTATTTTTGTGCATGTCATTTCATATAATTGGTCATTTTTTCACATCTGTAAACGAAGAAGGAAAAATACGCTCACTGTTGCTGCTCACCGATTTATTGAACACAACGTTTTGACGAACGTTTGGTTGAAACGTTGTATTCAATTAATACGGTGAGCAGCAACAGTGTACGGACTTTTCCCTCCTTCTTTTACACACGTTTGTTTGATCCTGCACCTGTTTTACTGGATGTGCGCGCATCACTCACACCACATTTTTCACTTGTCACAACATTCCTCACCTAGGCCAATGCCGCTGTTCTGCAGCAGGTAAGAGAGGTGGTCGAACATGGAGCGCTGGTTCTGCCGGCTGATGCGACAGAAGTAACACAGGAAACGACAGCAGTTGGTCACCATTTGTGGGAAACGGATCTCCTGTTACAGAGGAAGCAATACACACCCAAAAATATGTGAGCTGAGTTAAAGGGGAACTTTTTATAAAAAATAAAAAAATAAAATATAACATTTTAATATGCTGTTGCATTGCAAAGTGTGTGGTTGTCAAAGGGTGGTCCATGACCACGACAGAGCTCAAGTGGTCTGTGAGGGGATTTCTTCTTTTGCAAGACGAGCTAGCAGTAGGCTATATTTGTAACATCATTTCAAAGCTAAACATAGCTGAAGTCTTATTTTCACCTAAATAAGACAGGCTTTTAATGTGAATAAAAAGTAAGTGATCTACATCGAGATTAGCAGTGTCAAATGACCACCCCTAAACTGTCAATTCGGTTGACAGGTGGTGTCTGAACATCTTTGGGAGGACAAAGTGGTCCTCGGTCTGAAAAAGTTAATAATTCAGAATTAAATAGGTCCGTCAAGTTTACTTTGATCTTTCATTCAATTCCGAATTGTGAAGTGTTTACATGAAGTTTTTTAAGCGTGATTAAGCTTTATTCAGAATTAAAGTGAGTTAATTCGGAATTACGTAAATGTCTCATGTAAACGTAGACATTGAGTGAGTAAAAACTGACCTTTGAGTCTCCTCCACCTCCCAGCACGTTGACCATAACCTCCATGACGGTTTCATGCATCCCCAAAGCTCTCATCAGATTAGGGTGCTGGTAGAACACCTTGTTGTTCATGATGTTTCTGTAAAATAAAAAAAGAGGTGGTAATTAAACATTCTATACTTTGTGACGACAATGACCAACATAGTTTTAATGGCTATGATGTGTTTCAATATATCTTAAGGCAGGTGTGAACTGAATTGAGGCGATTTTAAAAGTTCGACCCTTCACCTAGGTGCAGAACAGTTACATAATCTTCCAGAACAGTCGTGGAAACAACCTCATAGGTCTCTCCATACAGCCTGCCATGGTCATAATTGGGCCCCCACCACCAATATAGAAGGGTCCAGGGCCCAGGGGCAATTGCCCCGCTTGACCTCCCCTATACTACCCTGCAAAAGCAAAGTGTAGTAATTACATACAATATGTATGTACTACTACAATAGAGTTGAAAATGGTCTTCATAACACCTCCTTTATCATGTGACAAAGCCTTATAGTCCAAACGCGTCCAGTTTAAGAGATACTGCAATGCCAAATTTACAGTAACTACAATATCCAACCTAATACCAAATACTTTGAAGGTCGTTTTCTCAGTTTCAGTGTCGGCATAGTTACAGCACTTTGCCATTAGGGCAGTATACTGTAGCGTCACCCTTGTTCCAGAATGTAGCTCCTGAGGCCTGGTTGCACACCACTGATTTGTGCAGCAGGCAGGGCTCTTAATTAACTTTTTTCATCACCAGTCAAAATAGCTTGTAGTCTTACCAAACACACACACTTACTAATGGGTCAAAGTGGCTATTGAATTTTCTTTTTTACCAGCCAAACTGAATTTTCACCACCATTTGCCCAGTTGGCTGGTGTTAATTTAGAGCCCTGTGCAACAGGTATAGTAGTGTAACACTAATCATTTTTAAAGCACTAAAGCATTTACAACTCTCCACGCTTCCACGATGATGACCGCAGTTCACTAACCCAATGCTCTGAATCATCAGCCTCTCCTCTTCGGGGCCCATCTGGACGATGAGCAGCGATCGGATCTGGCCCAGGCACTCCAGCAGCTCCATGGTGTCCTGCACGGAGATGGCGTTGATGGCGTACGCCTTGGGCAGCGCGCGGATCAGCTCCCCGAGCCCGTCGTACATGCGGTGCAGCAAGCTGAACATCTGCCGCACCAGCTCCGGGTTCTGGATGAACGACTCCTGGGCCCAGTGGATCATGGTGTGGGAGATGAGCTCCTGTAGAGTGCCTATGGGAAAGATGGTTGATGAGTACACAGTTGAAAAAATACCAGCGTAAGTGTAACACTTATGCCTCTTTTCCACTGGCGGTTTTCTGTTAGGCCTACAGTTCGACAAAGCACGACTCGGCCACCACTTTTTGCTTTTCGATTGGGCACGACACAGCTAAATCAAAGAGCAAAAAGTGGTGACTGAGTCGAGCAGTAGGCCTACCAGAAAACCACCAGTTTAAAAGAGGCATTACAGAGTTGAAAGATATCATTTGGTCCCACACTCAAAAACAGTGTAAATTGTACTCCCTGTAATTCATTTTACATTTTTCAGAGTTAATCTTTCTCAATATTGTGTAAATATTAAGAGGTGAGAGTTGAAATGACACTGGCTAGCTGCAGAATTGTACACTGTCTTTTGCCTTTCCATAGTGTTGCAAATACTCTCTCTTTTTAATTGTCTCTATCTCACCTGCACCATGTACTGAATATCTTAAAGTTGAAGGGAAGTTGTATTTATGCATAGCCAGATAGTCAAAGACCCTATACTTGAAATAATGCCCCAAAATGTCTGAATTCCTATATTTACAATTCCATTAGTGTTTTTGGAAGACAATAATCAAATTAGAAATCTGAATTGAGATCTTTACCCTTGTTCCTAGTATTATGATACTGGAATTGGATTATGACTTCATTTATTTGCATGTATTTTGCATTATGCTACACTTGGGAAAATACAATGAAGGTCAGTCTTCTGAATCGAACCACACTTGAACACTCTGACAGGGTTTTCACACCTGGTCCCTTTCAGCCATTTAAGTGAACTCAGACCTGTGACTCAGCATTTTCTGTGCATATGTGAATGTGCTTAAGTGTATCCAGACCCCTCGGAAGTGAACCGTACTGAGATCTTTGTTGACGTGGTCTCAGTACGGTTCGCTCATGAGTCCTGACAAGTCACACTTGTGACTATGCTGTAATCACTTGAGGAAAACTCTAGAGGTACCTGGCGTGATCAAAAGAGGACTGACACACCATAAGAGCCGAGGGGGACCAGAAAGGGCAGCCAGTTCTTTTCATAATATAGCCACAATATGAACAAAAACAGAACTGAGTCCTTTTGCTGTTGGTTCACTTTTTGGTCCACTTAAAGAGGACTGACTTCAGTTCACTTAAAGGGGACCCAGGTGTGAAAATGCCCTTACTGTTGAGTGCAGACCGACCATATATAGTGAAACATGGCCAATCTCCTGGTTTTATGCAGCCTTCAAAAGGTTCCAAATAAACGGTTTGCTTCCATAGCTAATTTTATTCCAGAACAAAAGCAGAACATCCAACTTTGAATTAGAATTAGTACACGTAGAATTAGTACACGTAACCTAGCGATGCTACCACAAACGTATAGCAGAGATGGGTTTACTTGGAACCTTTGAGGCTAGCGTAAAACCGTGTGACCAGAGTCTGTTTTATCTACGGATCTGTCACTGACTTGGTTTGATCTCCTCCTCCTCCTCCTCAGGCTCCTCCTCCTTCTTCTTCCGCAGACTCTTCACCATCTCAATCATGTTCAGGAGACGTCCGCTGAGAGACGTGTCCACCTCCTCCTCCACCTCTTCCTCCTCGATAGCCACACCTGGAGAACAAGATGGACGACATGAGGATACAGGACCATACTGTACTTCTGTGAAGACTACGTATATGATAACAGGCTGCCATGGACTGATGGTCAGGGAGATAGGGTGCATTCCAATATGCGACCTCGCGTCCTCCACTTGGGTTTGTGGCCTCGCCCCACCTCCTGGCCCCTCCTCCGTGGAGAAAAACAATTAAGTTTCCCTGCTGTCAGCCTAGCGAAAACATTTTTTGGGGGACTATTCTTCATATACCATCCTGTTTGAAAATGAGAAAAGGACTTTACAATTGAGCTTTTGCGAGATATTGAAATATAATGCTGTTGTCAGTGATGTCATCATGACGTATTACTTCCTGGTACGAAGCCACAAGCACAAGTGGAGGAAGCAAGGTCGCATATTGGAACGCAACCTTAGTCTCGCGATCTGAAGGTTGTACGTTCTCTTCCCACCTGTACCAATCAGCAATGACTGGCGTGCCCTTGAGCAAGGCACCCAGCTGTACATTGGTACAGGCAGTGGCGATCCTACAATGAGTTGCGCCCTGGCAGATGCCCCCTCTGATGCCCCGCCCCTTTCCTGATAACCGCACCCCTGGCGAAAAAAATACAGGGAATGTAAACTAATACCCTCTACATAAATAACTATCGATACATTTGTATAAAGGCAACAACTACAGTATTGTAATGTAATGTTATGTGATTATGTGGGAAACACTAATGGCATGAATAGACAATATGAGCGATATGAGCGAGTCCAGCGACGGAAGTAATTGACTTTGTATTGAGTTGCGAGACTCAGAAGAGTCAAAAGCGATTCGGGCGACTAGAGGCAATTCGGGCGACTAGAGCTACAGTTTGTAGTTGAACTCCAGGCAATATTATGCAAATTAGCTATGATGCGGTTCTGCGGCAGCCGGCACCACAGCCAATGGGAATGTTGGAATGCTTGCATTCTGCTATTAACGGACATACTCTAGTCGCCTCTATCGCTCGCATTGCTCTTGCTGTACAGCAGTGATTCTCTGTCGCTTGAATCTTGTCGCGGCCGGTCTATCCGCCCAGTAAGTGTACTGTTGTGTGGAACTGACCACAATGGCTCAACAGGTCATTGTGGAACTCCTGGAGGCTCTCCCGAAACTCCTCTGGACAAGGGCACTCCTCTTCATCTGGACCATGTTTGAAGTTGGTCAACATGATCACCTTGTAAATAAAAAAGACATGATACCGATCATTCATCATCAAACATTAACATTAACATCAGACAAAACTTTCTGATCTGGTCACGGCACAACAATTCATACATTTTTAGTGAGACAAAATGGTAAAATAAAACAGTTTCAACTGTTCCTAACATGCACTTATATGACATTTGTAATGTGGTACTGTAGATTTGTGTCTGTCTTTCGTCTATCTTGTCACCTATATGTATTGGGACTAGGCCTTTAAAGGTACACTTCTTTGGTTATGACACTACACCTAAGCGTTGTGGGATTTGAAACACACTGACCAATGAAAAGGACTCCAGTAGTCTTCAGTACCTGTTCCTGTGGAGGGGAGCGGAACTCGCGAGTCCTGCGGGCGGTCTCTGCTGCCGACATGGTGAATGCTCTCATGAGCTCGTTGTAGCGCTCACGCTGGTTGGACTGCACAGCGTGCACAAACTGATCGGAGTACGCCACGATGGCTTCAACCCTGTGCCTGAGCTCGCAGTCGCAGAAGTACTGTAACAGGGTGCACATCTAAAGAGGTACACAAAATGTAAGTACAATGAATGGCAATGAGAGGACTTATACAGGTTCAATACAATGTATTTAAACAATTTAAAGAACATTTTAGAGCAATGCATGGGTTTAAATCCTGGTCTTGGCTCTCTTGAAGTATTTTGAGTATTACAAATTATTATCAAGGAGTAAAAAATATCTGAGGCACTTTGATGCCATAATGTACTGTATTATTATGTCTACAATGTATTTCATGCCAAACTAGGGCTTCTTCAGGGCTTTTTCAAGAGATATATATTTTTTTGCCAATTTAGTACAGTAAAAGTCATACCTGCAGTTTGACTGACTCGGGTAGCTTCATCTGTAGAAGTCCTTCCTCTGGGGCTTCCTCCTCCTCTTCTACTGCTGCCTCTTCTCCAGTCTCCTCCACCTCCTTCTCCTCCTCCGCCTTCTCCACGTCCACCTTCTCCACCACACCGCCCTCCTCCTCTCCTCCTCCTTCCTCTCCCTCAGCGGCTTCCACCTCCTCGGCCGCCTCCTCTTCCTCACCTACGCCTTCATCCACCAGATCCTCGGCTGCAGCCACCTCCTCCTCCTCTTTGGCCTCTTCCTCCTCCTCTCCCTCCTTGGCCTCCGCCTCCTCCTTCTCCTCCACTTCTCCTCCTTCCTCCTCCTCCTCCTCCGGCTTGGCGCCGAAGACGCTGGGGTCGATCATCTTGAGGATGTGCATGGTGTCCTCGTCGTTGAAGATGCCCATGATGAGGAGGGTGCTGATCAGCTTGAGGATGGGCACGAAGTGGAACTCCACGCTGCCCCCTACAGGGTCACGCATGGCCTGGCTACCGTCCATCACAGCCTCCGTGAGCATGGCCAGAGACTTGATCTTCAGCTCCTGGAAACGTGAATCAAACACATATGATATTTTATTTTATTCTATTTTTCATTTTATTAGAGGATCCCCATTAGCTTGTGCCATAGCAATTCGCTAGTCTTCTATTCAGATCAGAACTATACAGGGGGTACTCCATGACAGAACTACTGATCTATTATGGAATGAGAAAAACCCTGCATTTAATATGTGGGTACCTGTAAGGGGAAGACCGGACTCAGAGTGTAGAGATCAGGGTTGGTGCCCACAAAGTTGATGTCAGAGAAGTGCAGCTTGGGCCTGAGACAAGTGGTGAGGCCCACGCCGGGCAGAGCGCTGGCGTCCTCGCCGGGATACAGAGTGATGCTCAGGGTCTCCTGTGTCATCGGCACGATGAACTCCTTGTTGGTGCCCAAGCGGTTGCGCTTGGCCGACTCCAAGTGCAGGCTGATCAGCAGGTCGTAGTAGCCGCTACGCAATGGACCCGGCAAGTACGTACTCTCTATGGCGTATAAGAGCTGCGACTCGTCCACGTGGCTGCAGAGCGCGTGAGCTACACGGTTGTTGCCCAAGGCACACACAGCACAGTACAGCATGAGGGTGTGATAGTGGAACTTCATCAAGTCCAAACGCTCCGACAGTTCCAGGACATCAATGCACCTAGACACAAGCAGGGCACATTTTCAATATCTAATAATAAATTAATTTAAGACTTTTTAACTTTACCAGCAGTGTGCCTTTGGAATCTTTGGCATGACCTTAACCACAGTCACTACTGAAGTAGAGTTTAGCCACATCTTAAAGTGACTTGTTCCTTAAGCCGAAGTGCACCTGCTTGGCAGAAAAAAGTGAAGGAGCACTCCTTGACGACAAGCACTCCCAAGTTAAAGGACCAGTTCAGTCAAGTTCAATATGCTGTTGTATTGCTCACGCTACCCTTGACTTGTCAGTACCCAGTGATGCCACATTTTTCGACTAAGCCCTTTCCGAGATATGAGCTATTCTAATGGGGGCAACGTTTGTTTACATTTTTTTAAAAATTAACATAGGCCTACTCCAAACATTTTCCCAAAAGGTATCGCTATTTGCTAGTTGTCTGCTGATGTTGTATAACCTTTCGAATGTTTTTGGGAAGAAATTGAAAAAAATTGAAATGTAAACAAAGCGCTGCCCCCATTACAATGACCACTATCTCGGAAAAGGATGAAGAAGAAAAAAAAACCTCAGGTACTGACAAGTCCAGGGTAGTGTGAGCTTTACAACTGCATGTTGAAATTGACTGGACTGGTCCTTTAAGACTTGGCTTTTTAGTATCTATGCAATATTTAATATTCCAAGTGTGCTACACTGCCCTACAAAGGTGCAAAGTGCAGTAACTACTCTGCCAACAGTGACATTGAGAAAAATGCCTTCAAAGTCTTGGCAGTAGGTTGGATATTGTTGTTACTGCAACTTTGACATAGCAATATCTCTAAAACAGGACTTCTTGTGATCATACGGCTTTGTCACAAGATAAAGGATGTGTAATAAAGATAATTTTCAGTCTAAACTGAATTTCGGCAAAATGTGTAATTACTGCACTGTACCTTTGTAGGGCAGTACATAGATACGCACACATACACCATTGTACCTCAAGGTAAAGCATGGCATCAATAACAAATACTCCCAATGTATTCCATTCTCTGTGTTTTTTCACTATGCTCATTGCTAATTGCATAAACATTGCTAATGAATTTGAGATGTTCTTATGACTATACTGAAGCTTACATAGGAAGTGTGACTACCTACAAATATGTTTGATTAACTTTAATGACCATAAAATGTCACAATAATATGTTAAAAAAAAAAACACAGAGGAGCATTCCACATGACTGGTTATTGATCTGGTAATGATCCTTTCAGCCTTGGTGCAGAATTTGACCTACTCTCATGACTCAAGACGAAATACCAGGAAAGTGTGACTACCTACAAATATGTTTTATTCACATGAATTATCATGTCACTCACAATAATATCAAAAACCATCTAGTAGCATTCTCTGCATGTTATTCTTTGTAGTAATCCTTTGAATGTGGCAAAAATAAAACTCATTGAATCCTATAGCAATTGGTATATGAATGGTCCTTTCCACGCTGCTGCTGCCTGTCTGAGGGCTTGACTAAACGGCAATGTTTTTCTCAGACAACTTTGCTATCGTTTGTCTGTCCTGGCTATATGACGCCATCGTCCTAGGTAGCCTAAAATGCTAACTGTGGAGAATCTGAGCTTTTCTCCTCTGGTATGTGCAGGGCATGCTGAGGGGCTCGCTGTACTCCACCATCAATTATCGTCATCATGTCACAATAATATCAAAAACCATCTAGTAGCATTCACTGCATGTTTTACTTTGTAATCCTTTGCATGTGCCAAATAAAACTCATTGAATCCTACAGCGTTTGGTAACGAATGATCCTTTCCATGCTGCTGCTACCGCCTGTCATGAGTCTGAGCTGTTCTCCTCTGGTATCTGCAGGGCCATCATGGTGAGGGGCTCGGTGCACTCCACCATCAATTATCGTCATCATGTCACAATAATATCCAAAACCGTCTAGTAGCATTCCACATGAGTTTAATTTCACTGCATGCTTTACTTTCTAGTCCTTTGCAGTGGCAAATACATGTACTGTATATGTATATGTATAATACTGTATAATACTGTATATGAATATGAATGATCCTCTCCATGCTGCTGCTACCGCCTGTCATGAGTCTGACCTGTTCTCCTCTGGTATGTGCAGGTGAGGGGCTCAGTGCACTCCACCATCAATTATCGTCATCATGTCACAATAATATCAACAACCATCAAGTAGCATTCCACATGAGTCTAATTTCACTGCATGTTGACTAATGTCACTGCAGTCTGACCTGTTCTCCTCTGGTATGTGCAGGGCCATCATGGTGAGGGGCTCGGTGCACTCCACCATCCAGCCCAGCCGCTCATTCACGCGGCCCACCTCCGGCTTCAGGAAGTGGTTGGGCATGCGGCTCCAGATGACGGGCGTCAGCATCTGGACAACCAGGCGCGGGGGACACTGGGGCACGGGGTTCTTGCTATCACTGCGGAACATGGCCGCCGAGATGGGCATGATGTTCTAACAGCCACCAGAAGGAACGCGTTAGTTACATACCAGGGCATAACATTAACTTTTTCGCTTGCTGGCCATTGTGGCTAGTAGTTTTTCTCGAGTCACTAGCCATGCAGCTATTCTAGCCACAAATTTGAGATTGTTTCTTTTTTCTTTATCATGACACTGTATATCTAACCTCAGAAGATGAGGTGCTAAAGCAAGACGATGAGTGTACAACTTTCTACAAACAATTGATACACAAGGGGTTAAGTACAGAATACAGGCTATTCTGATATGTCATACCATAGAATAAGCTACCTGCCAAATTGGCTAGTGACACTGAAATTATTACCAGCTACAGCCAAGTTTTACCAGCATGTGGCCAGTTGACAGGTGCCAGTGTCAAGCCCTGTTACATACATGGAATAATATCAAAGAACAATAGATACACTGTATGCCAAGGTTGAGATTTCATGCTGTTCACACCTTTAGCTTGCCAAGTTCAATCTGTAGCATGTTTTGACTGGAGGGGGCAGCAAATACAGCTGGGAACAGCTTGGTGTTAGGCTCCACCTGAAACAAATAAAATGACATGTTAGATAAGGATGAAAATGTACAAAAAAATAAAAATAAAAAATACAACGCATGACTATATGGCTATGTTATACAACATATGCCTATATCTTATACTATCATATGTCCATGTTTACCTGGAAGAAGGTGTTACACTCCTTTCCATTGGCTGTAAATGTCATCAGACCTGTTGCCAGGTCAACTAGGCAGCCAATAACCAAGTCCTCTTGAGTAAAACGAGTTTGCTGAGAACTGCTGGTGAAGTCGCCTCCCCAGACCATGTAGCAGTTACTGCGCTTGATGCTAAAAGGTGAAAACAAACAATGAACCAATTGGTAAATCTTAAACAAGTTCTTGTATTTAAAATTGTAGGAGGGTAACAGGGCGAGAAGTCATTTTATTACACTCTTGGAGAAAAAAGTGTGCAGACTCCTCCCCATTTTTCAATAATTAATTTCACATTTAACAAGTGCGGATACACTACGTGAAACGTTTCACCTCACCTGTCATGAATATTGCCTTTATCGTCCCCAACTGTCACGGTCACATTGCGCACTTTAGTGAGGTCGAAACCAGGGTCGTACTGATGGAAGTCCGGGGTGAGCCAGCCCACCCAAACGCTGCCGGGCTCCTGCCCAGCAAAAATGCGAACTGAATAGTAATACTGTGGAGATGGAGGAGAGAGAGAGAGACGGAGGACAAATAGTCAGCATCATTTGAAGGGGAGCATTTCTCAAAAGCGTAGTTTTTAGCCCGTTAGCAACTTGGGTAGTTGCTAATGGGAAATTGCATTGCAAACAATAAAGTAACTAACGTAGTTAGCAACTAAGGTTTCGAGAAACGCACCCCAGAACGCCTTGCTGGACAGAACTGAAAGCCACTTTTCAACCTATACATCTACTGTATACAGCATGCACGTACTTTAATGAAATCCCAGTGAAAAATATTGTGTTGCATGGTCGTTAATTAGGGACAAAAGTAAAAGTGTACCGTATTACAATTCTCTATATACTGTAACAAGCATTACACAGAGGATTGAAATTACATTTCAACAGACCACTATATACAAACTTTATTTTGCTTTAACACATATTAGAGTAAATAAAAGCATTTACTGGGAAAATAATGGCTGTATGCACGGTATATTTTGCACGTTGAATTCAACACTAAGACAGTCAAATACAGTGTAACAGCGTTGGTCCCAACTCTCCAAAGCGCTACACTAACACTGCAACATTCACTGGGCAGCAGAGACGCGCGTTAGAGGTGGTGACTCACAGTGGTGGTGCTGAGGATGATTTCTGGGTCATCTCGTTCATCGGGGACGACATCCTCCACCAATCGGGGCACAGTCGGTGCAGGGGGTGGGGCTGGCGCTGCGATCATGGCGGCCTTCTTAGCCTTGGAGAAGAATCTAGAACACAGCACATGCAAGGAAACAAAAACACAGGAGAAGATGAGGGGAAAAAATACAAGACGCGAAAAAATAAAACAAAACAGCTGTTTCACAGGTCACTGAAGTCTTCGTTGAAGGCACAGTTCAAAAAGGTTAAAATAGCTTGAATTAATAAGCTTAATCAATATGAGTTTAAATAAAATAGCCAACATGTTTGATCCATGGGTCAGCTTTGGCAAGGGCAACAGTAAATGGCCTCTTTTATTTAAGACATTTAATTCAGAATTAAATCAATTTAATTCTGAATAAAGCTTAATTCCACTTTGGAAACACTTCCCAATTCGGAATTAAATGAAAGTTCAAAGTAAGCTCGACAGAACTATTTAATTTGGTATTATTAATTCGGAATTAAACAAGTCATGTAAACATGGCGTCATGTAACGTCATGTAAATGACTGAAGCCTCACCCTTTCTTCTTCCCCTTTTCTGAGATGGTGTCCTTTTCATTCTCCTTCATGCTGGCAGTGTCCTTGGCGACCGACGGCTCCTTCTCCTCCTGCTCTTTCTTACTGGCCGATTTCTTCAGAACCTCGTACTCGGAGTCGGGTTCGATCTCCAACACCTCGTCCTCGGGGATGGTGAGCGCTCGAGTGAGAGGGGTGGTGCCCGCCGGAACCTTGAAGGTCTCGTGGAACTCCACGGGCATGCTGAGTCTGAAGAAGATCATGTCGGTGTTGGCGTTCTGGGAGCCGAAGGTCTTGTGGGTCACCTTCAGACAGGGGGCGCTGTCTACGGTTCCATCCACCTGCGCTATCTAAAAGAGCAGATACCTGTTACTGAGAAAGTCTTAATAAATAAACATTTTGATAAAAGACTACTGCTAATGCTTTTAATTGCAAGTAAAAAGGCTATTACTAGAAGATGGTTGAAACCAGATCCTCCTCAATTAAATGATTGGTTAGACGTTATCCATGACATATATGTGATGGAAAAAATTACATACTCATTAAGAATCCAAATCGAAAAATTCTCTGGAATTTGGATCAAGTGGACTGGATATATCTCACACATAAGAGAGGACTTTTGTTAGCCAAATTATTTAATCCTCTGTCTTTTCTTTTTTATTTTTTATTTCAATATACTAAAATTGTATATACAATGCACTGATTGAAATGCTATGTAAAATGTAAGCTCCCCATGTTCATGTTCCTTAAATTTCTCTTTTTTATTTTTCATTATGTGTAAAAATTGTATAAAACTTTAGGCCTTCAGTGGAAGACTGATATGTGTAATGCAACTAACATATTCTTGTGCCTAAATAAAAAAACAATGACAAAAAAAAGAGCAGATACCAAGCAAAAAAAACATTCACTAAATAAAAAGAGAAGATGTACTTCATGTAAACAAAAATAAAACAACAAAATTGTACTCAACATTTGTTATTTTATTCCCTGTAGCTAAAATGACATGCCAATGTGTTTTGGCCTGCTAGGCCTTGGTCTTCACAGGAAGCGGCTTCTTTTTTTTGCTACTTTTGTAGAAGCCAAGCAATCAGTAGTGGTGTCAACAATGATTGATTCGGCGATGCAGTCCAATGCGGGGCATGGACGATCCAGAATCGATCCTGCAAGTTCCAGAATCGATCCGGCAATTTTTTTAAGTTTCAATTACTTCCATGGATATTTCGGGAGCAAATGAATGTTAAATTAAATAAAAGCACATCAAAACATTGCAAGACTGATGCAGACTGATATAGACTGATACAGAAAACAGCCAATAAATTCTTGCTCAGTATCTGACTACTTGTATTGCCTCACCATAACTGATTAAACATTTGCTTTGCTTTCAGTAGAAATGTAATGCATTGCAATGCATTGTAGAATTGAATCGGATCGGATCGGATAGAATCGAATCGAATCGAATCGCTACCTCCCGAATCATGATCGAATCGGATCGTGTGGGAAGTGCCAATCCACACCACTAGCAATCAGGTAGATCAATCGACTGCATGTCTTGGTTTAACCCCTGAGCATAGAGCCTATGTTATGACCTCGCTGTCACCAACATTGTAATGGCTATGTCTTAATCTGTTACTTAAGGCTTTTGGTACTGTCAAAACATTGTTGTTATGACATACAGCAGAGTATTTTCAAATAAATAGTGAATGTAGGCCCTCCAGCGACAACAACTGAGGCAAGAGGCTACCATCATCACAAGAGAGATTTTGTGCTTTGTGATACCTCTATGTGGCTGTGGTCTGCAGGTACAGGCGCGAATTGGGGCAGGCTCTTGCTGAACCACATGGTGATGTCTCTCTTCATGTTAATGGCGAAGGGTTCGAATCCCTCCTGCAGACCGCAGATGGTGAAGTAGCGCAGGCTGCTGACGTTCTGGCCCAGGTTGATGCGGCCCACTTGGCCCAAGCCCAGCGAGCACACAGGGATGAAACCTGCAAAAGGGCGCCAGGGTCCAAAAATTAACACATCACATGCCAAAAAGTCTGGCTGTACAGTACGCGTCTGGACTTCTTTTTGCAGTATTACAGTCTTTACATGTGTTTCTCTAACAGACTTCTTCAGTTCAAATTCCAATGTGGTAAAGAAACGATGAATCACTAATGCTTGAGCTGATTTCTGTGTGTGTGTGGGTACTCAACGTAACCCTGTGTTAATGTACCTTAGAAAACAAACAATAAAAAACGAACCCTACTTAGCATCTGCATATTTCCTGTGCACTTTGTTTCTAGTTACTAGTGATGTCGGCTATACCCTAAATTGTAAGTCGCTTTGGTTTAAAAAGCGTCTGCCAAATGCAAGGTAATGTAATGTAATAATGTAATAATCTTGACAGACTTTAACACATGATTAAGATAATGTAACTCCCATCCACATTAATCTCTGTTTCCATTCATCTGTATCCACCTACTTCAAATATGTCTTTTTATAACACTACTGATTGTAGTAAACACTTTTGTTGCCAGATGTACGATAATTATTGCATTTGTACCATAATTTTGCCTCTGTATGATAAAAAACATGATGTACTGCACGATAATTTCAGAGTTGCCTTTCAGTTCATTTAGATGCCTTGAAACGGCAATTTGGGTCTCGTACGATAATTTCCTCCCCAAAAATGATAATTTTGAGGTTTTGATACAATAATTCAGCATTTTCCATCTGGCAACACAGAGCACACAGCACATTTCACTTACCCTCTCCAGGCTCTATGTCTTTGAAGGCCATGTCAGAGCCAGAGTCACTCATGAGCATCTCTCCGTTCAGGGTGAACATGATGTTCATCTCAACCAGGTCAATCATACAGCCGACCACGTCGCCAGACGCCCACTGTCGGCCAAACGATTCATTGCCAATGTGCCACTTCTGAGCCTGTGAATGTGGATTTTAATGTTTAATTTAAAGTTTGCCGCAGATTGAAGTGCCCTGAGCAAAGAATAACACAGTAAGAATACTCATGGAATAAATAAAATGTCATAATTCGTAGGAATTGCAGGAAAAAAAATGTAAATGCTATTACTGTAGAATAAAGGAGGGAAGCCAAGTTATATATTGCATTCACAAAAGTGTAGTTAGGAAATGGATCGCACTCAGTTTTTTCTTCATTCTTGTTCTTTTCTTTTTATTTACACATTGCAGAGACTGATATGACAGACGTTTCGGCTTCAGTGTCACCAAAAGTGTAGAAATAAAACAAATAAACATTAAAAATATACAGTAACTATTTATATTAATATTACTTTATACCACTAGCATATTCATTTTAAAAATACACTAGGCAGCAATAGTAATAGCACTCACTCTGGATCCATTGAAGACATAGGACAGGTCGTCAGTCCCCAGCTCCTTACTGGCCAGGACACAGGGTCTAGCAAAGCCAACTCTCATCTCGCCGGTGGTCATTGCTTCAAACTCATAGTACCACTTTCCTTGGGTCACGGCATACGATTTCTCTGCTCTGAAGATGCGCACCTTGTCCTTGGGCACATCGACTCCATGGCCACCTGCAAGAGGTATGTAATTCAGAAAACTCATACCGTACATACCGTAAGTCGGGATGTGTATCATTTGTAGTATATCATCAACTGAATCCATCTAATCCCATTGTGCAGAGCCTCTCTCATAACCTTGTCGTCAGCCTTGTAATGACCAAGTCTTAAATATGCTACTCAAGGCTCTGAGTAATGTCATACCAATGTTGCGATGATGCAGTTGAGAGTGTTAAGAAAAGAGTGGATAGGCTGGATCAAAGATTTCCAATAAGGTAAACAAGATAAATCATATCACGTGCCACCAACGCAACAAAGTGGGATGAAGTATTGTCTGCTAAATGGGCCTGACTGTCTATTGAACTCAATTCATTCTCCTAGTCTCCTAAAGTGGCATGGGGCCATAGGACTGCAGCTTAGAACCTTAAGTCAGGTGGATTCCAGAAGAAACTGTGTACCTTGTCAATCCTCTCTGGCTTGATGAGAGGCCTATGTGCTGTAAGAGCAGAGACGATTGATAAGGTAGAGAGTGTACATGCGGGTACTTTTCCGGAATCCATGCAAACTAAGGTGTACGCCCCTTTCAAAGGCCAGTTGAAGTTGAAACTGAGCTCCCTTAACACTAGTGCAAATTGTACGTAAGAAAAAGAAGAAGCAGAAGATCACACCCCTTGATCCCACTCCTTTGCATTGGTGATGCATGCTATGCTTCATCTTGTTCTACAATATTCAATAGCATTGGTAAGAGGCTACAAGCAGCTATACATTACTTACTGCTCTCCTGGTCCGGGGGCTCCACGTTGTATCCATAGCCAATTAGTGTGCGGACAGCATTACTCACACTATCCCGGTTGGTTTTCTTAGTTCTCTCGTCCAGCAGGTTGTACGGCACCAGACGAGGGTTACGCTTATTCATGATATCCTGCAAATGGGAAAGTTCAGATTTGTTCAGACCTTTCTAACAAGTGCATTTACTTAATCATGTTAATTCAACGTATAGCCAGTAAAATGGCTACAGCATTAAAAAAAACTGGCAAATATTACACTGCTCAATACACCATGTTAATTCAACGCATAGCCAGTAAAATGGTTGTAGCATTAAAAAAACAGGCTAATATTACACTGTTCAATACTTGACAATCATTTATGAATTTACATGCATGTCTTTAGATTCAACAGATCATTAATTTGATCATTAAAGCTAGTACCACAGTGTCAATACCTGAACTATACTGTAGGTCCAACCCTGCTTCACTCTGTCCCTCGCCCAGACGTTGTGTCCATTTTCGGCCAACTTCTCCACAAGCTGGTTCTGATTGGGCGTCAGTTTGACATGATTGAGGTCCAGTGGGGCAGGTTTGTAACCACTACTCATCACGTAGCTGTAAAAGCAGGGAGACAGAAAGAGAGAGAAGAGTTGATGAAGAGGTCCAACAGTACTGATGTTGCGCATCCGTAAATTAATTTCTCCCTCAAGTCCAACATACACCCTTCATCTACAAATCCACCAAGCGTAGCCTACAGTATGTGCTCGCACCAGAGTCAAGTTAAGTCAAGTCAAGAACAATAACACCTCAGTCTGTGTTTTCTGAAACCTTAGCATGTGTCTTTTTCATGCATGGAATACATAGCTATGATTATCAAACACCTACGTTTTAGGAAGCTTGGTCTTCTTTAAATTCTCCTCTGCTTTTTCATCCCCCATGCCAACGTGGCATCCCAAAGCGAGCAATGTTCTGTTGAGCAGAAGATAACAATGTTGTCAGAAGGCTGTTGTACAGACATGTTAAAATACATTGATATTAGTGTTTTTCAATTGTGTCATTTGAATGTCTTTTGCTTATATAGCCTACTGTAATATGTTATTGTATTGCTTTGTTTTTTGTATTATCTTCAGATGCAATTTTCAATACTATGATGAACTGATTTTATTGAAGAAAAGGACCCTAGGAAGAATAGCGGTGTCATTGCCACAGCCAATGGGGATCCAACAAATAAACAAATAAACAAATAGTAGCAGCATGTGTAGCATTTCCACTGACTTGAGGATTTCTGCAGACATCTGCAGGTTATAGTTGCGCTCTGGCTCAGGTAAAGTCTGGAAGTCCACGAGGCAGGGGTGTAGCTTCTTATTGTCATCCCTAAACTGTGGAGGAGAAAAAAACAGTAGTAAGGACACTCATTTATGGTCAAAATTTCAAGTACTTTTAATCGTGCTTGAGCTTTGTAGCCTCTTAGTGCAAATGGGGTCGCCGGCGGGCCTGTTCCCAACTTGCTGAAAATACTCAACTAACAACATAACAACATGGCTATGGCATTATCGAGAGCGTAAAGTAACAGATTAAGACATACAGGTAGCCATTACAAATTTGGTCACAGTAAAGTTATAGCAGTATAAAAATAAAAGTCTCTGCGCTAAGGGGTTAATCATGTTTACTGTATGCTTTTTATATGATGTAATACATAAACATGCACTTACTATTCCGTAAGTCCAGCCCTGTTCGATTCTTGTTACTGCCCAGAGTTCATGGATGTTCTCCGCTAGCTTCTCCCGGATCCGCTCCAGATGGGGAGGCAGCACAATCTATGAGAAGAATCACGAGGATAAAAATAATGTACGTTAGTATTAAATAATAACAAATAAGAAGATGAGATTGTTTATTTACAGGTTTGTTTATATACAGCTTTCCCCTCAGCATAATCTGCCCTCTCATTTAGGGTGGGACCCGAGAGGGGGCGGAACCATCACAAAACTCTACTCCCGACAGCATTGCAAAAATGGCCAAATAGCGCCAAAATGACATTCCCACACTACTACCCCACTGTTGCAATAATAACATGGTAATACCGCCTTTTAAAAGCAGCAGTTCTAAGCATTTTTTTGTTGTTTGTTTGCCGATTTTGCATTTTTATTTCACAAGGGAAGAGGCAGAGGCGGGTGACAGCACTCATTGTAAGGTCACCACTAATGACAGTATACAGTAGGCCTACCTGGGCTGTGTCAACAGGGCATGGGGTGAAGGATGTGTGTGAGAGGGACTGTGTTGGGCCCAGCAGGTTGCGCACTCCATCAAAGTCGTGTTTGTACTCTTTGATGGGCTCGATGCGCATCCTCTCCTTCGGCAGCAGAGCCTCGTAGCACGGGGCGTACCCTGGGGGAGGGAGGAACTTGAAGTCTCCATGACGACCACCCAACAGGAAGCGAGCCCTGCAGTTGAGAAGATACATTAGAAGTTATTATGAATTAATTTCCTCTGGGATTAATCAAAAACAATCATTTTCTGAAACATTAGTTTATTCTAATGAATTCCATTATTTCGGCATGCATTTCCCCATAAGCTTACTTGACTCCGGCCGAGAAGCTGATTGCGGGGAAGAAGAGGCCGTCCAGGTTGAAGTTCTCGAACATGCCCTGCACGGGGTGACCGTTGATGCGGAAGGAGATGCTGGGCACGCTCAGGTCCAGGCAGCAGCTCACCACGTCGTCCGCCGACAGACTGTGCATCCCGGGTGAGGCAACCTGGCGGGAAACATGGCCTGGACAAAACACAGCGGAAATGGATTAGGATTAGGTGCCATGGTGACAGCGGAATCTGGTGGTGCACACTCACTCACAGCAACAGTAGTGGTGTAGGTGTAGTTAGGTTTAGATTCAAGACAGTGTGGGGAGGAAGCTGCACGGAGAAAAACAGGAAGACACTCCAGCGTGTTGTGAACACAGCGAAGAAGATCATGGGAGTACCACTCCCCTCCCTGCAGGACATTTACACCACATGCCTCGCCCGGAAAGCACTGATGATCATCAAAGACACAAGCCACCCTGCACACAAACTGTTCAGCCTCCTGCCCTCTGGAAAGAGGTACAGGCGCCTCCGTTCCCGTACCACCAGGCTGGCGAGCAGCACAATGCACCAAGCGATCAAGATGCTGAACACTCAACCCACTCTCCCTCCACTGTCAGCCTCTAGCCAGCAAGGCCACTGATAACCCCACCCCCCCCATCCCCCACCACCATATCTGCGACTGAACATTCCACCTGCACTACTATACTTGTGACTGAACTTTCAACCTGCACTAACTCAAAACATGCACACACACACACACACACACACACACACACACACACACACACACACACACACACACACACACACACACACACACACACACACACACACACACACACACACACACACACACACACACACACACACACACACACAAGCACACTGCACTTTCTGCACTAAACCCAAACATAAACACACTGACACACACTGACACACACACACACACAGACACAGACACACGAACACACACACAGACGCACACCGCACCTTCTACCAGCACTAAACACATACACACACACACACACACACACACACACACACACACACACACACACACACACACACACACACACAAACACACACACACACACACACTGCTGCTGGTGTACTTGACAGACCTTTTTAATATTTATTTTTCTTCAAAATGCTACTATTACCATGTCAGAACGCTATAAAGGACTTTTTTAGGAAAAGCACAAAAGCACAACAATACCTCTTAATGTATGTCCTCTACAAGTCTTCTGTTGTCCAGTCTTGCACTTTAAATGTCTGTATGAGCACTGTCTATGTCCATACTGTCTTAAGTCCATGTATAAGTACTGTCTATGTCTATACTGTCTATGTCCTTACCTAGATTAGTCTATGTCTGTATGGGAAAGCAAGAAATGTAATTTCAAATTCTTTGTATGACCAGTGCATGTAAAGAAATTGACAATAAAACCTACTTGACTTGACTTGACTTGACTTGACTCAAGAGTCAAGATTCAAGATTCAAACATTGGTCATTTCATTATCAAAGAGCAACAACATCATGCTTGACACATCAATAACGCACAGTGTAATGTGATGTGCAGTGCTGAGATAAGATGCCGATGGAATATAAATAGCCACAAGAGTATAATCTCCAGAATCCCCATCATCAATACTGCCTATAAGTAACCACAGTAATCACCGCTTTTACCTCTAGTCTTTTACATGTATGATGCATTTTACTTCATGACATTGCTCATCTTTTTGCCATCTGTAATGTTGCATACAGTTGCTGCTGTGCATAATTTACCAAGATTTCAGTACACTACACACCAATTCTCCAATATACACTCTCCGCAAGAGCACACTCACCAGACCAGAGATGCAGGCCGTCAAAGCCATAAGAGTAGAGATCGTCTCCCACTCCGTTGCCTCCCCAGCCTTCTCCTCCGCCAGGGTAAGGGCTGTAGCCCTCGGTCATGGCCCAGCCCACGCGCAGGTGAGAGGCCTGGGCTGTCACGAAGGCCTCCACGTAGTCCACCATCACCTCAAAGTACCACTTCTTGTACTGGGTAGACCCTTCACACGTCCCCAGGAAAATATTGGGCCGAACACTGCGGATGAAGAGGGATGAAGATGGAGGAAGGGGGGTCAAATTTTGTACAAAAAGACCGCGTTAAGATTGTTGTACAAGTGTGAAAATGTGTTTTTTCCTCCTTTTTTGTTTTTTTTCGGATGCAGGATTGGGCACTGAGGGTTTTGGTTGAGCCTGTGTGGTATTGTCGTAGGTGTCTCTGGGTTGTGGGTCAACTGTGGATACACTTGCTTTGTTTATGCTGTGATTCTGATGTAATGTAAGACTGCATAAGATGAACAAAAATTTAAAAAGAAGTTACAAAAAAGGGATAAAGAACTCTACATTGCTTACAAACCCTCCAAAAAAGAAGGAAGGCCAGATGTTTTCCGATGGATCAAAAGACAGATTGACCAACATGGCAGCGTATAGAGTCGCTGCAGCAGACTAAAAACTATTAAAGCAGATAATATTAAGAACAGTAAAAATATATGAGGGGAGGATGATTACCTTGTTACATAATTTACAATGTTGGTCTGCAGCAGGAGGTCGCGACCAGGAAACAGATTTTCTGTGATGAGATTCTGATTGGACCTCACAGCAACACCGTTACACACACACAGAGAGCTCAACACATCCAGAACCTGTGGGGAGATAGCAAGTGTGAGGAGTCCGTACACTTAGAATCCTTTTTGTTGTGTTTTATTGTTTTTCATGGCAGGACAACGTTTCGACCTCAACAGTCTTCTTCAGATTCTCTACATAGAGACTACGTAGAGAATCTGAAGAAGACTCACTCTGAAAACTACAGTTGACCTTCGTCCTGCACCTTTCATTGGGATGTGCACAATCCTCTCCTTCAACTACAAAGCGGATTCCAAAAAAGTTGGGACACTTTGTATTTTGTGAATAAAATCAAAACGCTGGCATTTTCAAAACATTCAATATGTTAACAAGGTAGAACAGTATGTACAGACAACAAATCAGTTGTTAAAGTGAAGCAGAATTATTGTTTTGAGGTAATTATGTGATCATTTAAAATTTCACCCTTGCAACAAATCCCAAAAAAGTTGGGACAGGGCCAATAAAATGCATTTTATATTAGATAAGACTAAACACAACACAAGGGATGAGACTGAACAGTTAAATACTTTGACTGATGGCATAATTTTATTCAAAAATTAGATATTTTGATGTGCAAGACATGATTTCAGCAGCTCAACTGATAGGTGTGTTCTTCAACTTGTTTACCTTTTTGTTATGCTTAATATGGGCATATCCTGACTGCAAGAAAACAATTTTGTGACCTGTTTACTCTTATGATGGAACCACACTATTGGAACATAGTACAGATTTAAATTTGCCACCATTAGGGGACAATATCTAAAGGCGGTGCTCCAAAATATAATGCCTTGGTAGCTATGTTTGCTGTTTAAAGTCTGTATGTATCATTCAACATTCATTTTAATGCTCTACATGAGTAAGAAGACCCTAACCAAGTCACCTCTGCACCCCCTTACCATCGTATATTCTGTCTTTCAGACTGACCACTAAATCAAGCTGAAGTATTCATTTTCTATATAACCTGGAGGGTGCATGACTCCATAATTTTCAAAAAGGATTAAATATTTTCCATCCTGTAATCAGAGGACAGTTCCACATGTCTCCTAGGTTCATAGAATGAGCTTTTCCGCATGCAACACTGTTTAATGTGTGCATCATGTGCATTAATCAAGTGTTGTGTTTATGGTAATTTTTTCGAGAGCTGTCATTGTTGGAGTGTCATAGTTTGCTTATTGACCACGAGTATGTCATGATCTCATAACTCATGCAATGATTACACAGAACTCTATATTACGGAAATAGGCCGTATATGCCTGCAATTTTGATAATTCAATCTTTCTGTGTAATAGATAAGTAATTAGTCCCTCAAAATCATCGCTGCTGAGTGCCACAGCCTTTCTGTGATGGTATTTTAGTTGTGCATTAATGTTGGCAGTCAATATAGTTCCTTTTAAAATATTCTTCCTTGTGTTATTTTTAGAATTATCCAACTATTACAACATGTTTTGGCTCTGTCCCAACTTTTTTGAGATTTGTTGCATGGGTCAAATTTTAAATGATCACATAATTACCTCAAAACAATAATTCTGCTCGACTTTAACAACTGATATGTTGTCTGTACATAATGCTCTACATTATTAACATATTAGATGTTTTGAAAATGCCAGCATTTTGATTTTATTCACAAAATACAAAGTGTCCCAACTTTTTTGGAATCCGCTTTTGTAGACAAGCAAGCGTGTCAGAGGAGAAATCTAGATGCTGCTATCATCAGCAAATACCGTATAAATCACTGTTGGTGACATCTAATGAAAACCCAAAGGGCTTTTGTGCATTAAATTATTTGACAGGACAGTGGAGAACAGATAGCAGAAAATGGCTAGGAGAGAGAGAGAGATGGGGAAGGATCGGGAAATGACCTGGGCCGGGAATCGAACCTAGGTCACCCGCATAGCATAGTGAGAGCCACGGCTGGGCCATCCATAGGGCTTTTTGATTGATACTCGTGAGACTAACGAAGAAGAGCTACTGCAGTTCTTACCTTGTGATTGCGGCCATGTTTGTCCAAAAGGGAGATGATTGACTTGATGTGGTTCTCCTGGATGATGTTGAGGACTTCAGGACTTTCAATCAGAATGCAGTACAACACCTCCAGAATACCTGGCGAATGAAAAGCATCATTAAACCAGTCATATATGTGTTATAATATCAGAAAAGTTGCATGATACTGTAAAAAATTAAGCAAATATCTCAAAGAGTTGCTTTCTAGATAAGTGTTTCCCAACCAGAGGTATGTGTACCACTAGGGGTGCGCAAGCACACCTCAGGGAGTACGCGGAAAAATTTAAGTTTGAATGGGGGACAAAAAAGGCTTAGGGGGTACACGAGACAAAAAAGGTTGGGAAACACTGATCTAGATGGAAAATCAGGGCATTACCAGAGGAGGCCTCAAGGCGATCCAGCTTGCTAACCAGCCAGTCCAGGTTGTCACAGAACAGGGCACAGTTGGAGCGGTTTCCTCTGATCAAAGAGGCTACGGGGACACGGAGTTCACATATGAGACAGTATTTGAACTACGAATTAGAAGCATGTCGAATCAACTCACTGCATTTTCACACCTAGTCCCCTTTAAGTGAACCTAACTCAGTCCTCTTTAAGTGGACCAAAAAGTGAACCGACAGCAAAAGGACTTAGTTCTGTTTCTGTTCATATTGTGAGTTTATTACAAAATGAACCTGCTAATATTTCTGGTCCCATTAGGCTTTTATGGTGTGTGAGTCATCTTTTTCATCACACCAGGTCATCTAGAGCTCTCCTTAAGTGATTAAACCTAGTCACAAGTCCAACTTTTGAGGACACATAAGCGAACCGTACTGAGACCACATTATTAAAGGTCTCAGTACGTTTCACTTCCAAGGGGTCTGGGTACACTTTGGAGCGTTCACATATGTGTAGAAAATGCTGAGTCACAGGCCTGAGTTCACTTAAATGGCTAAAGTGGACCAGGTGTGAAAACCTTATCTATGAGTATGTAGACAAATGAATAAAGCATTAGAGAAATGTGTACAGTGGCATACATACCCAGCAGCTCGTACAGCAAGTTGACAATCTCCTTCCACGATTCTGCAGCCTCCTCACCAGCAAACTCGGAGAAGTGTGCTGCGGTGTTGTACACATTCAAACGGTCTATACATTCCAGAACAATGGTGATCATACCCTGAAAGCAAAACAGACCAAATATTCAAACAAACAATTGCAAGGGTGTTTGTGGAAGCATTTGATTGAGGTTGAGTAATGTGTTTGACAAATCATGGTATGTAGGCTACATATGCTGCTTGAGTCCATGCTTTGACTTCGAATGGCAAACCCGATAGATAGATAGATAGATAGATAGATAGATAGATAGATAGATAGATAGATAGATAGATAGATAGATAGATAGATAGATAGATAGATAGATAGATAGATAGATAGATAGATAGATAGATAGATAGATAGATAGATAGATAGATAGATAGAAAGATTAAAGGGCATGGACTGGACTAAATTATATGATTACAAGAAATAATAATAAAGACGCAACCACAGTGCTAAAGTAAATAAATAAATAAATAAAAACCTCTTCTTGGAAGAGATTCTGGCGGTTGCGGAGTGAGCGCAGCTTGGTCTGTTTCTCCTCATGTTCCAGCTCTTCCTCAGGAGGCCGGAAGTAGAAGATGAGATCCTGCAAGGAGAGGATGACGCCTTCCAGGGGCAGAGACACGCTTCCCGGGTTCTTGTTTTTCCCACTCAGCGAGTCCAAACCCCTGCAAAGAAGACATCGGGATAGAAGACCCATAAAGAAGCAGATGTCATATTTGAGCATTGAAAAATATCATCATATCTTCATCAATATCATCACATATTGCATGGAGAAACAGTTTGGTGGACAACTGTTGCTTAGGGTGGGCCAAAAGCCCCCAATTTTATAATACCCTGCTCTTCTTTTCAACTATTATTCCTAGCAACAACACAACTTCCTTGCAACCTACTGTGTGTGTTAAAGAGTGGCACAATAGGCTTCAAATATTAAACCACAGTGAACAGTGACAGTTCATGAATGTAATTGAAAAGAGTGTTTTGAGACTGTTTTGATCAAAACTAGTATATAGTCGTTTGGAAGAATGGTCCAGTTGTCTTTCCACAGCAACCAGTTTAATGCCATCTGGGGCTCAGCAAAACGCTTTAAAACACATCAGGACAATTACAGAACACTACACAGTATTTTAAAATGAGCACTTTTGATAAAGCATGTAAAAAGCTAGGCCATACTTGATGAAGACTCTGAAAAGGCCCATGGTGCTGTATATCATTCTAGCTGCCTGTGACTCCTCCTCCTGTGAGCGAGACAGAGAAACTGCGTCGTCCATATGACCCTCCTGGTGCAATATTGCCTGAAAATGAAAAATATATAAAATCAGAGAGTGCACATTCATAGCTAGTTTTAATATATGTACTGTATAAATAGACACTAGCCTAGTTAGCTTGTTTAGATTAATGAACAGATCGGTAAAAGAAAATATAGAACACTTATTTAGCCATACAGCACAAAGACTGCAGGTGATGTACTGTATGCAGAATTGTGTGTGCTAATCTGTATTTTATGTCTCTTCACTGTTGACATACCCTGGTCATTTCAAAATAAAGTGCAGCACATTCTCTATTAACAATAGATCCACAATTAACAATAGATAACTGCAGCTGGAGACAACAGCTCGCGACGCTAGTGGAGCAGAATATTGATAGCTTTGGCTCAGTGCCTTACTCTTCGTTGGAGGTTGCCCAGTCTGGCGGCTTTGGCGTCAAGGGCAGCGTACGTGAGCCACAGACTCGTGGACACGTGCTGCATGAAGCACAAAGACTCGCCGTACTTGATCTCAGGTGTTCCCATGCCTTCCACATCACGCTTCTTGGGTACCTCCACCTTCTCCTGCTCATGGAGACCATGTCAAAAGAGAGAGAGAGAGAGAGAGAGAGAGAGAGAGAGAGAGAGAGAGAGAGAGAGAGAGAGAGAGAGAGAGAGAGAGAGAGAATATGAGAGAAGAGTGAGATCAGCATATTAGCAAGCTAGCATGGAAACAAGTTAGCATAAGAACCAACACAATAGAAGCAATTTTTACAGAAAATTGAGAGAAAAAGAGATTTTATTTTTCGGACCTTTGTCACACGGAAACAGAAGGCAGACAGTTTCGTATTTGCACGCTCTGGATCCAGCACCATCAAGCCCTTCTCCTCGTCCAAGCACAGGTAGCGGCCCGTGGTGATATGGCGCACGCGGAAGGATTGGTACCACTTCATGTGACTGCCGCTCCAGCTACAAAGGAAGAAGAGGAGCATGGGTCATACCGTGCAGCCATTGACAGTAAATAGATATATACTGTCAATGCGTGCAGCACATGAAATACTGCGCAATGTAGGAGAGAAAGGTATGCTAATGCTAGCCTGATTATCATCAACTTTCAAATCTCTTCGAGACTTGGTCTGATCAAGAGCATAGCAATTAACATTTCCGAAATGGCATGGTTGACCCACCTCCCTTGGTTGGCTAATGGTTGTTTGTTTCACAACAAAGTGGGAGAAGATCCCGATCTTTAGGGAGCCCAGAAACGATATTTGTATTGCTCCTGGCCTGACTAGAAGCAACGCTGAAGGTGTTGCGTCACTAGGAGGGCACGGCCTGGTTACGGTAAAGCTACACAGACTTAATTGTGTTAAGTGTGCGCAGCGTTAATTCAACACTCGAAGTCATATTTAACATTCCTCTAGTTGGTCCTACTCTATGTTGTTGAATCAATATGGCAACATTTATTACGTACGTACCACTGAAAGAAACTCACCCGATTCTAAGTGGCTCCAATCTCCACAGAGATCGGGCCTGGCTGCAGACAGCGCCTCCTTCATACTGGGCAATCCTGAGGAAAAAGGCAGACAATGCGCGCACATCAGTCCGAAACGTCATGCCATTACATTTTGTCTTGGAGCATCAAACAGTGTTGCGGTCCTACAGTACATTTTCCTTTCAGCAATCCTGAATACAGACATCCAGAGCAAAATGAGATAAACCCAACAATGTCAACATTTCTCCCTTCAGGAGCCAAGGCTGAATGAATTATATCATATTACACCATTGTGTTGTAGGCTACATGTGACGGTTACTAAGAGGACAGAACTATTGGCCAGAAGCTATTCAGCAGCTTCAATGGAGTACCACATATTTGCTCCAAAGATTTCACTGAATGAAAGAAGCACAGCTCTTGAATTAGATAAGACTGTTAAATTACAATAAAATCACCTGTATGAGGTGAATAGGTAGTTATTGATTTACCCATAAAAGAGGTACATGGGTGGAAATAGCTGGTTTGGACAATGTGGGACTGGATCAGGTAGTTTGAGCCCAGGTTGCCATCCATCAGAAAGGGTATAAGGAGGAGTATGTGTGAGTTAAGGAGGCCAGGGTTGCCAGAGTAGCCCAAAACCTGATTGGAAGCACTTAATCCTGCCCAATTTGAACTACATTCTCTTGATTTCTACTGCCATAAGTTTGCAGCAAAACCTACCCAAATGCCTTTTTTTTTACCCGCAGGCGGTCATCCTAAGCAGCCCAATTAAATTGGGGAGGAAACTGCCACTGAAGGAGGTTGGTACGGTACCTGTGACCGCAGGCCTTGCTTTTACTTTACGTTACATTACTTAGCTGACGCATTCATTCAAAGCGACTTTTACTTACTTGTTCTCCTCGCGCTGATCAGGAGGAGGGACAGCCAAACACTCGTCCATGTGGCCATGGAACAATCGGAGGACCTGTCCTCCTGTTACAAAGCCTAAAAAGGAAAAGGAACATGGGACAGGGACATGGGACATGGGACAGGGACGGAGCCCCTTGGTTGATCTTGCTCCCACACTACACACAGCAAACATTATGATATCAAACTACAAATCCTGCTTGACATTATCTTGACCTCGCCGGATGGATCTAAAATCAAACCTTACCCTCGGCAAGCTCACACCCCGAGCACACTGGGTTCATGTTCCAGAGCGTTTGCATGAAGGACGCATCAACCATGAGGTCACCACTCGCAAGGGATAGATGCTAAAGTAATAATAATTAAAAGAAAAAACAGAAAATGTATACGTTAAATTATGGAATTCTGCACGATTTACGTTGCACACATCAATGTAGTATCAGACATGGCTTCGACAGAATATGATATCTGGAATCATGAATGTTTGTACTTTGTAGCTGTAGTACAGTATATAGTAAGTTTGCTCAGTTAAAGGAAAAAAGACTGTAACAATTAAGTTCTGAATTAATATTGAAATTGAGCATTTGATGTGTGAGTGTATATGCTGTTCCGTAACAATGCCATGATAAAGTTACAATATTCTAGCCAGTGAGATTTTTGCAGCTTGAGAGAAATAATTGTATAGAATAATTCCATTAGTCATACACCTCTAGGACATACAAAAAAGCTCATTGAATGTGGAGTTTTGGATATGCTGCTCACCAGGTATCTTTCAGATGACACGCTGACCAGAATGAGGTCGTCACCCACCCTGACCTTCTCACCCTCGGACCTCTGCTTGGAAGCAGGGTGGATTGTCCACCAACATGCCTCACCTGCGGGAGCGCACAGCAAAGTCAGAAGGGGGAAAACAAGGGAAAAAGACCAACCTTGAAGCTGTTACGGTACATTACATTAGATTTTGGCAGACGCTTTTATCCAAGGAGACTTACATAAGAGGACACAATTGGCAACAAACAATGTGTAGGACAGTGGTTCCCAAATTGAGGATCGGGACCCCTGAGGGGGTTGTGGAGGTACTGCAGGGGTGTTGTGGACACAAGGTACTATGTGCATCAAACAATAAATATGTGCTTTTATAACTTTTCCACACATTGTTGGTAACACTATTCCTTTCAATTGGTAATACATGTGTTTACCTTTCCCTTAGTTTACATTAAAGGGACACTGTGTGAGATTTTTAGTTGTTTATTTCCAGAATTCATGCTGCCCATTCACTAATGTTACATTTTTCATGAATACTTACCACCACCATCAAATTCTAAGTATTCATTATGACTGGAAAAATTGCACTTTTCATACATGACTTCATACATACATACTCTTCTCCATGGTCCGCCATTTTGAATTTCCAAAAATTCCAAAAAAAAATTAGCTGCAAAAACGACTGTACTTGGACCATGCTAGAAAATATTTGTTCATTACTTAGTAAACTATCATGTAAAGATCAAATTTGGCAATAGGCAGCCCAGTTTCAATGAGCAGTATAGTTGCAGTACCTTTTTTGACCATTTCCTGCACAGTGTACCTTTAAAGTTTAGCAAAAATAGGGATGGAAAATATGGATAATGGGAGATGGGGGGTCATGAAAATATTCTTAAGTCCAAAAGGGGGTCCCAGCAGAAAAAGTTGGTGTAGCCGTAAAATTACAGGGGATGCTGTGCACCGGTACCTGGTTGAGGTAAGCTATGGTTATGGTAGCGTTTTTTCTAAGCTTATCTAGAAAACATCCTACCTGTTGAGTCTTCTTGGAGGCCGACATCAAAGGCCAGTTTGTCTGTGAGTGAGCGGGATGTGGTCAAACAACTGAGATACTGGAGTTTAATGAAAATGGAAAGAAAGGAAAGGTAGAATATTCATTAGGTATTGACTGGCAAGTTCATTACGCTGTAGATTTAACATTAACTGAAACAACAAAATGTTAGCATGAACAAATGCCTATCACTGTCGTATCTCGCTTTATAATGTGCTTCTATGATGCTAATTGCTAACATGTGGTCACGACATTAGAAAGTAGTGTTTTTTTCCGGCAGTTTCGTGCCCATAGAAATCAATGCAATTTGTTGAAATGGGACGGAATTTAGCGCATTGTGGCGTTTTTTTGAGAACCTTTTGGGCGGGATTTGATCAGACACATCTGGCAACACTGGGAGGGGAGGATGCTGGTCCAGGTGGTTTTGATTGATTTATGAATTTGTTTTGAATTTGACTTTGAAATCAGAATCTGAATGCTGGTGTGTTTCATGCCCTCACCATGGCAGAATGGTAATGGCGCAGCAAGATGGCATGACCGTAGAGCAACGTCCGGTGGCCTCCTCCTTGGGATGACTGAAGAAACAAGCACAGACAAACACAAAAACTTTTTTAAGGTTAACAACCACCATTCATAACTCATTTCTCTATGGTGATGACACAGGCTTTCCCCTGCCTCGGGGTCAGAGGACACGGAGGGGGTCACAATCCACATGTGGTGGGACTTGAACTACCCTTTGTCTGTCAAGATGGCGGGAAAGATCACATCAGCAATGACACCCAAAGACATCACAAATACACAGCAGCACTATGGGAAGGCAAAGAGATCCTGCAGTGCCCCCCGCCCCCCTACACACCACGCAACATCTCTTTTCCTCAGACAACATTCAAAACGGAGCAATGGGAAAAAAATATGTTACTGTACATTATCACACGACAAGCAACATCACCAGATTAAATGAACAGTGCATGATGGACAACAATAATCACAAGGTCACGTCATCAAACCAAACAATTGGTTTAACCACACATTCTTGCCACGTCTGACACAACAGCACACCTGGAACTCTCTTACCTTTTCTCAAACATCCAGTCAAGTTGTTATAAATGAGAAAACACAGTTAATCAGGACTCGTATTAGAGATTGTTTGTGATCATCATCAACACTTCCACCCAGCAGCACCATCATGAAGTGTCAAGATAAATGGTATAATGTCAGGCTAGGGCAGGCTAAGAGGATTTAAGGGTGTTAAGTAAACTTAATCCAGGACAGTGCCGTGGACAAGTGGACTTGGTGAGTGCGAGTGTTAGTCCACTATTCATCTGTCCACATTAGCGCTGGCTTGATGGCTTTACTGTATGTGTGAGTATGCCTGTGTGTGTGCGTGTAATCGTGTGTGACAGTAAGATAGTTTCTCTAAGTGTGTGTGTGTGTGTGTGTGTGTGTGTGTGTGTGTGTGTGTGTGTGTGTGTGTGTGTGTGTGTGTGTGTGTGTGTGTGTGTGTGTGTGTGTGTGTGTGTGTGTGCTTGCGCACGTGCACGCATGTGTGTGTGTGTGTGAGTGTGTGCGTGTGTCAGAGAGATAAAGAGAGAGAGAAATGGAGAAAGAGAGAAGGACGGCATCTGATAGATGTGGCTTAAGGAGGCACACCAGGTGCATGCCCCCCACCCCGTCCCCACCACGTACCCCCACCCAGGGGCGTAGCAGCAAATTTTGGGCCCTATGTACAATCAGTTTCAATGGACCCACCCAGCCATATACAGTATCTACATAAATCAGACTGTGTGTGGGCCCCCTGTAGACATGGGGCCCTGGGTACTCAGTCACACTTTCACCCCTTGAACGACACCCCTGTCCCCACTCTGTCCCCACCACATCACCACCCCCCGTCCCCACCCCACTGAAATGTGGAGGGACTCTCCCCTAGGCCTCATGCCATTGCTATTCTCATCCTGGCCTAAGTTCCGACGACGGAAGAAGGCCAGGGCTCAAGGAAAAGAGCCTCTCATTACAAAGGTAGTAGGCACGGCGCGCTAATGCAAACAACTCAAGCAACAACAAACATAATGCGCTCCCTCCATTTTCATTCCAGCCAAACACTTGGCCAGCTTTATTGCCTGCTATGACCTCGCCCAGCAATGCCGGTAATTGTCCGTCCGCCGACCTAGTGTTGCTTTGACTGAGCTTATCTGGTGTCATCGACTGCCCCCACGGAGACTTGAAATAGTTTGGTTCACGTACTGTACGATACTGTGGACAGTTCTCAGGCATCTTTTTTTAGGCTAGAACAACTGTATATTAGTCCATGAATACTAAAATATACACCCTTTTGTCAAAGATGGCGGAAACTTTCCATCAAAGTTTACACTAAGTGTTCATTTTTAAAATGAGATTAAATGTTATATTGGTAACTGCTGACTTCTGCACATAGGTGCATTTTTTGGGAATTTTTCACTTAATTCATACATTGGTTCCATGTATGACACCACAGGAAAACACAATACATGTAGTGCTTTAACAAATGCCCATAACTTTTACATGGTAATATACTGTACTTGTGTGTGGCAAAACAAATAAATATATTCCTTACACATAATTATCTGTAAAATGTTTTGTCTCGTACTGTGGTTTAACCTTTGGCCCTCAATGTTAATCAGGCCATCTTTGAATTGAACTGTCAACCAAATTGGAAGGATATATTCATAGCATCTCAAAAGCCAGGTGGTAATCACTCTTGGCATGCGAGCTATATCATCTAACTGATATTTTAGTCCAAGTCGATGTTCATGCCATATTAGAAGAATGTACCTCCAGGCATTCTTGGAAAACCATGTTCACGAGACTGAGATGAGTATGTGGCCATGGAGATTTTTGTCCATGACCTGAGAAACTTAATACGTTTCTGAGGTGACTCAAATTGGTATATTGGGAGTGTATTTCAAACCCATAGTCACATGTCTCTGAGAAAATCGCCCTTTCAGGGATTTTTTTGTTGTTGGCATTTTCATTTTCATACTAGCGACCTGCTTTATTGTGACGCGTCTCAATATCTAAAAGACATATGAAGCATACGTACATGTTCCTTGAAGCACTCTGAAGGTATCGCTACTATGATAACTTTGACCATGACCATTGCTCTTTGAGGTCCAATGACAAAGCAGCTCATCTTTGAGCCTGAATGAAAACTCATCAAAATAACCAAATAAAATTATGAAATCTCAAAATTGAGGGACCTGCATTAAGGGCCGTTGTATAACACTTAAAAAGATGGGACTGTCATGGTGAATCCAATTGATGGGTTTTCTGAAACTTTTAAGGGCTGCCTTGAGGCCCTCTTAGCATATCATGTTCATCAGATTGGGGCAGACAGAGGGACATACAGTATGAACCAACAAACAGTTAACCCCACGAACATACTGCCCTCAGCCACAGCTATCTGTGCAATGGAGGCATAAAAACAGGGAGGGTCTGTAAGAGCAGGACAGGACACTGAAAAGACAGAAGGTTATGAACATGCTATCCCTGTGAGATGAAATGAGATGGAATAGAATGAGAAGAACACATGGGTGAGAGACCTTGATGGTCAAGTGAGATTGACAGAAAGAGACACAAGATGGATTGTTAGAGGATATGATGGAATGGAAAGACAACAGAACAGACACAAAAAGAGATGATGATGCTAATAACGTGGGAATAGCGCTGTAGGTATGCGATGGAGTCATTTTTGACTGCACAGACAGGATGGAGATGAGAGTTAAGATAGACACGTTTTCTAGTTGGACAAGAGATAAGAGGGTGAAACATTGCAGATATATTTTTGGGATGGGGCGTAATAAACTCTGCTTACAGTTCTAAATTCCTCTTAACAGATGTAGACAGCCCTCTCTAATGAAGTGGTCTAGAAATACAGTCTATTATAGTGACTTCACGGGTAACAATAGACTAAGAGTCTAGTAAGCTTTTCTGGTGAAGCTGGGGAAAAACAATGTGAGGTAACAGCACTTTTTCACTAAGGGTGAATTCAAGAACAGAGGAAAAATGACCGCAGAAGAAGAAGAAAACGAGTAAGGTAGAGGTACAGGAAGTATTGAGTTTGGATAGAAATACTGGTTGGATAACGTGTGCAAAGACATACCCATTGGTCCAAATCGACTGCCTATGGATGGCAGGGAAGGGCAGGGGAAGGTAAAGGTCAGAGAAGAAATAAAAGGAAAAGGTTAACTAACACTTAAGAAGCGACTGATGAAAAGGAATAGGCAGCATCCCTCCAAGATGATTTAAAACTGTGAGTGGTCCTCCTTTGAGTATGTAAGTGTGTAGGTAAGCATATTCTCCATGTCAGACAAAACTAGGGCTGTAACAGTGTTTTTACCGGGAAAACGTGATATGCAGTCACTGTACTGTATACACAATACTGTATCATGATGCAAGAAAGCAATATAGTGGTACGTCCAGTGATAATGCCTCAACTCATCATCATTATTTGTAAACTTTTATTTAATTGTTAGTAGCCTCTTGTAACTTATACTACCTAAACCATCATAGTTTTTAGTTTATTTTGTTGGCAATTGTGGAAAAAAAGCAAATTAATTAATTTAAAAAGATATATTTAAAAATTGTGGGGTGTATCTAACCGTAGGTCAAAAAATGATGAAACAAATCGAATTGTGAGTTGAGTGTATCAATACAGGGGTGAGTTTCTCAAAAGGGAAGTTGTTAGCCTGTTAGCAACTTCGGTAGTTGCCAATGGGAAAATGCATTGAAAGCAACGAAGTAGCTAATGTAGTAAACAACTTTGGTTTTGAGAAATTCACCCCAGCCCTAGTCGAGACTACTAGGGAAAAAAAAATCACACTGAGAGCAGTGAGTCAGACTAACGTTTTTTCTCTGCTGCTTAAGGGTCCTCCCTCAATTGCTCAGGCTCATTTCAAATGCAGAAAATGTAAAAAGGAGTACACTGACAATATACTGTTGTTAGTTTCAGTAGCACTTTTGAAGCTGAAGGCTTCATAAAGCGTCATAAAGTATGTGGATATCCTGCCATGTATTCTCATTCCCATAGGCTACAGATGGGCCTGTCAACAGGCCTGTTCACTTTTTGCTGAAAACATTCAACTACATCGCAACAACATCACTATGACAATGCAGGGAGTCTTAAATGTAAGTAAACGATGAAGACTTTGTCATTGACATTTTGTTGACAATAAAGTTATAACAGAGGCTCTGCCCTAAGGGTTTACAAAAGCGATTTCAGTTACAGTATATCTGACCGACCTGACCGATGAGGAATGCTCATTAGGATCAGCTGGCTGGCAGAGATAATAGATGGATGAACTAACTGGCAGAGGTTCCATATTCTGATGCCAAGATCTCAACTTCATACTACACAGACATTGCATACATTGTGGGTTTGGGCGTTTGTTTTCTGATGATCACTACAGCTAGCATTTAACATCTGAAGCGATGCATGTTTTATGTCTGTGACCGCACTACCACCAACAAGATTTCTACAGTTGGCAGACCCGCAAAGCAAACCTTCCCCCAAACCCAAGACCTCTTCATTCTTCAGTCTTCCATCCAACCAGATCATCTTGTATCTAGATGAGGATACAATCTTGCCTGCAAACAGCGAAGAGCATGCACAGCATGCAGTGGTGTAGCCTACGTAGAAGGCAGGTATACACAGTATACCCACTTCAAAATTTCAGGGATTTCAGTATACCCACCTAAAATTGATTGATCCATTCTTTAGAATAGCACACATACACTATACAGTATACCCACCTCACAAATGCTCAAATAGACAGTATACCCACCACAAAAAAGTAGACTACACCACTGCTGCAAACAGTGAAGAGCATGCACATTACGTCACCCACAACACACACACACACACACACACACACACACACACACACACACACACACACACACACACACACACACACACACACACACACACACACACACACACACACACACACACACACACACACACACACACACACACACGCACACACGCACACACGCACACACATGTTGTTTCACTCACCTCGGACATGTCCACCCTGTTGGCGAGCATCTCCTGGAGGGCTCGCACAGACAGGGACTGCTCCAGGATGAAGCTACAGATGGCCAGGTCAGGGGGGACATTCTGGAGGAAGAGGGACAGTAAAACGAAACGATTACAGATCAACACATCAATTACAGATTGGAATAGGACTTATGTGTTATGAGTGCTGTGTGGTCTGTGTGATCTGTGTGTGTCTCGTTCACATAGACTCTTAGTGCAGATGGGGTCGCTGATGGGCCTATTCACTATTTGCTGAAAATATTCAACTACATCATAACAACATTACTATGACATTACAGAGAGCCTTAAGTAATAGATCAAGACTTAGTCATTACAATTTTGGTGGCAGTAGGGTTGTAACATAGGCTCTGCGGTAAGGGGTTAAAGTAGTGTTTCCCAACGGGGGCTCCACAGCTCCCAAAAGGGGGTCCTCGGGGGGGCGTTGAGAATGAGACACCTAAGAGAGGTGGGGTGCTAAGTTGCAAACAGACATTAGTCTGTTTTTTGTTTTTTGAATATATTAGGGGCCGTGCCGTGGGCTTTAGGGCGTAGGTTTATAATGATGTCAAGGGGGCTTTGAGAGGCTTATGGTGAGGTCAAGGGGGAGTTTGTTCAAAAAGTGTTGAGAAGCACTGTCTTAAAGGAACTCCCAATAATGAAAAATAGCTTATTTTCCAATTCCAGTTCAAACGATCTGTGGATATGGCACAAGCACTTCAGCTATCAGCTACACATAAATAATTGAATCGGATTAAATCAGTAGCCAAGCTAAATACAACTGGCAGACAGAGAGATTCTACTGTCAGATCCAGACACGGGATTCAAAAGTGCCTAAGGAGTTGGGAGACAATTTACGAAGAATGTGCAGTGAACAGTGAAGTACAGTTTTTATTTGTCACATACTCAATAACAGGGGTGTCAAACTCATTTCGGTTCAGGGGCCACATACAGCGAATTTGATCTCAAGTGGGACGGACCAGTAACATAATTGCCAAGTATCACAAATTTGTGCTCCATATCGGAACAGCATAGCTTGTCAATCATCTTCATTCATTTTTTTTTATTTTAATTTCTTCTTTTTTAAGATATTTCTTGACTTTATTTCCGATAGTGACAGTGAAGAGTGGACAGGAAGTGAATGTGAAGAAAGCGATGGGATAGGGTTGGGAAATGACTAAGGCCGGATTCGAACCTGGGTGCCCCTGAGCATGCAAGGCCATAAGTGATGAACAACAGCAGCTCCATTTTCACACCCCCCCACCCCCCTCTCTACATGTCTGGGGCCCCACTCAATCCTCTGATGGCCCTATGCTTGACACATCTGCTCTCTACAACTTACACAGCCTGCACTGATATTACTATGTGAGTGTTTGAAATGAGCCAGTGGTCTTTTAAGATAATCTGGTTTGATCCTATTAGGATTATTTGCTGAATTAAGTGTTTTGTAGGGCTTGGACTATCTAAATCTGACATCTGTGCACATCTAAGGGTAGATGACCGTAGACATCTGTGCAAATGTGTGTCTGTGCAAGTGCACGCCTGTGCATCAGTGTGTGTGTGTGTGTGTGTGTGTGTGTGTGTGTGTGTGTGTGTGCGTGTGTGTGTGTGTGTGTGTGTGTGTGTGTGTGTGTGTGTGTGTGTGTGTGTATGTGTGTGTATGTGTGTGTGTGTGTGTGCTTGCGTGTGTGCTTGCATGTGTGTGTACATGCTGCGATGACATCGGGGATTGCCCAGGCTCACCTTAGCGTTGGATGTTGTTTCCAGAAAACAGAGTCTGTTCCCGAAACCCTCGCAGGAGAGGCACAGCTTAATTTGTTCCTTCGCAACTGTCGCACTGCACTGCAACACCACCAGGTCACCCTGTGGTAGGAGGACCGAGAGACAGACAGTTAGCCAGAGAGAGAGACAGATATGCAGAGGAGCGTGCAAAAATGCAGGGAGGTACCAGCGACAGGGAGAGAGGGGGAGAGAGAGAGAGCGAGAGAGAGAGAGAGAGAGAGAGAGAGAGAGAGAGAGAGAGAGAGAGAGACTCTGACTTATAAAGCTTTTATTACAGAATTCCTGTAGTTTTTTTTTTTTTTAAAGAAAAACAAAATTAAAGAAAAAGATACATCTATACATTCCATCATATTGTGCTTACAGGCCTTCACCTCTGACTGTACACAAGGCAATATTGTGGCACCATATGTTCTAAAAAAAACAAGATCAAGAACAAGAAGGAGAGAGAGAGAGAATAAGAAATGATGATAGACAGTGTGACAGAATAACACGAGAGACCACACATAGACTACAGCAGTGGTTCCTAAACAGGGGTTCGGGGCCCCTAGGCGGGTTGCGGAGGTACTGAAGGAGGGTCGCTAACTAAAGGGACTTGTATTCACTTGTATGGTTAATAGATGTATTTGATGTCCTGTGGATTCCTAGCAATATGAGCGGACAAACTATTAATGGAAAATATTATTTTTGCCTTGGAAATAATAGTTTGTCTGCTAAAATTGCTAGAAATCCATTGCTAGGTTAAGACGGTGGTGGTTGGGGGTAGGTCGCGAAAATATAAAGTCCAAAAGCTGAAAAAGTTTGGGAAACACTGGACACAGTATGAGCCCACAGTCTGGGGTCGTAGTGTCAGAGGCAATAGCATACGTGACAACCTGTTACACTACCTACTGATTGGACAAACACCAATGAATGTTTGTGCATAGACGGTGTGCGTGTGTGTTTTGTGTGTGTGTGTGTGTGTGTGTGTGTGTGTGTGTGTGTGTGTGTGTGTGTGTGTGTGTGTGTGTGTGTGTGTG
The DNA here is from genome assembly GCF_034702125.1 of Engraulis encrasicolus. Taxonomy (NCBI): domain Eukaryota; kingdom Metazoa; phylum Chordata; class Actinopteri; order Clupeiformes; family Engraulidae; genus Engraulis; species Engraulis encrasicolus. Next base: position 28,967,113 of record NC_085864.1, on the reverse strand, counting down.
TGTGTGTGTGTGTGTGTGTGTGTGTGTGTGTGTGTGTGTGCATGTGTGTGTGTGTGTGTGTGTGTGTGTGTGTGTGTGTGTGGTTGAGGGGCAGCGGGTACTTTTGTTAAAGGAGCTGGCTGCACACTGAATCACCTAGCCCAACACTCACACACACACACTCACTGAGAAACACACATGCGCCAGTCCATCAGCCAGCGAGTGTAAATACGCCAATAAACACCCCCCGCCTCCTTAACCTCCCATCTGACACAGGGCATTCTCAGCTGTCTCCCCTGCTCAGTCATTATGTAAGTATATCCACCTAGAACTATCCCACTTCTCTTCACCTCCCCTCTCCCATCTCCTTCTCGCAATCTCTACAGTCAAACATTTTGAGGCTCATTGAAGACGTTGTGTTGCTGTTCATTTCATTAACTGAAATTGAGGGGTTTTTTTCAGTCATATATCATAAACACGAAGCTATATTTCTACTGACTTCATATGATGTCATTTTTGTCATGTACCGGTAGCCTCAAAATGCTTGCCGTTTCTCCAGTGAAACGCTGTAATAGTCTTTGAAGAAAAAAACAACCTATTGTACTACACGACATGACACTGGGCCTTTAGTAATGTAGCACGACGTGGTCATTGCCATTCTGGTAACAGCATATTTATAACCAGGGCAGTGTCTTAATGGGTTAAGATGAATTGTTGTTTATTTAATTAGATGAAAATTATTTTTTTTGTTTTCAGTCACAATACTCACATTACATTATGCACAAGATGTGCGTACATTCCACTGACTTCATATGACGTAGTAGGTTTTTTTTGTCGTCTGTTTTGTCTTCCCATGTGGAACCACTTTATCTTTATTTGGCCAATCATTTATCACCGACCAGCCCAGAACTGTCACCTCTGTCCTGTCCCCCCTCACCCTCTCCACATCTACTAGAATCTAGAGCAACCAACCCCGCTCTGTCCTCCACCCACCCCCCACCGTGAAGAAGAAGAAGAAGAAGAAAAAAATACGATCCCTTCTTCAGAACCTCCACCACACTTGCTCCAATTCCGCGTTCAAATTCCAATCAGCGTTCAGTGTTTGCTTAGTGAATGTTTGTGTACAGTATTAAAATCTCCTTGCCTCACTGCATACATAGATGAGAGCAGATTGAGAGCAGCATGGGCCAGTTATGTAAGCAAGCACCATCATAGCCCTTGTTGATACTGGATGAAGGATTAACAAACCCACTTGGTATGTTGAACGTACATACATTGTAAGGGATAACACATGTCTGTGAATGCATTTTATATATCAAAGCTTAATTAACTGAACTTGGGTAACAAAGACTCATATACCTTTTGGCAAGCTCTGAAAGAGGGCTGTATTGCAGCAAGCTACACTGTACGCTACGCTGACAATGATTTATACAGTTAGCCTTACGGGAAGAAAATTCAAGTAACAATTTCCATCTTTTACATTTGCCAGAGTTGAGAGATCAACTCTCCAGGGCCATAGGCACTGTAACGTACTAGGCACTTCAGGGGCTTCTATTTTCCAACCGTCAGAACAGAGCAAGTGCATTTTATCCATGATTTATGTAATTTTTTCCCCCTGTTTGCACTGCAGCCTTGCCTGTTACGTGTGCGTGTGTATAGCTCTGGCCCTGATATGGAGATGGAGTGTTTGCTTGCTTGCTTTGCTTGCTTGCTGCTAGTGGGGATTTCTAAAAGCAGCCAGCCAGAGAGCAAGAGAGCCAGCCACTGAGTGACTCACTGCTCCAACACCAGCCGTCAGGATCAGATGACACTCGAAGGCATTTTCAAAAAAGATTCAGCTGATTGAAAGAAGGCCGTCACTCTCTCTCTTGCTCTCTCTCTCTCTCTCTCTCTGTTTCTCACCCCCTCACTACATTTTGCAGAGTCAGTTCAACATAAGAGTTATATGGTTTATACCTATACGGTAATGCTTCTTTTTTAGATGGTCCTACTTTTCAAGTGTTGAATTTTACACTGAAAAATGTACCATGCATTTCTCTGTCTCGGACCGTGTCTGTCTATTTTTCTATTTTTCAATCAGCAGAGTTCACAATGATTTGCATTTTGTGAAAACGCCTACTACTGTATCCATACGTAGGCAGGGCTGCTGAAAGCTTTCACCAGGCCTTGGACAAAACCATCTGAAAGACCCCAACTCTCAATGCATACAATGTAATGGGGTTCAAATTCTGTCCCTCTGAGCCTCCACTTTCCATTGTGTGCAGGGAGTGCACAACTGAAACGCTCGTCCCTCCCTGTCTGCGCGGGCCTGTTCCTAAGTGTTCTACACCTGACACAACTGCTATGGACAGACCAATTTCACAATGTGTTGACGTTGTGTTGTCAATCTTGGTGAGAGCTACAATTGTCTCCCAGTTCCAGCCATAACACTCGAGTCCAAGATGCCGATACTAATTGCCTAATATCCGTTGGGTCATTCAGAGGTAGCCGCCGCAAAGCAGCGCACCTGTTGAATCCTGTCACCTCTCTGCGGATCTTCATTGTCTGCTCGACAATAATCTTTTCATCAGCTGACAGTCTGATAGTCAGGCTGTGGGGTCCACTTGAGAAGCTGGCAGACAGAGCCTTTAAGTTCCTGGGCTCAACTCTGCTTGGTATAAATACACTCTAAGCCAGTGGTTCTTAACCTGGGGTGCGGGCACCCCTGGGGGTGCGCCAGAGATCCCAGGGAATGCGCTGAATTTTGCTTGTGTTGAGGTTGCGACCAACATTCTGCTGAGGAACATTATAATTAGACCAAATCAAAACCAAATTGAAACACATTTTGATCCCCATTTAAATAAATGAAGGTATTGATTCACTTCTCAAGCAAGAATTTGTAATGAATCACTAAAATCACTTTTTAGTGCATATACAGGGGTAGAAGTTTGGAGAGGGGGTGCGTGGCTTGTCTTCGGCACAGGGAAGGGGGTGCATTAAGAAAAAAGGTTAAGAACCACTGCTATAAGCTAAGGCAAGATGGGGGGGGGACTCGTGAGTGTCTGTGCTGTGTTATTGTGACAAAGCAATGCAATGCAATGTGTGTTAATGCGTCACTGGGTGTTTATGTTGTGAATGCGTGTCTGTCAGGACAAAGGTGACGACACAGGAAAAATCCAGCGCCGACTAAGCCCTTTGCTCTGAGACATATGGATCAGCACTTAAAATAGGCTACACCACTTCCTGCTGCTGAATATTTCCCCTTATTCATGGCTGCGTGCTTTCTCAACCCTAAGGGGCTAGCTAGGAGTTTGCATACACAGTAACTGCTGTCACAGTAGTTTACTGTGCCAAGATGCAGACAATGAACTCCCAGTTAAGCAGGGTCACTGAGGAAAAAGATTATTCTTAGATATTCATATTCTTAGATTCTTAGATAAATCTTTTTGAGTATTTTTTTTTACTCAAAGGTCACCTTTAGCCTTTGTGGCTTTTTAAAAAAAAACCTTTGTGGCCTTCTATGGAAAAGCACAGGTGTAAATGTTTCAGCTAGCTCTTTTTACATGCTCATCACAGTGATGCTGTGAGTGGGCACAAGACTAGGGACAGACCGCAGCTAGCACTCTTTCAGATTTAGCAAAGCAATACTAACATTGCCTGGGCAGTCATGGGTAAACGGTTAGACTACTTTGTAGACAACTTGTAGGTTGCCGGTTCAACTCCCGACACGCCAGGTTGATGGGGGGAGTAATTACCCAGTGCTCTCCGCCATCTTCCTCCATGACTGAGGTACCCTGAGCATGGTGCCGTCCTGTCGCACTGCTACCTACCCTTGCACGGGTGAGGCATAAATGCAAATTCATTGTGTGCTGTGTGCACGTTGTGAGCTGTGGAGTGCGGTGTCACAATGACAATGGGAGTTGGAGTTTCCCAGATGGGCTCTCACTTCACTTTCACTTAAATATAATACAGTAAAAGCCTCCAATGGGCCCCCTGTCGGTGCCCTTATAATCATCACGACATCCCCCCTCTGGCTGTGCCCCTGCACAAACCGTCAATAAACCACTAAAACAGTTTCAAAATAAGAGCCCTTTCCTAGCTCTCTTGAGACAGAAAGGAAATCCCCCTGCTATTCTCACTGCTGACGTAGAACTGGAATCCACCCCCTCAAACCCCCCTCCAATTACTGGCACAGAGAGCATCGACTGCTGATGCAGACACATGGCTGAAACCGAGCAGATGGGGATGAGAATGGACTGTGTGGGTGCAAGTCATTCTAGCTTCTCTCATCCTTTCCTCTGTCCTTTGACTTTAGACCTCTGTGTTTCCCCTCGAAAAAAACAATACGGTTTCCCTGCTGTCAGGCAGCACAGACAGGCTTTTAGGGGCCTTTCCCAAAATTATGAATTCTGTTTTTGCAAGATATTAAATAAGTGAAGAATTCTTGCACACCTCCTTGGTCAAGTGCGTAGGAGTGGGTCACCAATGTTAAAGCAAAGAAAGCTCCCACACACTGTTCACATTTGCATGGTTTACTGCGACGTTCTTCAAGCTTGAAGAAGGTCAGTAGACCGAAACGTTGCAATAAACCATGCAAATGTGAACAGTGTCCGGGAGCTTTCTTTGCTTTAACCTTGCAAGATATTAAATAAAAGCTTTGATTATTGATGACATCCTGCCTCTCGTCACAAGGCCGCAGGAAAGGACGGAAAGAACTAGAATGGTCTACACCCTGTGTGTGTGTGCATGAGGGTGTCGACTGAGAGGCAATCCGCTCAGTCAGTCCTGTCCAGTCCAGTCGATAATACAACCGTAGCAGAAGAGGAGGGATAGCCTCATCTGAAGGGGGTTGCCCTTTCAGACAGCTTCAGTGTTAGGTCAGAGTAAAAGTCAGCGAACCTTTGTGCAGGGAAATGTCATCTGAGCCACAGGAGGCCAAGAACAAAGAGTCTTCCACAGTCTATTTGTGTACTATGCAGCTTATAGTAGGGATGCAATTTGTCCCGGTTATGTCCCATTAGTTCGACAGCCCATTAGTCCGACCAGACATGCTAAAACTATGCCCAAACAAACCTAAAAAATTAATAACCCTAACCGCCATTTAACGCATGTTCTGTCAGTATACAGTAATTTTAGCGTCATAAGTTTTTAAATATTCACTTTTAAGTTTTCTGAAAAGTAAGAACTATGCCCAACCAGAACAATTCCTAACCCTAACCGTCAGTAAAGGCATTTTTTGTCTGAAAAGACATGCCCACGTGTAGCCTAGCCTACCCCAGTAGCTGCGTGATGCTCCTGTATTGCTTATTGTCTGACTTACAGGCTGTCGGACTAATGGGCTGTCGGATCAATGGGCAGACCCCATTCGTCCCATATTACTGTGAGAATCAACACTAGTTTCCAATATGTCAATGGAATAAATGAGAATCAGCTGTGATCTGCCATTATTCGCCCTAGAATTGTTTACAAAAGAAATATAACATGAAGCCAAATGCAAATACAAAATGAAGCCAAATTTCAGGTCAGTGTTCAAGGTCGAAATTTGACAGGCCAGGGCTGGCTTATGATCAATCCTCACTAAACACACAAGTCTGGCATGAGCTTGTAATGTTTGCACTTTTCATTTTATTTCACAGCTAAATTTGCAACATTATGCCAGCGTCTTCAGTTAACTTTATATCTCTATTACTATTGCACTAGTAAATACAGACAATATAAGGACAAATAGGGCACTCATACAATCATAGCACTGCAGGCAATCATATAGTTAATAAACAACATTGACCTAGCATGCTAGGTATCTACTAATAGCACTCAGTCTAGACCACCATGCCCAGAATGGTACTGCTAGTGGTGTCAACAATGATCGATTCGGCGATGCAATCCAATGCGGGGCATGGCCGATCCAGAATCGATCCGGCAATTTCCAGAATTGATCCGGCAATTTTTTTAAGTTTCAATTACTTCCGTGAATATTTCGGGAGCAAATGAATGTTAAATTAAATAAAAGTACTTCAAAGCATTGCAAGACTGATACAGAAAACAGCCAATAAATTGGTGCTCAGTATCTGACTACTTGTATTGCCTCATCATGACTGATGAAACAGATGATCATGCCATGATCATGCCATGTCAGCCCATTATAAAATGTAATTTGGCCTGTGTCTTTATCATTATAGTCTTTTTAAGCCACACTCTCGGGCGTAATTCTTGCATTTTTAATCTACTGGGTTAGCATGACAGTATAGTAGTATAGTATATTTAAAGATTCACAGTATTTCCCTTTCCCATCATACCAGGGTTGAGAAGTGGCAATAGCACAAGGTGGTAAAGTGTTATGTGGTCTACCACCCATAGCTGTAGCTGAGCTTATCATCTCAGGGACAGTAAACAACAACATATTTCGATTACACAGTTCCAGAGGGCCCATGGGCATTGAAGGTGGACCCCGTTCATGTACTCTACACATAAATGTGAAATTATAAAACCAATAGCCCAGGCCAATAAGAAGGCCAAATATTCATGGAAAACATAGACGTTTGTGAAGGAGCAACACAGGTTTTCATAATGACTACCTAAAAATGCTCCACACCATACATTTAATGTCTATTTAAAAAAAAAAGATTTAAGTCCAATTCATTCTTTTTCAGTGTGGGTCTTGTTCTCTTCACTCCTGTCTCCTTGGGTCTTGGGCAGGCCCCTCCACTCCTCCAGGGCTATTTTGGGTGGCTGCACCTGTCACTCTCACATTCCCCCTCCACTGCTGACCAGCAAATACTGGGAAGTTTCTCCTGCGGTGCGCCAGTGGAGAGGAGAGGAGAGGAGACTCAGGCGTGACACAGATCACGGAGCGACCCCGCCGGCCAATCAGCCCCCACACAAGACTCAAGACGTCAAAACAGCGACCTAAACTCACTCGATTGTGCACTACGGCTACGCTGTACTCGTAGCCCCTTAATGCACGCCGCACCTCCTGTGGCACGCTGTAATAGACATTGAAAGTTATGTACTATAGCACTACACTACTATGACAGTGCACTATGACAGTGCACTATGACTATGACAGTGCACGGGGCCTTTAGTAATACATCACGACTTGGTCATTGCCATTCTGGTAAAGGCTAATTTATAATGCCGTGTCTTAAGGGGTTAAAGACACATACAAACATGATGCAGAGATACACATACACACCTACACGCATCAACAACCCGCCCTCCCACATATGTACAGCAATCACCTAAAGATTTATGGACCACAACATCAAAGCAATTCTGACAGTGGCACAATGAAAATATTTTAGTTATCTAGTTATTTTACTATAGCATGCCGTATTGTAACCTATACACGTATCTCCTACTGTAGATCCTCCTAGCACTCTGCTTTCAGTGACCAATAGCCAGGCCTAGAATGGTAATCTGGCGTTCAAGCGATACGTGTGAGGCCATGCAGTTCGGGTTTTTTGTAGACTGGTCCACAATTTAGAAGGGGTCACCCAAATTTCCCGGACCTTTTTTTGCTCCCAGTGTAGTCCTGCCGATAGCTATAACCAATATGAGTACTTGACAGAGCACACATAACGTATATTTAGGAAAAAAATAACACAATGTGACAAAGTGAGTTATAATTCAATTTAACCCCACGACAGATTCATGGCCATATCTATATGTTCAGCTGTCGAGCTCAGTGAAATACTGTGTGCTGTGATTCTTTCACTAAGCACAAGTAATAGCCCAAGGGCAGGGAGTAGTAAGCATGTGAATGTCTGGAAATGTGAATGCAGAGTGACGTACGTAAAACTAATTCCACTACCGAATGCCAAGTGTTGAAAGTAATAGCATACAGACCTATAGAACATAAGATAACATATAGACCTACAGTATATAGATACTGTCAGATAACTTAATACTCGACACTAGATAAGGAATTCACATACTGAATTGCATGCTTATTCCAGTACACGTAGCCCCTTAATGCACGCCGTACCTCCAGTGGCATGCTGTAACAGTCATCGAAGAGTTAACTACTGTATAACTACAATACTATGAAATAACAAAGGGCCCTTTAGTAATGCACTACGACTTGGTCATTGCCATTATGGTAACAGCACATTTATAACTCCATGTCTGAACGGGTTAATAGCTGGAAACCATGGCAAAATTAAAGTTTATTCTAGACGAAGAACAGGGAAAGGTTTTGGTTTGGCTGTGGGAGACGTTTGCATAATGACAGACATTCACAAAGCTTAATAAACTGATTGACCATGATAAATTACATACTCCCCTATGACAAAATAAATAGACGGTTCAAAGATTAAAACGTTCTTGTGATTTGTGCATTGCTGGCAATAACCAGGCTACATTCACACAACTGTGTTTGAACATCACTGAAGTCATATGGCATCATAGGGCAGTCATGGGTAAGCGGTAGGGCAGTCATGGGTAAGCGGTTAGGGCATCAGACTTGAAGCACAAAATGTACCAGTTTGACTCCCGACCCGCCATGTTGGTGGGGGGAGTAATTAAGCAGTGCTCTCCCCTATCCTCCTCCATGGCTGATGTACCCTGAGCATGGTACCGTCCCGCGGCACTGCTACATTTCGGGAGCCATTGGGGCCTGCCACCTTGCATAGGTGAGACATAAATGAAATTCCGTTGTGTGCAGTGTGCACTTGTGTGCTGTGGAGTGCTGTGGAGTGCTGTGTCACAATGACAACGGGAGTTGGACTTTCCCAGTTGGGCTTTCGCTTTCACTTGAGTTGTAACCAATCAAACCGCCCCTGCCATCGCAACCAGAGCGTAAAAGGAATATAGGAGCTAGGCACAAAGCTCCATAAGATAGAAGGGCTCGTACAGTGTTGACATATGGGTAATCTGATATGATAACTGATATTGAACGAAGAGAAGACACCGGAGCAGCTCAGATGGGATGCTTTTTCTGTTGTGCACATGTTGTGCACTTGAATTAAAAAGAAAAAGCATCCCATCTGAGCTGCTCCGGTGTCTTCTCTTCGTTCAAGATTACCTGCCTCCCTCCCGTTGATGCACCAGATGTAAAAACAGAAGCGCGTGGAACCCCTTTTTTGATGATAACTGATATGTTTGGTATGCATATAGATATGTTTATATGCTAATGTATTTGTAAGGCAATCAGGGCCCTAAATTAACTTTTTTTCACCAGCAGCCAAAATGGCTAGTAAATATTAATCTTACACAGCCAAACACACCCACTAATGGGTCAAAGTGGCTAGTAAGGTGGTCTTTTCTAGCACCCAAACTGAAATTCCACCAGCATTTGGCCGGTAGGATGGTGCTCATTTAGAGCCCAGGTAATATGTAAAGTTATGCGAGTAGATGAGTTTCAAACTTTTTGATCCTCTCTTTCAAAGCCCCACCGTCCCACAACAAGGCACCAACGATTACTCCCCCCTTACATCACTTGGTCACATGTGATAGGCTGAGTCACTGGCGTGCCATAAAAACCACACAGTCAGTCACAACACTGAGTGCCTCTGTGGCACTATAACACAGCCTGCACCTGTTCATTGTGAGAGCGCAGGTGGTGACTTCTCACTTGAACTCAAACGGAACAGGTGCTGGCTCTGTCCATCCTGCTCCCTCCCTCTTTCTCTTTCTACTGCTGTGCTCCCTAGCTCGCTCTCTCCCTCTGAATCACTGCAGGTCTCCCTACCAATGTTACGGAAATAACACACAAACGCAGGGTGGCAGAGAGAGAGAGAGAGAGAGAGAGAGAGAGAGAGAGAGAGAGAGAGAGAGAGAGAGAGAGAGAGAGAGAGAGAGAGAGAGAGACAGAGAGACAGAGAGAGACAGAGAGAGAATGTGTGTGAGAGAGAGACAAAGAGACAGAACAGTGGATGCAGAGTCGAAAAGAGAAAGACAGAGGAAAGAGAAACAGAACTGCAAAAGAAACCTCAATCGATACTGTATGTTTGAATGCACTTAGCGGAATTTGAACAATTAATGTTTCAAAACCGAGTGCACCTTCCAAGTTGTTCTCATAGTAGAGTAGAGTAGAGTAACTTTACTGGGGGGGATTCAGGTGTCAAGTAGCTTACAAAAATCCATTCATTCATACAAGAAGGTTGGTTCAGTTGAGTTTATGAAGGCGGGATTGTATTTAGCCATTGAGCAATGACAGAGATTGGAGATCAAAGACAGAGAGTACGGTAGAAGAACATGAATGATGCAATGGAATACTCGGCCATATTTCATGTGACCAGTGTGAGATCACCACGAAGAGCAATTAAAATGTCAGTCGCTACGCTACCCAGCACCAGGGCTGCTGAGAGCTTTGGCTGGGCCCAGGACAAAGTCATCTGAAAGGACCCCCTCACTCAGTACATACAATGCAACGAGGACCCAATTTTGGGGCCCCCTCCTGCCTGAGCCCGTGACAACTGACCACTTTAGTCCCCCCTTGTCGGCTTCCCTGCCCAGCACCACACACACCAACCCTATCATATTCTTACCTCAGCCAAGGAGGTTATGTTTTTTTCCTTAGTTCGTCGGTTCATTTAAAGGGGCACAAGGTAGGATTATGTACTTTGCGTGGTGCCCGTGGCATGCCTGTCTCAAAATCTACACCGTCATGAAAAAATGCTGTTTAAATAAACTCGCTGTGAGAATGTTTTTCATCACAGAATGCCAGCAGTTGATACAAATATGAATACGAATATGAATATGTAAATCGATTTTTCGTACGAAAACTGCTTCCCATGACACTCGTAGCGGACCACTCTGTCCAAAGTTACATGTGGGGTTCTCAGCGGACGGACCGTCAAAGTGGTCACAAGAATCATCATTCATTTACTAATGACTCAAAATAAGCATTGACTGACTCGGGACAGTGATTATTTTTTTTTAATCCTACATAGAGCCCCTTTAGCAGCCCAACAAAAACAATTATGGACTACTTTTGATTATTAGATTAGATTAGATACAACTTTATTCTCATACAAAATAAAATGCAGTATGATATGCTCAGAATGGGTCAGGGTCTGGCTAACCAAGTACTGATATGTTTTTTGTCACTGATTGTGGTGATACTGTATTGTTTGGAATGGGTGAGAGTCAGAGTAACTTAGCACTGTTCGTGATAATTCAGATGTCATGGCAGAGGTCTGCACTCTTCGAGTGCCTTTCTATTTTTTTTAGCCTAAAGCATGTGGTGGTGGTGGTGCAGTTGTCTGTCTAGTTGTTACGGCCAACTGTATGTGGATGCTGCGTGTGGCAAGGAACTCTATAAGTTACTATGCTAGTTGGTGTATCGACCCAACAGAATCCAGTTTGATTTGGCCCTACTATGGCTCTAATGGTAGGGCGCTCGTCTGCTACGCGGCTGACCCGGGTTCGATTCCAGCCCCCCGGACCCGTCTCCCTCTCCCAAACGTTTCCTGTCTCTCTCTCAAACTGTTCAGTCACTAGTTAAGTCTAAAATCCTCAAAATAAAGAATTCAGTATGATTTTCAGAGGGTTTTCACACCAGTTAGGTCAGTTGACCTTTTAACCATTGCCCACAGTGACACATTAGACTTAGAAAGGGAAAAAATGCATGTGTGTGAAGGCAATGCATAGGACGGACACAGATTTTCCCCAATGGATTCTGGCACAGGAGAAGTAGGACACAGACTCTGGTTCTCTCGCTCTCTCTCTCTCTCTCTCTCTCTCTCTCTCTCTCTCTCTCTCTCTCTCTCTCTCTCTCTCTCTCTCTCTCTCTCTCTCTAGCTCCTGTGTCTTAGGCACTTAAAAGTAGCTTGACTATAAAAAGAAAGTGCTGCCATAGCCCGGCTGCAACCTGAACATCCCCCTATGAACACACTAAAAAACACTCCACTGGGTTCGCACTGGGCTTGCACTTGCATCATGAAACAATGACACGGTTGTCCTTTAGCCCAGTAAGAGCACTTCAAAAGTGAGGTTAGGACAGTTCTGTAGACGGGATATGTTACAGCTGATTCAGAGACGGTCCATTATGGATTAAAATAATCTTTGGTTGATTTGATTTAACAAAGATGATGCACTGTGTGTTTACTGTAGATGTTTCCTTGCATTACTTGGAAGCTTTCAGACGTTCGATCTCATCTTACAATGTGAATACTTGCATTCACCAAACACAAACATCAAACTACTGCCATGAGAGAGTACTGTAATCCTGAAATGAATCTGAAAAGCTAGGTACGGCAAGACGGATTTGTTGACACATTTTATACACCAGGCTTCTCAATGTCCTGTAAAAAGAAATGTGAAAAACAAAGACCAAGGAAATATGTCAAGGAAATTTAAGGAAGAAATACATAAATTGGATTAATAAATAACTAAATAACAACTGTAACCTTAACAAAAACACTAAAGTACTATGCCATGATTAAATGTAATTTAATCATAAAATCAAATTATCAAATTCATTGTGGAATGTAATGCTAAAAGCTATCTCTAATCTGTGCAATTCCTGAAAAGAGGTTTTGGGAATATACTACTACACGGGATGACAACAGCAGGGTCACCTAAGGGCCACCTACACAACACAACAACAGTGAGGTGCAGTTCCTGAAATATGACTGTCTGACACAATGGCTTAACAACTTTCAGTCACCGCCGTATTTCATGCGAGTCACTATTACACGCCTGCTGCCAAATTTAAAGCTTTCTGTCAAGAGCATGGCATGTAAAACCCACATGGTGCACAGCACACTGGCACAACAACCTACTGTAACTATCTGTGGAGCCATACACTGAAAAACATTGTAAGTAAGTTAAACGTAAAAAAAAGTCGCCCTGCTGCCTTAAGTTTGTAAGATAACTGAACTTGAGACTTAACTCAACCAGAGGCTTTCTCAAATTTAGTTAATCTACAAATTTAAGGCAGCAGGGCAACTTGCTCTTTTACGCTTATCTGGCTGCAATGTTTTGCAGAATACATTCGCATTGGATATTTATTCAATTGCTGTTATGCAGGTATATCCATCCTATCAATCAACAGCAATCCAATCAATTCACAGATCTGTGTGCTTCACAGCATCTACTAGATTGCATACAGTACAACCTGCCAGGAGACACAGAGGGTGAGTGATGATGACATCATTCATACGTAGGTTATCGTCACTTGGCATGGACCTTGCCAACACACACGCACGCACACACAGTATATACACACACACACACATGTGTGAGCGCGCATGCACATGCACGCACACACGCACACTCAAACACGCACGCACACGCACACGCACACGCACACGCACACACACACAGACACACAGACACCCCCCCCCTCCCAAACACACACACACACAGTCTGGGAGCACATTCAAGATGTCCACTTGCTCTGATATCCTGCTGCCATTCCATTATCCTAGGTAGCCAATAACATATGTCTCTGCTTCCCCAAAACACTCATCAAAGCAGCCATGTTTTTTTCATGCTTTTTTGAAGTTTGGCTCAGTGGGCTTCCTGTAGCCTCTCATCCCACTGCTTTCATGCCTACTATACTTACAGCCACCAGTAATCCACTCCCTATTTAAAGTCCTCACAAAAAGGGATGTTTACAACCCCACTGTGGCAACAAAGACAGGTGCTCTGATATTCTCCCCTGGTCATAAACTCCTATTTAAAACACGACGGAATTGTCAGTCGTGACAGTTAAACAGCATGCTTTCTTAAACAATTCGGTTTACCACTTGGTAACTGTTGAGTGAGGTATAGCACAGTGCATATGCATAACCTGCATCCCAGACACAACATGTACCGTAAAACCTCTTGTCCTTACAGTACCCCGCTCATCACCTACCAAGGCATATCATTGTAGCTGTTTGAAAGTCAGATAATGTTCAGTGTAGTGCCTTGCGAAACTTCCAATGTATTATATCAAAGTATGCATTTGTTTATCTTTGCTGGCCTTTCTAGTTTTCCTGGAACAAGCCACTCCATAACTAACATTCAATTTCATGGCTTATTTAGTTCATATATCAGCATTAATGAGAAGTTCCTGACAAAAAAAGTTTGTATACTGTGCTGCTGCTCTGTTTTTTTTTTCTTCTTTTCTCTGTCTGACTGTCACAAATCCCCTGAAACATCCACCATGAATTGTCACGTTCTCCAAATTCTTAATAAGTCTCTTTTCTCATTACTACCTCCTAATATACCGGGGTACGTGGCTTTTCTTAGCGTTTGTGCTGGCATCTTGTGAGGAGTAGTACTAAGACTACACAGCAGAAGAAGGAGACAGCTGTCCCCGCTCTTAGGGCCTTCTCTTGCTCTCGCACTGACAGGCCAGGCCCTCCTCTCTCCTTTCCTCGGGTATTAATAGATAACGATGCTAACAGATGCACTGGCTGCTGCCTGTCTTGTCCTGGTTCTCCGACCCCTCCCAGCCCCCCCAAGTCACCCAACCCCAGACCCCAAGTCCCCAACTCCCCCCCCACACACACACACACAAGAGCCACCAGAGAAAAGCAGAGCATTTAGGAAGCCCACCAAAGCCCTAAAACCCTCCTCAAGTCCTGCTAATCATATTTTGTGAAGCAGCGAAACAAATGCCATGCCATTTGAGAGGTGCCATTATTATAGGGTTCTCAATTTTTTTAAACTAGGAACACACATCAATATGAAACTGGTTCAAACCCCAGCCAGGCACACACAAGGGTCACCAGAAAGAGGTAGCAAAGGCCTCCAAATACCCCGCTTGAAGTGACTCTAATCATATTTGTGAACCGATGAAGCAAATGTCATGGCATACAAATCGTGCCATTACAGGGTACCCAATGCTTAAAACCAGGAACAACACATCGATATCAAACTGGTCTAATTTTCTTGTGGAAACAGGGACACGGGCGCTTCAAGGATAGCAGCACAGCAGAGGAAGAGATATATTCTGCCCTGCCTTTTACTAATATAGGGTACGTGCAATAACCTGCCACATACATACATACAATGGCTCCAGCCAGAAGTACCACAACCATATACCAGCCTAATGGTGTATGATCCAGCAGAGAGAGAGAGAGAGAGAGAGAGAGAGAGAGAGAGAGAGAGAGAGAGAGAGAGAGAGAGACAGGCAGACAGAGAGAGACAGACTGGGGACGAGAGACATGGAGACAGACAGAGGGAGAGAGAGAGAGGGAGAGAGAGAGAGGGAGAGACACAGATGTTTGACCAAACTTAAAGTGAACAACAAAAAGCAAACAAAAAATATATAAAAATCCCAAACTTACCGTCCTCACGAAGAGGATCTCCTCCTCGCCCCCCTCTCCATCTGCCATCCTTCTCCGAGGGTTACTTGCTGCTCCTCAGGAGAGAAACAAAGGTGGGGGAAAAAAATCCTTCCGTTTTTTTATTCGTTCGCTTACTCGATTGTATTTGTCCACTCTTGATTCTCTCCTCTGTGTTTTCTCTCTCTTCTTTTCTCTTCTCTTCTCTCTCTCTCCTCTTTCTCTCTCTTTCTCTCACTGTCTGTGTGTGGGTGTGCTGGAGGACCGCATGAGTCCGGTGGCTCTCACCGTGCGGAGTGAGAGAGTGATAGGCAAGAGAAGGATGCCACCGCACCGTACCGCACGCACGCACACACACGCACGCACACACGGCTCCCCCCTTCTCTCTCTCTCTCTCTCTCTCTCTCTCTCTCTCTCTCTCTCTCTCTCTCTCTACCGCTCTACCGCTCTCTCTCTCTCTCTCTCTACCTCTCTCTCTCTCTCTCTCTCTCTCTCTCTCTCTCTCTCTCTCTCTCTCCCAAACACACACTACACTTACACTTACACACACTAAACTTACACACACACACAAACACACACTACACACACACACACACACCCTTCCCATGCCAAATTGAGGGAGGGGCGGGGCAAATAGAGTGGCTTGTTTCGTGCGTGTACGTCTCAGCTGAACCACCACACACCTATATTTGAAAGTGGGCCACCCCTTCTCTTCGGATCACTCCTCCCCTCCGTCTCAGAGGCTATTAAAGGAAAGAGAGAGAGCGTGTGTGTGTGTGTGTGTGTGTGAAAGAGAGAAAGAGAGACGCACACAGGCAGAGAGAGAGAGGCAGAAGGAACAGGCAAGGGGAGCCCTCATGGTTCTGGCTGTAGAGGTGGATGCTAGGTACACACACAGACAAATGCTTAGCTGGGTAGGTAGAATGGCACACCGTTATGTCCTCTGACGACTGCCATTAAGGCAACAGGGCATGAGGATGCAAGAATCCATCCTGACGTATTGGACGAAGCACATACCGTAGACAAGGACAGATACAGCCCAGTTCTATGTGCTACCATGTGCTTCTACAGTATGTGCTTAAGACTACAGGGTGTATGGATGAAAGTATCCATCCACATGTATTGCACCAGGTTGCATAATGAAGAAGCAGAAGGACTCTTATAGTCGGGGAGGAACGGTAGCCTACCATGCACCCCCCCCACAACAAAACGCCATATGATTTTTTTTTGATCGTCAAGATGTCCTAAATAAGAATTTGAGTGGTAACAGTCATATAACTCACTCCCACTATACTTTTTCACATCATATTGTACATGACCCCAGAATGCTCAATGCATTCTAGTAGTGCACTGCCAAGTCCTATAGAGCCATGATTCAGTTGGTTATCATAGCTTATGATATACCATATGAAAGCTTGGAGTCTGCAGTATACATATATTAAACTGTATTTGGTGTAGCTTTTTGCATAGCAACGGTTGCTAGGCAAAGCATCTTCCTTAGCAACCAACATCAGTGACACAGTTCCTCTGTGATTACATTGCGCTATGATGTCTGGATCTAGACCACTTTTCCAAGGTTCAACATGACTTGTTTGAACCTCCAAGATGTCCTTAATAAGAATTTGAGTGGTAACAGTAATATAACTCATTCCTACTATACTCTTGTACATCATATTGTATATGACCCCAGTACGCTCTATACGTTTTAGTTCTATGTAGTAGTAAACTGCCAAGGCCTCTACAGCCATTTTGCAGTTGGTTATCATAGTTTGTTATATACAATATGAAACATTGGAGTATGTAGTTTATGAACATTGTCATATTTTGGTGTACTTATAACATTTGGGAAAATATACTTGGTTTAGTGGTATGATGTCTGAGAGCTCTGGGTTTTTTCCCCTTGATTCTTTAAATGACCAATTCTTACATAAAGACCTTAAAAGGAAATATATTAACAATTTGGAAAAGTCCAAACCCTAATGTGATGTAAGCACTAACTACTTGAACTATTGACAATGTTGCAATCTGTACGGCCTGTGTCACTGTCACAGTCGATGCAAGTTGGTGCGCATGACCACAAGACCCCAATAGAAGGAAACCGGTTGAATCATAAATAAAGTTTATTGAACATTTGGGGAAAGGTATAGTCCAAGGCGGAAAGTTCATTTACTGCTACTGTCACTGTCTGTGCTTGACCAATCACTTTCAATTTCACTCTCACTGCTACCACCACAGTGCACTTTACAGTGATACAGCTGGTGATGATGCTCTCAATGGTTCCTCTGTAGAAGGTGGTCATTATGGCTGGTGGGGCACTGGCATGCCTCAGTTTGCGCAGGAAGTAGAGGCGTTACTGGGCTTTCTTGGCCAGTGATGCAGTGTTGGTGGTTCAGGAGAGGTCCTCGCTGATGTGTACTTCAAGGAATTTTGTGCTGCTCACCCTCTCCATAGCAGCACCATCGATGGTCAGTGGCAGGAGTTGGTGGTGACCTTTCTGGAAGTTGACAACAATCTCCTTTGTCTTGCTGACATTCAGTAGGAGGTTGTTGTCACTGCACCACTTGGCTAGGAGGTCCTGTCCTGTAGTGTTTCTCATCAATGTTGGTGATGAGACCCGTCAGGGTTGTGTCATCTGCAAACTTCACCAGGTGGTTGGTGCTGTGGGATATTTTGCAGTCGTGTGTGAGCAGGGTGAAGAGTAAAGGGCTTAGCACACACCCTAGTGGAGCTCCTGTGCTCAGCGTGATGGTGTCCGAAGTGTTGTTGCCAACATGCACTGCTTGTGGTCTCTGGCACAGGACGTTTAGCAGCCAGTTGCAGAGGGAGGTGCTGAGGCCCATATTGTCCAGTTCGCATATCAGCTGTTGGGGTATGATGGTATTGAATGCTGAGCTGAAGTCAATCGTTGAAGCAGGATGGAGATGACTTCTTTGGTACCGATATGATGGTGACGGCTTTGAAGCAGGAGGGGACAATGGCTTGTTGTAGTGAGGTGTTGAAGATGTCAGTGGAGACATGCTTTAGTTCCTCAGCACAGTCTTTCAGCATCTGTCCAGGGATGTTGTCTGGGGCTGTTGCTTTGTGTGTGTTGATCCTGAGAGCCCTCTTCATGCTATCAACAGGTAGACACAGGTATTCTGTGGGTGGGTCTTGTTGTGTTCCTCGAAGTGTGTGAAAAAGCGTTTGAGGTCGTTCAGCAGGGATGTGTTGTTTTTGCAGCTCCGAGGTGATGGCTTGTAGTCAGTGATAGCTTGGATGTCCTTCCATTGTGTGTATTCTTGCTTTGCCTTTCTAATGCCTTGTGACAAGTTGGCCATAGCTGTTTTCATGCCCGCTTCATCCCCAGCTCTGAAGGCTTTGTCTCTTGCCCTCAGCAGCCTGTGGACGTCCCCTGTCAGCCATGGCTTCTGGTTGGCTCGAGTGATTATTGTTTTTGTGTCTGTGACGTCGTCTATGCATTTGGTGATGTAGGATGTGACTGTATCTTTATACTCCTCAATGTCTATTTGGTTGTTGTTGGTGGCAACTTGTTTAAAAATATCACAGTCAGTTATTTCAAAGCAGTTTTGGAGGGCGGATAAATCCCATTCCTAATTATGATGCGCTAATTCATTCTCAAAACCCTTTAAATAATTTAAAAACTACAATATTTTAATATATCATAATTGGCTAACATTGTGTAAGGGAGTCATTTAAAGAATAGACAAAAATCAGAGCTTTCAGACATCATATCATGAACCAAGTATATCTTCCCAAATGTCATAGATAGGCCTACACTATACATATGTAATATTCATAAACTACACACTCCAAGCTTTCATATGGTACATAACAAGCTATGATAACCAACTGCAAAATGGCTGTAGAGGCCTTGGCAGTTTACTACTACATAGAACTAAAACATGTAGAGCATACTGGAGTCATATACAATATGATGTACAAGAGTATAGTAGGAATGAGTTATATTACTGTTACCACTCAAATTCTTATTAAGGACATCTTGGAGGTTTAAACAAGTCATGTTGAACCTTGGAAAAGTGGTCTAGATCCAGACATCATAGCGCAATGTAATCAGAGAGGAACTGTGTCACTGATGCTGGTTGTTAAGGAAGATGCTTTGCCTAGCAACCGTTGCTATGCAAAAAGCTACACTAAATACAGTTTTATATATGTATACTGCAGACTCCAAGCTTTCATATGGTATATCATAAGCTATGATAACCAACTGAATCATGGCTCTAGAGGACTTGGCAGTGTACTACTAGAATGCATTGAGCATTCTGGGGTCATATGCAATATGATGTGAAAAAGCATAGTGGGAGTGAGTTATATTACTGTTACCACTCAAATTCTTATTCAGGACATCTTGACGATCAAAAAAAATCATATGGCGTTTTGTTGTGGGGGGGGTGCATGGTAGGCTACCGTTCCTCCCCGTCTATTACAGATGTGATGGCAACTCCAGTGAGTTGATATTACATAGTTGAAACAATGTAATACCATACCACTAGTGTTGTAATTACACCTGTAAGAGTCATTCTACTTCTGCTTCATACAACTCTGTGTATTAGACAAAGCACAAAGACAAGGATATAATAGCCCAGATCTCTGTGCTACCATTGAGGCTACAGGCGTGAAAGTATCCATCCACACATACTGTATTGCACAGAGCTGTATGTAGAGGTAGAAGGACTCCATAAATGTGATGTCAACACCAGTGACATGATATTAGTTGAAAGCATGTAATACCATACTGCTAGTGTTGTAATTACATCTGTAAGAGTCATTCTACTTGTGCTTCATACAACTCTATGTATTGGACAAAGCACAAAGACAAGATCACATACTCTGTGCTACCATTAAGGCTACAGTCGTGAAAAAGTATCCATCCACACATATTGCTGAGAACTGTATAATGTGGAAGTAGAAGGACTCCTACATATGTGATGACAACAGCAGTGGTATGATTTTACATGGTCAAAAGACACTATGTAATACCATACTACTAGTGTTGTAAGTCCTTCTGCCTCATACAACTGTGTATTGGACAAAGCACACAGGCAAGGACATGCACAGCCCAGTTCTCTGTGCTACCATTAAGGTTACACTACAGGGTGTACGGATGCAAGTATCCATCCTCACGTATTGGACAAAACAACACAGACAAGGACATGCACACCGCAGCAGCGCAGCCCAGTCCCAAGTGGTGCTGAGGAGGTATCCAGCGCTACAGAGACTGTAGGAGGGATGGGAGTCTCCATCTTCACTTACTGGACCAAACAGACAGTACAGACACCGACATCATTACCAAAGTCACTCTCTTTTCTGTCCGTTTATGCCTCTCTCTCTCTCTCTCTCTCTCTCTCTCTCTCTCTCTCTCTCTCTCTCTCTCTCTGCCATTCTCTATCCCTCAGTTTTTCTGTCTCTCTTTCAGTCTCCCACGGTTTCTTTCTTTCTCTCTCAATGCTTCTCTCTCCCTCAGTTTCTCTGTCTCTCTTTCAGTCTCCCACTCTTTACTTTTCTCTCCCTCAGTCTCTCTCTCTCTCTCTCTCTCTCTCTCTCTCTCTCTCTCTCTCTCTCTCTCTCTCTCTCTCTCTCTCTCTCTCTCTCTCTCTCTCTCTCTCTCTCTCTCTCTCTCTCTCTCCCTCCCTCCCTCATTGTGGCACACCAAAGTCCCCTGTGGAAGTGAAAAGGTCCCCATTAATCAGGGGAGCTCAATTCCTGCCACATACAGTAAACTGTTCCACTCTTTTGCAAAGACGGACTCCTTTTGCAATCTCCACACTGATGTGCATGTTTTTGAAATTATTAATGGGTTTGATTGTCTTGATCAGTTTTATTTTTTTGCTAGACTACAATCTCTTACATACATTCACCAACTAAACCAAAGGATAAGTTACAGTGCACAGTAGGTCACACTGTAGCTAAATGATGCAACATGGAGAGGAAAATACAGTGTAACTGAAAACACACACTTGCTGCTGGAGGTTAAGTGATGAGGTGTATTACAATATGAAAGGCATTGTTTCTATATAATACATCATTATTAGAAACATTTCTATTAACATTGAATCATGGTTAATCTACCTTACATACTATACTGTACATTTCATTTTGTTGGCAAATGGTTCATAAGAACAGTTTGTTTACGTTACTTCTGTGTCACTTACTTCATGGTCAACATTCTCTGAATACATAGCCAGAATTAGAATATTGGATATTGTCTGGAGATGATCATTCTGTTCCTATCGCCTACCTGCCTTCCAGTATTCACATCATAGCATCATATTCAGCCACTGACAGCAACAGCCACTCAACGGAAGAGAAACAGGACAGAATGAGACAGGAGGGAGAGTGAGAGAGAGAGAGAGAGAGAGAGAGAGAGAGAGAGAGAGAGAGCGAGAGAGAGAGGGAGAGAGAGAGAGAAAGAGAGAGAGGAAGAGAGGGAGAGAGTCAGAGTCACAATCAGAGTCAGCGTCTGCAGGAAAGACACACCCCTCAAAATCAGACAGACACCCCCAGCACGACTGTCTGCCAGACACCCTGGCACACACAAACACACACAACACAACACTCTGCCACACTCGTCGTCTTACCTGCACAATCTCCATTTAAGTGTCATCCTTGCCTCTGCCTCCTCTCCCTCTCTTGCTGCACAGCAGACCCATCAGACGGGAGGCTCTCTGGGATTCTGGAGGATTTTCTCCTCAGTGGCTCCAGCTCCAGCACCAACTTCACCGGGCATGCTCAGACACTTCTTGATGATGGCCAAAATCACAGATGCATCCTGGGAGGTGAAGTCCAACCTGATGCGTCTTTAAAAAAAAAAAAAAAAACTACAGGTGTAGGTATTTATTTTGTCCACTAGATGGTAGTGTCTACAGGTTATGGAGAAAAAACATATTGAAAGCCTTTTTATATTATTAAGGAACTTCATTGTCAAAGCCTTTGCTCAATATGTCAATTCCAGAGACTATTTACTCATCATTATTAGACACATTTGACACATCATTTGATGGGAAGAGGGAGATGGCAGTGATTCATCAACCATTCTAGGTTGTGAATCTTTTTACACGAGAAAGCGTGTTCACAAAACTGTGATGTAAAACGGTGGTGTTTGTTCTATTGCTTCTTTATCAAAATAAGCTGCTTTGTCAAAATGAGCTATCAGTAGATTGTCAATAATATACACCTGATACCAAACCCTGACCCAGAAGTAGTCTGTAGATCAGCCCGACAAGAAAGAGTTAACCTCCTAAGGAGTGGAATTTCATTTCTACTGGAAACTGTTAAAGCCTTAAACTGTTAACTGTTAAAAGCCTGAAACTTAACTTAAACGGTTGAAAAACCCTCTGCCCAGAGAGGTGTGAGTGTGGAGGAGAGGAGGAGGCGGAAGGCTGTGGTGTTCAAAGACTCCAAACCACATCAGGCACCACCCTGACTCTGCATACATGTGTAATCTCAACTGGTTTACGAGGTCACACCTTCAGCGAGACCTTAGGGGTGCATTCCTATATGCACACTTGTGTCCTCCACTTGTGCTTGTGGCCTCACGTTTTGCAGATGCCCCGCCTTCGTGGAGAAAACAATTAAGTTTCCCCGCTGTCAGCCTAGCCACAACAATTTTTTTGGGGGACTATTCTTCATTCAACATCCAGTTTGCAAATGATATAATTACTTTACAATTGAGCTTTTGAGAGATATTGAAATATAATGCTGTTGTCAGTGATGTCATCACAACGCATTACTTCCTGGTACGAGGCCACAAGCTCAAGTGGAGGACGCAAGGTTGCTTATTGGAACGCACCCTAGGGAGTGCTGGAGCATGCGCCGCTGACGCACACCTCAAGGGCCCAACAATTAGCTGTCGTGAGCACTTTCTGACAGCAATGGCCTCTTTCCTGCTCAGCTATTGCAATGTGGGAGAGCTAACCAACCACCAAAAATGTGTTCAAGTTCTGTTATCTGAAAACTGTGTTGATGTGCTTGTGTATGGTCTGCAACATTGTGTTTTGACCAGAGCTCACTGGCAGAAAAGACACTTAGTCTCAGTGGACTTTCCTGGCTTAACAAAAATAATGAAACAAAAAAGTAAAGTTAACAAAAATGTTTAAATAGTTGTAAGTAGAGGGAGCATGCGTTTTCCCAATTAAAGAGGAAACAAGAAAATGTTAAAGCACGAGGACTTAATGTGAAGAGCTGTTTCGATCCAACTACAGCAACGAGGAGTTCCTTGCTGCGAGATTACCTTTTCCTGTCTTGAGCAACTGGACCAAGAGGACGATTGCATAAGGTGATCGTAAGTTTACAAAGAGCAAGCAGTGGAAAAAAGAGGACATGAGCAAAAGAAGATCAGCGGCACAAAGACAGAAGGACGTCAATTCTCTTGCATTTCACACCCAGATGGACACACATTGCAAGCCAACACACAGTACTTGATTTCTTGACATGGAGCCTTGTTGCATTTCCTGTGAATGCATTATCAGATGACACACTTACAGAAGCCTGTTGCCTATTGGATGCTCAGAACAACCGCACGCATACCTAACAATTTAGTCAAGAAAGCTTAGGTAACCGAGACTTCTTCATGAACAGACATCTTTACATTGAAGGTTGTTTGAGGGTCAGCGACATTTTTTGGGGGCACAGATATCAGGTGATACAACCACAGCTTTTTCCATAAATGACTTAGAAATTGGTAATTAATGTACTGCAATGAATGTGTCTTAGCTCATCCACTACACACAAAAATCATTGAATCCATACAATAGTGGCATTAGCTGTGATTGCACCACCCTGACGTGTGCTACTAAAACTCCATTGGCCCTTGTGCTTTTCACTCGATGCACTTTGAGTACACCTCACTTAACGGAAGCCACCACCTTCCCACCCCTTCTGCCTGGTATGAGTACCTTTGTCAAATTAGGTTTTGTCAGAGAGAGTAGAGAGAGAGAGGTTCCATTGGCCCATTGTTTCCTGGTTCTATTATGGCCCCCCTTAGGCAGACCAAGGCAGACCTAAGGACTGTTCTATTCATTGTAGGAGCATTATGACACGGCCCTTTAGGCAGACCGGAACCTGGTCGCGTTAGGTGCCCATAGAAACCTATTATGTTGGCATATCTCTATACTTAAAGAATCTCTGGTTTTGTTGCTCAATTTGACGACTCCTCACTCAGCAGTATTGTGGTGAAAACCCCCAAACTGTGTCCGCTCACTTGCTGGTGTACCTAACCCTTTGCTCATTCGGAAAAGGCAACAGTTGACACATTCACTGGTTGTGAGTCTGTGTGAGTGAGAGTGTGTGGATAACTGAAAAACAGCCCTCCTCCGTGGCCGCCAGGCCTGCTGACTGACTGACTGAGTCGTCCCACCTGTGTGCGAACAAAACTTCACCCTCACAAAACGCCCACAGGTTCCCACCACTGTCTCCCCCACCCCACCATTACACACACACACACACACACACACACCAGCCCACATCACAGAGACATTAGTCTACCCTATCGACGGACCATCCTCCACAGCCCCCGCGCCGCGGGGGAAACAAGGCTGCCTTTCAGGCGGAGGACCCCAGCTGCACGCTCAGGGATTCAGCCCCGCACACACACTGCGCCCACTGTACACACTCGCTAACGGCCATCCGCACAGAGGGAGAGCTCCGCTCCTGAAAGAGAGGAGAGGAGAGAGGAGCAGAAAAAAGAGAGGGAAAAAAGGTGGAATGAAAAGGGAAGTGAGGCCCTTTTTGGAGATGCGATGTGAGAAATGAGGGGAGAGGTGGCATGCAACACAATGAAAATAGACAAGGTGACAAAAAAAGAGATGACGTTTAGGGAGAGTTATGCCAATTCACCTTCGGCACAAGGGAGGGACAAAGTTTGTCAGCAGCAGCACACCATAGTTTCTATTTGAATAGGCAACAGTGTGCCACAATTGTGGTCTCTCTCATATATCATGCCAGTCCTGTCCCTCTTTCTCTCTTTCTCTCTCTCTCTCTCTCTCTCTCTCTCTCTCTCTCTCTCTCTCTCTCTCTCTGTCACTCACGCACACACTCTCACATGCATCGACTCATTTGCACCCTCCCTCTCTCTCCACTTCAAGCAAGAGATTTTGCACACTGACTCTCATGACAGTTCCTCTTATCTGTCTGTCACACAGCCACCTCGTCTATCCAAGACAATATTTACCTAATTTTACTAACTCCTTGATTGCTTTCACAACTTTCTTTTTTTTCATGGCGTGTCTTTCAACATTTCCTCCATCTTCTACCAACTTACCAAACATTGGGAGAAACCATTTGGGTGAAAAACTTTTTTTTCTGGGCTCTGGATATTTTTTGCACACCTCACAAGTGGTGAGAAGAAACTAAGGTGGAGTTGTTGTTTTCTTTTCTCGGTTTGAACAACTGACAGCTTTGTTGATTTCAAAGCTTCAACGTTTTTGTTTTGTTTTTGAAGCGCCTCGGATTTCACACCGCTTGCTTGCCATCCCCTGTCAAAGGGTTTGTGGTGGTGTGTGAGAGGGCCACGAGAAGAGCTTGGGTGTGTGTGTGTCTGTGTGTGTGTGTGTGTGACAGAGAGAGAGAGAGAGAGAGAGAGAGAGAGAGAGAGAGAGAGAGAGAGAAAAAGAGAGACAGGCAGGAAAACACACATACGACCACCAGAGAAGAGGATTTCCCCAATGGAGCCATAGGACTATCAGGGGGACCACAGCAGATGCTCAAGAGGGTATCACTCCTCCATCGCAGTGCTGAGAAGAGTGGAGGCCCACCATGATCCGAAAGGAGGCTAAGAGGTACAGCAGAGGGCTCTACATTTACTTTTTCCATCATCAGCCAAAATGGCTAGTAGATGTTCACTTACTAGCCAAACACACATGCTCTTACAGGTCAAAGTGGCTAGTAAGTTGGTCTTTTCTACCAGCCAAACTGAAATTTCACTAGCATTTGGCCAGTTGGCTAGTGTTAATTTACAGCCCTGTCAGCAGAGGAGAGGAGAGGAGAAGAGGGCTGGCTTGAATGTATGTGCGGCACATCTCTTGTCATGTTTCTGTTAGATTTGTCTACCCTTAAGTTATCCATCCACCCACATGTCTACACTTTTTAGGGTTCACATACAACCATTTGTTTTGTACACTTTGTGGTGGAGCTTGACAGTTAGTCCGTAAGTGTTTGCAGTGCAAATTTTGCGCGGTGGTGTGTGAGTTGTGAGTTGCGACTGACTGCCGCTCAGCTCAGCTCAGCTCAGTTAGTTGTCTTCTTGTGGTTATTTTTGTCAAGGCTGTAGTTCCTGTTCAGTTTCTTCAGAATTTTCGTGTCTGATTTGGTTTCTATTCTCCAAAGGTCACCAACGATAAGTATAGAGGTAGTAGAGACGTGACTATTAAGCCAAAACTAAAAGAGTCACCTGTCTTTTACATTTTTGATATATGACTACTGAGCAACTGACGACTGAGCCCTGAGGACGGTCAGTAGACCGAAAGCTTGGCTTATTAAAAAGAACACAAAGAGGATTTAAGTGTGCAGACATTTTTCTTTCTATTTTACACAGTTTTTGTTTATGTTTGGCACCTTTTAATTGAAAGTGCGGTATGATCCAGTTAAATACTGATATACAGGTGTATGACTTTTAACATCAGAACAACGAGTGATGATTGACAATAACAACCTCATGCAAACTACACTTGGCGTGGTAACTCATCTTCTGTGGTGTTCTTTGACGGTATTAGAAAACCACAATACATTTGAAGAGACACACAAAAAAAATAATGCCCATGACCTACATATCTAACCGCCTGCCATGGGGTCTGTGTCGTGCAACAGCCTATATTTACAGTACTCACACTCACACACATGCCCTTGTGTCTGTCTGTGTTATGGTGGCTATATAATGGTGTAGGCTAGGGGTCTGGTATTTTGTGCAGATTAATGATGTCTTATAAAGTAAATTTTGTCAGCTTTACACATGGCCTAATACTGAAATTCACCCCACAAAATGGTCTGTCTGAATGTGGCCTAACGTATGTACCATATATACAGTATATTACATCTGAATTTAAAAACATATTTAAAACCACTTGAACAACATGTCATGAGAATATGAGGTGCATTTGCACAGTGAATGATGGGTTTTGTGCTTCCAATCTGCCTGAAGTTGTATCACACAGATCTTATCATATAACTTAGAAATGAGAACTTGTGTGGGTGTTGAGGTAGTCTAGAGTAGCAAGCCATTTAAGGTGGACCTGTAAGGCTTTTTTTTTTAATTCAAAAACACATCTTAGTCATTAGACCGTCATTAACATATGAAGTCTATTTACAAACTCAACATTCACAAGTGCCCTTCCATGTAAACACAAAGAAGATATGCCCCAGCATGAAGTAAAAAATAGCTCTGATCTATTTCATGGCAGGCGATGCCCACATGATGACATGATTTACATGTAGGCAAAGGCGTTACACCATGTCCAACACCTCATTTACATCTAATGTGTGTCTACATCACACACTGCATTATGCAACACATAGTAAATAATTGCCACAAACCCAAAGGCCCATCTCACATAGTATAGAACTGGAAAGATCAGGCCCATCTTATTCAGTCTAGTAGGGAATGTGTGTGTGTGTGTGTGTGTGTGTGTGTGTGTGTGTGTGTGTGTGTGTGTGTGTGTGTGTGTGCGCGTGCCTGCGTGCGTGCGTGCGTGCGTGCGTGCGTGCTTGCGTGCGTGTACTGTATATTTAAGGACATTTAAACACAGCAAATGGCTTGATTGGATGTGAACATGGTTCACGTTACTCTGTTATGTCATACACTGACAGAATGTCTCTGGAGTCTGCAAAGACAACAACAAAACCCCTAAAGAATATGATTTTGAAAACAAATAATGCAGTGTCAGTAAACCTAACCAACGTGCATTAGAGAATGATGATAGGGAGGTGTGTGCTTGTTAAGCCTGTATGAAACCTGTATGACTTTGGCCTCAACCAGTGAACTATACAGGGGTGCATTTCTCGAAACCATAGTTGCTAACTACGCTAGCTACTATGTTGTTTGCAATGCAATTTCCCATAGACAACTACCCAAGTTGCTAACTGGCTAACAACTACACTGTCTAGAAGCGCATCCCTCATATGTAACTGACGTGTGTGAGCGATGACAGAGCGGTGTGCGTGTTTCTGGTGGCGTGTGCGTGTGGTGTGTGTGGTGTGGTGGGAGGGGGAGTGAGGGTGGTGGCATATCAAGCCAGGAACTGAGGGCAGAATACCGGGTAGAGTGGTGAGGAAAGGAGGGGAAGGAGAGGGGGATTTCCAAAGAGAAAGGAGAAGTTATTGTTCGGAGAAAGACAAGAATTGGGTAATAGCAAAAATGGGGGGAGGCAGAGAGACGAGCAGAGGAGATGAGATGAGAGGGGATCGATGCCTAATTTAGTGGTGAACGTGCGGTCTGTAAATGGTCTTAAGTGCTCTACATTAAGGGTCTGCACACAGTGTTCACTGTGTGCAGTGAGTGAGTGAGTGAGTGAGTGAGTGAGTGAGTGAGTGAGTGAGTGAGAGAGTGAGTAAATGAGAGAGAGAGGGGGGGTCAGAGACAGACAGAGAGACAGAGATGGGGGATGGGATGGGGCTAGTTGATTTGTGCGTGACTCGTTCGGCGCATGCAAATGTAGAGGATGGTGGCCATTTGCATAGAGGTGTATTTACTAGGGTCTGTGTTTACAATCTACCAGTAGGCTATGTCTATCCTCTGTGATCCTAGAATGCACAGTAATGCACACTACGTATACTGACAAGCCTGTTCTTTAGGAAAATCTACAGGATACTGAACCCTAGAGCTCACAACGAACACTTAATTTACGTAACACACACAAACTTGTGGGATTTTTCAGACTATTCTGTGTAAAAACACACACAAATACTCTAATCATATTCTTCCTGGATAACCATTTCCCTTGAACTCGAGTTAAACCCGATGCAAATGAAGTGCCTCTCCAAATTTACATAGGAGCGCAGGGCCTTCTCTTCACTAGCTCTTTATGTCAGTATGGCAGTATGCCTGTCGCAAAAATAGCCCACTATGTGCTGCACGGTAGATTATAGCCAGGGCTCTAAATTAGCTTTCTTCAACACCAGTCAAAATGTCCGGTAGATGGTAGTCTTACTAGACAAACACACACTCACGAATGGGTCAAAGTGGCTGGTAAGTGGATCTTCTCTATCAGCCAAACTGATATTTCACTAGCATTTGGCTGGTTGGCCAACCGTATCGCACTCATTTCGTAAAGTCTTCACGAAAATAATAGATTAATTTTCGTGGTGCATTCACGTTATTGCCCGCCTTTCGTAAAGTCTTCACGAAAATAATAGATTAATTTTCACGCTGCCTATTCACTTGAATTGCCCGACTGTTGCCTAGCGACCCACTAGTTTGATGCCCTTTCGGTAGCCTACTGTCACATGGTAATCAAACATTTCAAACAAGCAATTTAGGGTTAGGTTTAGGGTCAAGGTTAGGGTTAAGGTTAGGGTTAGGGTTAAGTAGGGTTAAGGTTAGGGTTAGGTTTAGGTTTAGGTTTAGGGGACATAAGGCGTAAGTACCGAAAGGGCGTCGAATTAGTGAGTCCCGAGTGTATCAGCAGGGTTAGGGTTAGGGTTAGGGTTAGGGTTAGGGTTACCCCCTCCCCGCCCCTGCAGACGTTTGGATAACCATAGCAGCAGTGGGGCAATTCAAGTGAATAGGCAGCGTGAAAATTAATCTATTATTTTCGTGAAGACTTTACGAAAGGCGGGCAATAACGTGAATGCACCACGAAAATTAATATATTATTTTCGTGAAGACTTTACGAAAGGCGTGAGATAGGGCTCGGTTGGCAGGTATTCATTTAGAGCCCTGGTTATAGCCACAACAGAGTTCTGAATTGATAGTTTGCAAAAGGGCACTAACACCTAACAGTTCAGTAGAAACTGATACAGACCTACATTGTTTGGTAATAGAACAACGGTGTCACGTGACTTTAATATTGCTACATCACATGATCTGCACATTTCAAGATAACAAAAATGGCAGCCATGAAAAAGCAGTAAAAAAAATCCTACTTTGTGATCGATGTTGAAAACAAGTTCATTGCAACTGTGAGTCATAGCCCTGACCAATTGCGTTCTCTTGCATGAATAGACTTAATGCTCTTGCAAGACCCAATCTACTTGCAACACCTCTGACACCGGCGTGACACACACAGCACACATACGCGCACCAAAATGTACGCACACACACACTAATACAGACAGACACACACACACACACACACACAAACACACACACAGACACACACACAGAGACACAC
Organism: Engraulis encrasicolus; assembly: GCF_034702125.1. NCBI lineage: Eukaryota > Metazoa > Chordata > Actinopteri > Clupeiformes > Engraulidae > Engraulis > Engraulis encrasicolus. The sequence goes on along the minus strand of NC_085864.1, from coordinate 28,936,596 downwards.
ACACACACACACACACACACACACACAGAGACCCACACACGCGTAAAACGAAAATGTGCTACATCAAGGAAGAGGAAGAACTGTTCTCTACCATTATGACCACTGGTGGTGAGGGTGGGAAGACACAAAGGCTTGTATAGATGTGAACGCATGCATACATGACATAAGGATGGAGAGAAAAGAGAAAAGATTGCAGATCTTCCTACCATGTTACTGAAATAACACAGGGTGGTAGAGAGAGAGAGAGAGAGAGAGAGAGAGAGAGAGAGAGAGAGAGAGAGAGAGAGAGAGAGAGAGAGAGACAGAGACAGAGACAGAGAGAGAGAGAGAGAGAGGGAGATAAACAAGCAGAAACAGACTGAGTGACAGGCATAGAGACAGAGGGACGGGTACACTGTTGATTTGGGATGTGAGAGAGTAGCCCAAACGATAAAAAGACAGAATTGAAATTGAAAAGGAACATTGAGTAGGGACAGCAGCAAGTGTGTGAGACAGCGAGAGAGAGAGAGAGAGAGAGAGAGAGAGAGAGAGAGAGAGAGAGAGAGAGAGAGAGAGAGAGAAGGAAGGGGGCTGGTTGGTCATTCTAAGAACTCGTCACCACTTCTCTGAACATATACACTTCCTGATAATGTGATGTCTTCACTTCAGCCACAAAAGACAGGCCATGGTGCTCTATTAACACTGGAGATAGACAACTCCCATATAAAAAATATATTTGAAGCTTATTAAATGATTATATGTACAGTTATATGTACAAGTCTTACCGTATACATACTATAAAAGTGTCCCATGTCTCATTCCCTCATGTATGAGTAAGGCACAAATGCACATTCAACTGGCCCCTTGGGGTAAGCAAACTAATAAATATGAAACGGTCAAATAACCAAAGCATGCCTTGCCCACTGAGAATTAACATTACTGGGCAAGGGCAAGCATACTAATAAAGAGGTTGAAACAGAGTGGCCATGAGCAGGCATGAGACATGTGAGTTTAGCTTTGGTAGTGGGAATTGTGCCTATGAAAATAATTGAAAGAATGTCAATCCTTGCCTCAGAAAATGTGTACCCCATACTGACCTATTGTCTCAGACAACACACAAGCAGGGACACAAAAAGCAAGTGCAAAAAACAAGAACACACATGGCTAATTGGTGCAATCACCTCTACAATAAATTCTGAGGTTACTCTTCACTTGACGCCGGCATCATACGTATGACATACAGTAGCATTGTTATAAAAGTGTCAAAAGAGTGTCATCATGACACAGTCATGTAGAACAAGTCATAAACACAATGTCAATGTCATAAACGTTTTATGGTCATGAAAAGTTGACATTTACCATAACCGAATGTCAATTAATGATTGAGTCATAAAATGTTTATGACCTAGACATATTGTTCATGACTCATGCATGACTGCGTTACGACACGTGACACTGTTATGTCATTCGCATGACACCGGCGCCAGTTTAAGTGTTACCAATTCTGAATTGGAAGTTGAAGAACTTAAAGGTGGTTGTCCATATCAATGGTATACATATATGGTATACATTTATATATATATATATATATATATATATATATATATATATACATATATGGTATACATTTATATATATTAGGGGCTTTTAATGCCTTTATTGACGTAACAGTATGAGATGCTGACAGAAAGGGAGTGGGAGAGAGAGAGATGGGGGAGGATTGGGAAATGACCCCGTCCGGACTCGAACCAGGGTCCCCATAACCCCAATTACGGGGGGCTTCGCGCGTTGCGCCACAGCGCCCCCGGTGTACATATCTCAAGTCAAGTGCTTTAAAGGGACACAGTGTGAGATTTTTAGTTGTTTATTTCCATAATTCATGCTGCCCATTCACTAATGTTACCTTTTTCATGAATAATTACCACCACCATCAAATTCTAAGTATTCATTATGACTGGAAAAATTGCATTTTTCATACATGAAAAGGGGGATCTTCTTCATGGTCTGCCATTTTGAATTTCCAAAAATAGCCATTTTTAGCTGCTGAAATGACTTTGCTTGGACCATACTAGAAGATATTTGTTTATTACTTAGTAAACTTACATGTAAAGATCAAATTTGGCAATAGGCAGCCCAGTTTCAATGAGGAGCATAGTTGCAGTACCTTTTTTGACCATTTCCTGCACAGTGTCCCTTTAAGTACCTACTAATCATCAGTGGTGGTTAACCTGCACTTTATTACACAAGTGCACTACATTGGGTCAAACACCTTAGGATGACATTGAGGAAAGCTCCCAGAAGAAAACCTAATGATCCATTCACTGTGCCCACAGCCTCGGAAAAGGTGAGGGAGTACAGTACAAGGGCGCAGAACACGCATTGCAGTGGCACGGAAAAGATGAAAATACTACACACTAGAACATCAACAAATAGGAACATGCTGGTTGATTTACAGAAACAAAGATACTAGTGCAGACAAATCTCACTGAATGTCACACATTATATGACACACAATTTGTGCCATGGTTCAAACTACCTAGGGAAAAGTTTTTTTTTTTTTCCAAAACACTGTCACATACAGGCATTAGCAAAGTGGGCTTGACATAGTGGTTGTAAGCCTAATTAAATGACTATGCACACACGCACACAGAGAGAGACACATGTTTTAGGTGTTTAAGTGTGCACATCATTCTGAATGCCTTTACAGTAGACATGGCCTCTGTTAACAGAATGGCAATGACCAATTTGTCTTGTACAGTATTACTACTACTGTACATGACCGTGTCATGTCGGAATAGTGAAGTACTATGGTAGTTAAGTCTGACTATAACAGCATTCCTCCCCTCATAATGCAAATTGTGAGGCTATACCAAGGAAGGCCAACGCTTGCACGCACAAACACACCCACACTCACACGCACACACACACTGATACATTACGCTTACGTCTGTAAGCGCTAACACAAGCCTACACAGGCTTACAGCAGAAAAGCTGTTCAGCTGTGGCTACTTCAAAAGACACCACTTTTCGAAAGAACTGCACTGTGCAACACCGCTACAATTACTAACAGATCTTTGACAGACGGATTGAAACATCACCCACAACGCATTAAGGGCAGATTATAGTTCAGCAACGGCGCCTGTTGGTTACGGTCGCTAACCACTGTTGATGTTATAGATCTGTGCCGCGAGTGCTAAACTGATGTATTGTTTGTTTGTTACTTACTAATTCAGTCATTGTAGCTTCATTTATTTACACACACTAGAAAGAAAGTGTTCGTATTCCACAGAATATTGACAGTTTGGCTCTCGTAAACTACCGGAAAACTGTGCCGCCACGAGAACACGGAAGTAGCGAGACGACCAATCACAGCGCCTTTTCTCTGCAACCTTCGCAACCGTCTGTCGCGTAGTCAGGATTTTTTTTGAGGCGCGCGACGACGGTTGCAGAGCCTCTGCGCGGGGGGCGTGGTCGCGCACAGACGGTTGCACAGGCTCTGCAACCGTCAGCGCCAATAAGTATAAATTGCCCTTTAAACTACACAGTCTCACCCCAAGTAGTCAATATCTGAGTACCTTTGACCAGACTGCAATTTTTGACGTCTTGGGTATTCCTTCCACGTCACATTTTGACTATGTCCTCAAAGGCGCCCCCTTGTGGCAGCATAACGTCATTGAGGTTAGGTTTAGGAATAGGTTTAGGGTTAGGCCACATAGTCAAAATGTGACGTGGAAGGAATACCCAAGACGTCAAAAATTGCAGTCTGGTCCAAGGTAGTCAGAAATTGACTACTTGGGGTGAGACTGCGTTGCATTAAATGGTCGAGAAATGCGAGCAGAATGTTCAGTTCTCTCAGTTCACTCGAAAATGTGGGAAACATGGAGTTGTGGACCATAGGGCCTATATTTAAAAAAAAATCTTTAAAATGTGGGAACATGGGGCAGCAGGAATAAGCTGTGGGACCGTTGGGCTGTGGTACCAATGGGCTGTGGTACCAATGGGCTGTGGGAACATAGAGCTGACCCCCTTTTGTTGTTGCCAGGGTAGGAGACACAATGGGGTGGGTGCGGGCGGGGGGGTCGTTGAAAGCACCTCTAGCCATAGGCTGGTGGGCCCTGAGCTCATCTTTGTCACAATAATTGATACCAGAGTTACAGTTCATCAATCAGAGAGGTCTTCCATGATAAACCTCAATGGCAATGGCATTGTCCCACCAAATTCCTCTTCTGTCTTTTTCACTCATTTTGTAACCTGCCTGATGATGTAATTCTGTGATTCCCCAACTCATTCACAGGTCTGTATGTTCAGCTGGCCTGCCTCTTTGATGTGTGTGTGTGTGTGTCTGTGTGTGTGTGTGTGTGTGTGTGTGTGTGTGTGTGTGTGTGTGTGTGTGTGTGTGTGTGTGTGTGTGTGTGTGTGTGTGTGTGTTTCTGTTTGCTTACGTGTGTTTGTCTGTGTGTTTGCGTGTGTGCGTGTCTGTGTGTGCGTCTGTGTGTGTGTTTGCGTGTGTGTGTGTGTGTGTGTGCGCGCGCGTGTGTTTGTGTGTGTGTGTGTGTCTGTGTGTGTGTGTGTGTGTGTGTGTGTGTGTGTGTGTGTGTGTGTTTGCGTGTGTTTGCGTGTGTGTGCGTGTGTGTGTGTGTGTGTGTGTGTGCGTGCGTGTGTCTTTGTGTGCATCTGTGTGAATGTGGCAAAAGGGAAGTGCTATTTACAAATCAAACAGGATGGATGGATGGCTGGCTAGGTTGACTTGACTTGACTAACCGAGTTACTGCAACGAGATAGTAACGTCATCATCACCCCCACTTGTGTCACCAACACTTGCGTTTCCCCACGTCAGGAAGTCTCGTCAGGAGAGCGTGACGGGCCTGAAGTGTCGTCGTCCGGTGCAGCGGCGGATGACGTGCCCCAGCCCCCAGGAGATCCAGCAGGCCCTGCAGTCCCCCGGGCCCAACTCGCTCATCAGCGCCGCCTGCCTGGACGAGCTCATCCAGCGCTGCCTGCACTGCTTTGGTGAGCAAGCTCACTGTGTGAAAACTTTTTAGCGTTTAACTGCATGGCCGGGGCCCTGCCGTGGCCAACCGGCAAGGGCACTCGCCTGCCTGCTCGATTCCCGGCCCGGGTCCTTTGCCGACCCCTCACCGTCTCCTTCCCAATTCACTTCCTGTCCACCTCTCGCACTGTCCTATCGAATAAAGTCGGAAAAGACCACAAAAAAAACGGCATAGCCGGATTACCCATAAGAGCCAGCGGCACAGTGCCCGGTGCACAGTGACTCTGCATTTTTGACCAGTGAGGGGGCATCATAAGACACAAACTTTACCAGAATTGTTCATAAAGGTGAGGCACTGTACAGTGCCCTGGGGCACCATAATGGCTTAATACGGTCCTGTTTAACTGCAATAGCCAATTAAACGTACATTTCATCCAGCGCTGCCTGCACTGCTAACAACTCAAGGCTTTCTCAAGCTCAGTTAACTTACAAATTTAAGGCTGCAGGGCAGGGCTTACTTTACTCTGCCAATAAGCAGAGTTCGGCGGAAGGGAATTGGATAAGATCCCTCCCAAAGCCTTATACTATACACTTAGATGACGCTTTTACCCAAAACAGCTTACAGTTACAGTACTTGGGTACAGGGTATTGGTTATAGTCCCCTGCACGGTGGTGCCTTGCTCAAGGGCACTTCAGCTCCACATATGTCCACATATACATCAACATTCAGACGAGTGTGTCAATGTATATGTAACCATACTGTATGTGCAAGTATACAATCCTAACACTGATTTCTGGTATTTAGTGGTTGACTTGATATGTACAAGAGCGATAGAACTAAGGCAGTGAGGACAGAGAGAGAGAGAGAGGGAGCACTAGAGAGAGGGGGGGGGGCACTAGAGAGAGAGAGAGAATTTGTGACCCTTTGGCAGGCCCCTCTGTCGCGCATTGTTTCCCTTGTTTGCCCACATTCTCACTTTAGCCGGGCACATTACGTAAGTGATTGATGTGACAAATATGAGAGGGAAAATGAGTGAGACAACAGAAAGAGAGAGAGAGAGAAAGAGAGGGAGAGAGAGAGAGAGAGAGGGAGAGACAGACAGACAGAGAGAGAGAGACATACAGAGAGAAAGAGAGAGAGATAGAGAGAGAGAGGAGAAGATGAAGAAGGGTGGATAATGAGGAAAAAGAAAAGAGCCATATAGAATTCAGCCAGACACACAATCAGGCCTTGTCTCATTAACATGGGGCCAGACAAAAGCATTCCCACCACTGTGGTGAACCAATCAGGGTGGTCCGAACTAAGAAATGCAACAGGTCTTAGCTTCACTCCGTTTTCTCTATTCCCTGTCCTTCTTCTCCCTATTATATCTCGTTTTCTTTCTCGCTCACAAAAAAAAATAAAGACCACACTACGTTATGAGTTTTTTACTATCATTGTAGCCTAGCCTGTGGCACAGTCAATGTACTTTGTGCCTGGAGACAGGATGGTTTCATTGTGGATAGTAATGCATCATTTGCAAAGTTGTTGCTGAAGACAGTCTAAAGGGGAAAGGGTCAAGCCCTTGCAGCTAAAAAGCATGTTTAAGTTGGTTTAGCAATATCTTGCATTGTTTTGTGACGGGCTCCTTTAAAAAATGCCTTGATTTTACATAGGAATAGAGGACACGTAGGCCTAAAGGTGGCAAAACTTGCATTATTGTACCATATTCAGCTGATTTTTTTGACATAGCTCTTAAATAATCATTATTATTAGAGTAAGGAACTTTTTTCTTTCCTTAACACATCCATGATGTCTTTGATGGGCACCTGTTCAGGCTTACAGGCCTGCAACAACAACAAGCAAATATTTCACTTTGAGATGCCATTGAGGAGACATGCATACTTAAGTTTTACTGTGTGATGTGATGGTGGTTGTGCATCCCATCACATAGGCTACTGGGTGCAAGTTAGGTCACCATTTTGAAGCTTTGTTGTGCTTTATGTGTTTCTCTGTTTATGTTTCTCTCTCTCTCTCTCTCTCTCTCTCTCTCTCTCTCTCTCTCATAGATGCTGAGGGCAAGCTGTGCAGAGGGACCCAATTTGTCCACATGACTCTGATGATGCACAGCTGGGTGGTGCCATCCCAGACCTTCGCCAATAAACTCCTCTCCATATATCCTACCATGCTACAGAAATAATATTTATGGTTGAAAGACACTTAAATTAATTTGGAGATTTTGTGAATTCCGGCTGTGGTTTGATTTGGTCCTGTGATTTCAATGAGTGTGATGGGAGTGGTCATCATCACTAGAGTTGTGGGTACACTCTTGTCACGCCAGTGAGGCGGGCTCTTTGGTGAAGCGGTCAGAGAGCCCCAGTTTGGTACACCAGAAGGTCAGTGTTCAAGCTGGGGAACTCTACCCAATAGATTATGCAGTGTTAATTACGCACTTAGAGAGTTGAATTTAACATCCATAGTGTCCATCTTGGTCTTGGAGTGTTGATATAACACTTTAACATTTACTATGTACTCCCCTTTGCTAGTGAGTTATAAAGGTAGGCCTAGCAGCTCTCCCAAAGAGGGTTGCTATATGTCTAGATTCGTCATGGCAAACCACTTCCTGGAAACACCACTATTGCACATCCCCTTTTACGAAGTCTGAGGACCAACCAACCACGGGGCTTCAGTCATCTGTAAACGACACGCCACGACCTACATGCAGACCAGAACTGGGGTGCATTTCTCAAAACCAAAGTTGCTTACTACATTAGCTACTTTGTTGTTTTCAATGCATTTTCCCATTGGCAACTACCGAAGTTGCTAACAGGCTAACAACTTCTCTTTTGAGAAATGCACCCCTGAACACCATTCTGGTCCCACAGACACAAGCTTCCATGAAGTTTGTATTTAGCCATATCTCCAATTAAAACAAAATCAACAGAGCTTCTCTATTAGGTTTACCAGTTACTTAGATTCAATATATAAGTGACTAAAACTGGTTATTGGAATACTACCACCTGCAGTATTTTGAATTTTACCGCTGTCCCCACAATCGACCACAACCCTAAACATAAAACCATTAACCTATACTAAACAAAACCATTGATTGCTATTTTGACTATAGCATGTGTAACGAATGCAGAAGCGATCTATTTCCTTCTCACTTTAATGTTCCTTGACGGCTGTTTACTTACAAAGACCCTGTGGACAAGAAAGGACTGAGACGGGCACAAATGTATCATTTCATAAGGTATGTGTCACCTGCTTCAATCAATCAATCATGCATGTGTCCAAAATGCATGTCTGAGGTGCTGTTTCCACGTAGCAGGATATTTTTTAGCAGGGTATTTTTTTCCCCTGCTACGTCGAAACGCAACATGTGGATAAAAAAAATCCTCCATTGTAACAAATGCGTTTCAGACCCCTAAACAGGATATTTTTTTCTCCTGCTATTTTTTTCTCCTGCACCTGGATTTTTAAATATCTGCTACGTGGAAACGTAAGGCCAAATCCAATGCAAAACCAATACAAGCAGGAGAAAAAAATATCCACATATAAAAATATCCAGCTACGTGGAAACGGCACCTGAGGCTATTAAGTAAATGGAAGCCACGCCATCACAATAAGCCACCAGCTGTTCTCTATATAACCAAATCACTTTTCAATTTTTTGTACGTTGCCATTCCATGTTATTTATGTGCCCCCTTGGCTTCTGCCATGTCTCTCCTTATTTTTCATTATGCCTGATTGTATTGTTGGGATTTGTGAGCACACCAAAGTACATACCTAGCAACTGTATTTTTATACTGTTTTATACTTGAACATGAACTTTAACTAAGAAAAATATTTTTTCCTAACCTCTCTTCCTAACCTCCATGGCTGCTGTCTGTTCTCATTTTGACTGGCATGCCTTCTGCTCAGGCAATGGATCAATAAGTTTCCGGTGGTGTTTGAAGAGGACCCCCTACTGAGGGAGCTGATGGGGGACTTCTGGGAGCCCATGAGGGCTGCAGGGAAGGACTCTCCCCCCTGCCCACTCATCGACACCTCTTACCTGTAAGTACATTGAAATTAATTCCCCACTCGTAGCAAAGGAAAGGACAGGAAAGAAGGAAAGGAAGGGAAGGAAAGAAGAGTTTCCCAACTGGGACTCAAACCAGGGTTACCATAACTGGAGTCCCTCACACCAACATCACCTTAGCTGACACATACTATGCCTCTTATGGCACCACAGCAAGCCATTTGCAGGAGGAGAGAAGTGCTGCACATTCTCGGGTTAAATAAACAAGTTTTTAATGTGAGAACGTTTCGGCCTGTCGGCCTTCCTCACGTCACTTCTCTCCTCCTGCAAGTGTTTTACTGGTTGCCAACACCTCTGTTTCTGGTGTGCGTTTTGCATCTCCACTCACCACAGCAAGACATCCCACTTCTGACACCATTAGTTGCTAAGTTGAGTAAAGCTGCCCCACTGGGGCACAAGCCCTCCATGTGCCTCCATGAGCCTCATAGGGTACGAACTGGAGCTCTAACCACTACACCAACGAGCCAGGCACATCCAAAGTGACAGTCTAAGCACACCCACGACCTAACTGTAGAAATGGTCACAAAATCACAATGCCTTCTCATTCAACTCTACTCCCCATTGCTACAAGGACCGTTAACATACAGTATTTGTATTAGCTCAAAGTGCATGTCAGACACAATAGAATACGTAGATCTACACCTGACTTTTGACCTTGAGAATCAAGTCGAATTGCAAAACTAACCCTACTTAGCATCTGCACTTGTTGTTCTGTATATTTCCTGTGCACTTTTTTGTACTAGTGATGTCAGCTATGATTAATTCCTCGATGGTAAGTCGCTTTGGTTAAAAAAAGCCCCTGCCAAATGCAATATAATGTAATGTACTATAATGTAATGTAAAAGCCTAATAATGTAGGCTGAATCTTTCCTAAATATTCTCACTGCATTCACCATTTCTCACCATTTCTCCTGGCACACAGTAACACTCCAGCGAACCTGCCTCAGGTGCCATCCCCCTCGGTGAAGAAGAGGAAAGTCTCCCTGCTTTTTGACCACATGGAGCCAGAAGACATGGCCAAACTTCTTACGGAACTGGAGTTCAGGAACTTCTGTAATGTCTCAGTAAGTATCAGAATGACCAACTAGCCTGACTATCATCGACTTTCAAATCTCTTCAAGACTTGGTCTGACTTAGAGCATAACAATTAACGTTTCCCAAACGGCATGGTTGACCCGCCTCCCTTGGTTTGCTACTGGTCGAGACCAGTCGAGACCAGAAAAGTCTCTGCTGAAGTTTTAACCAAAACATTTTCTTAGACCCAGTATAACGTCTGCTTAAATCACTCTCACTGCCTTGAACACGCCTCTTCCCAGGGCCGTTGTAGCAATTCAAAGTTGAATGCTTCCCGACAAAGTGGGTGGAATTCCCGATTTCTCCGGAGCTTGAAAACTAGAAGCAACGCCTGGCTAGAGAATTACTACTAGCTAAAGTACTAAGTGTGAGAATTGAAAGATGACTTTATGAGCACAACGCAAAGTGAAGGGCGCAATTCCAGATGTGTGAAACTGAAAACTGAAAAAGAAATATATGCACCATATAGCACCCTCGCTGTGATTTATACTATTTTGTAAAACTGGACACGCAACGTTTTTCGACCCAACACAGGTCTTCATCAGATTACTTTTTCAGTTTCATGCCTTCACCGTTCACCCGTAGCCAGCATCTGTAACAATTGATTTCTTGGTATGTGCATGCACTGCACACTACACTTTTTAGTAAAACATCACAAATGACAACTGAACTAACTACTTGATGTTTGATTTGTGTGCTCTACTGTGCGTACCCCCAGTTTCTGGATTATCACAGTTATGTGGTGTAGGCTGATTTGTGTGCTCTGCGCGTACCCACAGTTTCTGGATTATGTGGATTATCGCAGCTATGTGGTGCACGGTTCAACTAACTACTTGATGTTTGATTTGTGTGCTCTGTGCGTACCCCCAGTTTCTGGATTATCGCAGTTATGTGGTGCACGGTTCCGTGCGGGACAACCCTGCTCTGGAGCGCTCGGTGATGCTCTGTAATGGAGTCTCTCAGTGGGTACAGCTGATGATCCTCAACAGACACACAGCACAGCAGCGCTCAGAGGTCTTCACAAAGTTCACACAAGTGGCTCAGGTGAATGCTACTACAAATACACACACACACACACACACACAGTCACACACACACACACAAACATACAAACATGCACGCACACACACACACACACACTACTTGCAACACCTCTGACACCAGCATGACACGGTCACACATTGGTGTACCCACACACACGCACGCACACGCACGCACACGCACGCGCACGCGCACACACACACACACACACACACACACACACACACACACACACACACACACACACACACACACACACACACACACACACACACACACAGGTACGCACACATATGCACACAAACACAAATGATCTATGGCTGTGTGTTTTAGATTTTTGTAAACTTTTATATGTAAAGGCCAGGTCTACTTTGTACTTGTGATGAAGTCTACCAACTAGCAATAAATAAATCCTGTGTGTAAGAAAAAAAATCATAACTTTGTTCTTTGATCTCATCTTATTTGTTCCTTTTTCCAACTGGTGGAGTAGAAGCTGCGCTCTCTTCAGAATTTCAACACTCTAATGGCCGTGATAGGAGGCCTCTGTCACAGCTCCATATCTCGCCTCAAAGACACTGCAAGCTTGCTCTCCTCTGACGTCATTAAGGTAAGCCTAAAAAACAAAACTGTTCATGGACACTGCAGAAGCATACAAAACTCACAGAGGAATACTGTACAGTATGTAGGCTGTCTCTAAGTTCCTTGCACTATTTATTTACTGTGTTCACAAGACCCTTCATGGACACTGCAAAAAGCATAAATAACTCAGAAAAAGTAAAAGATTTTCATGCAATCAGCCAAAACCACTTCAATATAATTCCTTGCAGAGGAATACTGTGGCTGTCTCTAAGTTCCTTGCACTATTTCTTTACTGTGTTCAGACAAAGCAAACTTTTACCTGTTTGGATATGTTTATAAGCTACACTTAGGCCAACTATGACACATATAGAATGAAATGGTTTTTTTTTATGTCAGCCAAGAACTAATTTCATCATGCAGAGTAAGCCTACAAAACAGCGAATTGGAACAATGTCTATTTAGGACACTTGCAAAAGCATGTGTCATTGCAGTTAGTTTGTGGAGGCGATGAACAGGCACCGCCTGGCTGGCTTTAGGTAAATGCGGTAGTTTCATCATGTCTGTGATCAGCAGTTTTGTTTTCTCTTTGCAACGCTGCCCTCTCAACCGCAGGCGCTGAGTGAAATGGCTGAGCTCCTGTCGTCCCTCAGTAACTATGGTAACTACCGCCGCGTGTACAGCGAGTGCACGGGATTCAAGGTGCCTATCTTGGGAGTACACCTAAAGGACTTGATTTCATTAAACGAGGGATTGCCCGACTATGTGGAGAACGATAAGATCAACGTGGGCAAGCTGCAGCATTTGTACAGCAACATCAGTGAACTACTAGCCATTCACGAGTGCAAGATGCCTTTCGTCCCCAACAAGGACCTTCTACCACTCCTCACTGTAAGTTAAGTTGCAGAATGTAGATACACAACAACAACAGACACACACTTCCTTGTAATTTTTTGTTAAGACATAACAATGACAACGGCCCCAAATATGAAACCTCTAAAAGATTTCTAACATAAATCCTTTACTTGAATATTTTCTTTCTTTTCTTTCACAATGATAATAGCTTATTATGTTCAAATGTGACAATAACAACAAGGGGCCTCTCATATGAAACCTTTAAAATTCCTGACACACTGTAAATCTTTCTGCTTGAATATCCCTGTTCTTTGCCACAGCTGTCTCTTGACCTTTATTACACTGAAGATGAGATCTACGAACTCTCCTATGCCAAGGAGCCCAAAAACCCCAAAATCCAGGTTAGTGTGATGAGCCGACACACACACAGTCATAATTGGTAAATGTTGCTGTGAGGAGACATCAGCATGAGGTTTTGCTTTCCTTTCATGGTTTCCTTTCATCTTGTCATTGGGACAGCATCATCTGCCGTAGGTGTCGTCAGCTGCATGATGAGCAAAGAGTCCTATGACAAACTTCTATGCTCTCACTTCAAACGTTATTTACAGCAAAACCCACGACAAGAGCAGCCAGCCGCAAATGATGTGTGTGTTATCTCATAACTGATCAGATGGAGTAGGCGTAAGAGACTGTTTTCTGTAGGCTAGCAGGTGAATTCCTCTGGAGTGTGTGTTCACATTTCCTGTCAACTTTATCTGACCCACGTCCTGGCACACATTGACACTCTCTTAGTTGGATCTACCCTAAAGTATTGAGAGACTTTTAATATGTGAATGTTTAACGTGAAATATGTAATCTGTTTGTGTGTGTGCTTCTAGGCACCTTAATTTTCTTCAGGAATAATACATATTACTCTACTCAACTCTACTCTACTCATCTTGTAGGCTAATCCCCTCTGCTCTCCGCAGCCAGCCACCCCAGTGGACCCCCCCGCGGTGGCAGAGTGGGGCTCGTGCGCACCCCCCAGGCTGGACCCCAACAGGATCTCCAAGCACGTCAAGCAGATGGTGGACGTAAGCAATGGCAAACTAACAACTAACTAACATATTAGACACAATGGCAAAAGAACTAAACATATTAGACACAATGGCAAAAGAACTAAACATATTAGACACAATGGCAAAAGAACTAAACATATTAGACACAACGGCAAAAGAACTAAACATATTAGACACAATGGTAAAATAACTAAACATATTAGACACAATGGCAAACTAACAGCTAACAACATATTAGACCCACAATCTGTTGCGCAGCCAAGTTCCTGTCGGCCTGCTTTCACTTCCTATAGCCCAGACAGCTACAGCTACTGCAGCAGAGCCAGATTAACGCATAGGCTAGATATGGCTGCAGCCTAGGGGGCCCCACCTGACAGGGGGCCCACAGGCTAGATACGGCTGCAGCCTAGGGGCCCCCACCTGCCAGCTGGGGGCCCGTGACTGCCCAAAAGTGAAAAATTGCAGAATTGTGACAATACGTATGCAATATTGAAAATTTCATCCATTGTGTGGAGTACAGTTGGTGGACATGTTATCCTGAATTTCCAGCTCGTAATTATAGCACTGTCTACATATGAAGAGCTCTTTTCCAAAACGCTATGTACACCATTTTTGACTTTTTGCATTTTAATATTGGAATTGACGGTTAAGTAGTCCTATCATCTATGTGTGAATTCTTGCCATTCAAATGTTTTGGGAACATACTTTTTTAACCTCTGTAAAATGCATTTTGCAATGCAATTCAATGGAATGCCCAATACAAAAATGTCAATTTCCCAACATTCTAAAAAATGGATATATCTCATTTTGGAAAAGAGCTCTTCATATATCTTTCACAAAAATTGCTTTCTGGGGGGCCCCACAGCAACCTATAGCCTAGGGCCCCCAGACCTTCTTAATACGGCCCTGTACAGCAGATGGAGTGAAATATAACGCAAGGCTGTGTGTGTGTCTGTTGTCGTGTCGCCCCCTGCAGTCCATCATGAAGAACTACGACCTGAACATGGACGGCTACATCTCCAGGGAGGACTTCAACAAGATTGCCGGAAACTTCCCCTTCTCTTTCTGCATGCACGAGTCAGACAGGTGAGAGAAAGCTGCCTGTACAGCAGGTGTTCTCAATTTTTTGTGAACAAACGCCCCCTGGACCTTATCCTAAGCCTCCCAACGCCCGCTTGACTTCATCATAACCCTGTCAACGCCCCCTTTAGTATTAAAAAGAGTATTAAAAAATTAAGTGGACTAAGGCCCACAATGAAAACTAAGCACCGCCCCCTCTCAACTGTATCCCTCATAACGCCCCCCTAGGGCTCCCCTATGCCCCCTGGGGGGCTGTAGCATCCCCGTTGAGAAATACTAATATACAGTATCTATTCCTAGCCTTATGTGCTGCCCGTGGAACGTTGCCATTCTGGTAACAGCAAACAGGGGCCATAACTTTAACACATTAATGACAAAGGGTCTGACCAAGGATCTGTTATAAAGCTTAATCCTACAAGACACAGCCCCTGTTATAAATTAGCTGTTACCAGAATGGCAATGACCAGGTTGTGATGTATAACCAAAGGCCCGGTGTTCTGTCATTGTGTTGTAGTACTATGGTAGTAAAGTTTTTTCAGTGACTATTACAGTGTTCTCCTGGTGGAATGCCGTGTGTTAAGGGGCTCCTGTTATGAAGACTACGCTCCACTAAAAGACTCTACGCAGAGATGAACAAAATGGTCTTGGCATGTACTTTGATTGCATTTAGTCCCTGTAGCAATGTGGGATATGGTGTTTTAAGGTGTCTAACAGTAGAAAGAGTAGAAGTCTGCACACTGCAGCTCCGCTTTGAAGGTTTATTCAGGTCATACAAACGTTTCGACCCGACATACAAACGTTGCGTGACCTGAATAAACCTTCAAAGCGGAGCTACAGTGTGCGGTCTTCTACTCTTTCTAATATCGGTGTACACTGCACACAGCATACTGTCTACCTAACCCAAGGCCCAAGATAAAGCATTCACTGTTTGCCATTTTACAGTTTGTTGCTTTGTAATTCATGATATAGATTCTCTGTAAAAAATGTGTAACAGTGAATCGTAAAGTCAAAAAGTGCAACTTAACCCTTCGGTTAACCCTTAACCATTCGGTTCCTAAGTTATGAGGGGGGGGGGGGGGGGGGGGGGGGGGGGGGGGGGGGGGGGGGGTCAAAAGACCCCCCCCCCCCTCCCCGGTCCCAGAAATGTTGAAAAAGCCCGGTCTGGATAGGGTTAAAACAAAGTTGTAAAGGGTATACAGCGTAGCATGAAGTGAATGATGATTTTTTTAAAATCTGGGAGCATTAACAGTGTTGCAGACATTCATCATTCTTCATTCACTTCAGTTATTCTATTTTGTCCAGTACCTGAGCTACTGTGATGTACGCGTATCCTCTGCGTTCCTTTACAGCGTAGCATACCACACAAAAATAACCCAAAACTCTTGTGTATTCTGACAGGCAAGGGGAAATAAGCCGGCAGGAGATCATGTCCTACTTCATGAGGGGTATGTCTATCTGTGCCAAACTTGGCTACAATGGCCTCCAAAACCTGCACAACTTCCATGAGACAACCTACAAGAAACCCACCTTTTGCGACACCTGTGGCGGATTTGTGAGTATTTGTGTGTGTGTGTGTGTGTGTGTGTGTGTGTGTGTGTGTGTGTGTGTGTGTGTGTGTGTGTGTGTGTGTGTGTGTGTGTGTGTGTGTGTGTGGTCCTCTAGGCCTAGGGGTTCAGATAAGTAGACCTCAGCTCCTACATTACAGTGACAGAGACCCACAAGAACTTATTCAACACCAGTATTATTTATGACTATATGACTTAAAGGTACACTGTGCAGGAAATGGTCAAAAACTGAGTTGCCTATTGCCAAATTTGATCTTTTCATGAAAGTTTACAAAGTAATAAACTAATATTTTCTAGTATGGCTCAAGTACAGTCATTTTTGCAGCTAAAAATGGCTATTTCTGGAAATTCAAAATGGCGGACTATGGAGAAGATCCCCCTTTTTGTGTATGAAAAGTGCACTTTTTCCAGTCATAATGAATACTTTGAATTTTATGGTGGTGGTTAGTATTCATGAAAAAGGTAACATTAGTGAATAGGTAGCATGGATTCTGGAAATAAACAATTAAAAATCATACACAGTGTACAGTGTAGAAATAGAAGACTTGGCATATTTTGGTTTCAATGTGTGTCCACGGTCCAGTAAATGGCCCCTTACCTGTAGATCCGGAATTCTCTCATTCCACGACCAGCCTAGGTGTCCTTCTCCACAAATGGGACTCAATCAGCCTTTTGAATTGAGTGTACATTTCTTGTTGTACGTGGCAATCTAAACAAAACAATGACAAACAGTTGGCGGGAAAAAAATTACACACATTTCCAAGGAGGTACACATGTGATAGCAAAGACCATTCGGATACATTGAATCCCTCCAGGTGTGTGCCAAGTGAGCAGTCCTGGCAGCCAAGCTAACTACAGTAGGCCTACCTTCCCCGCTTGGGCACAGAGGGGAATGCTGTCATTTGGGTGACTAAGAAACTCAATTTTAAGTCCCCATTCAGGCCTACTATAAGTTTCTCCTTACTTCTATAATGTGTGTGCTCATTGCAAGTGATAGCATAGCCTCCATGACAGTGAGTCACAGCAAAATATTAACAAACACCTTCCAAAAACCCACTTTTTCCTACAGTCCCAGGAATTAGGATGGCATGGCTGTGTTTGCTATGCCCTGTATCATGTTTTGTAAACTAACCTTGCCTGCATGTTAGGCCTACTGTATTCCATGTTAACCACCATCATTGGTTGCTAATGCTAAATGTCAAAATACTGGTAGATTGATAGCAAGAACTGTTACGTTCCTGCACAATTTGTAAATAAAACACATGAACAGGTAGGCTAGGCTACATCTACCTTGTGTCTCCCCCATTGACAATCAAGGAGCAACACTTTGTTGACATAGTGCTCATAGTTGACAACGTGGTTGTTGATGTCTTGAAATCAAGGTGTCCAGTAGCATATTGCATATTGCCCAAAAAGCACAACAACCTAAATTTGCACAACATTATTCCTACCTGACTTGGCTTTCAAAAACGCAAACCAACCCTGATGTTCGTTTCCCCACTGGGCGTCCACATCTGTAGTAGCCAAGCTAGCGCCATAGTGCCTCTCCTCAATTTTATTTTAGGCCACTTCACCAAGTGAAAGAAACAGGCTGGCAAGGAATCAGGCTGTGTCTGTGGTGTATTGGCCAAGATTAGAATCGACATAAAGAAATACACGGCTTATGTGGAGCATAAATAAAATATATGTATAACATTCATTGTTTCTAACTGTTTAAATCACACTTGAGAAAAAGAAAATTGTCATAAATAAAATAGTCCAGCAGTATAGGCCTACTATTACGTATTGTGCTGCTCGACACCTTGATCAATCCCACACTGTTTGGCTGAAACCAACTGTACAATATGGGTATTTACTGTATTACATAAATCTAAAGAATACTTTTCTTTCCTTCTCTTTCAGCTTTGGGGAGTCCTCAAGCGAGGTTATCACTGCAAAGGTAAAACGCTAAATGGGATTTTGATGAAACACATAACTAAATTCATAGAATGTGTGTGTGCACCAACCAGTTTTATCATGATTGTTATCCATTATGCAAACATAGAGCCAGTAATGCATGTTTCAATCACACACTGTACTACCTCCCCCCCCCACCACCTCTCTCAGACTGTGGTGTTAACTGTCATAAACAATGCAAGGACCATGTGACCATGGAATGCCAGAAGAAGTTCAAGCAGTCTTCAGGAGGCTCCTGTCCACCCACACCGGGCCCCAACAGCAGATCCAAGGGCAACAGCTGGAGTGAGTCTCACACATGACTAGGGTTGCCAACTCCTTGGGGGGGGTAAGGGACACCTCATTGGCACCGGGGGTGCTGGGGGTCGTCCGCCCCAGACAATGTTGTATTTCTTAGATGCAATTTCCTGCATTTTAACCCCTTAGTGCAGAGCCAAAATTGTCTCTGCCTATGTCTTAATCTGTTACTTAAGGCTCTCTGTAATGTCATAGCAATGTTGTTATGATGTTATTGAGTATTTTAAGCAAATAGTGAATAGACCTGCCAGCGACCCCATCTGCACTAAGAGGCTACTCAAATTGCACCCCGTTTCAGCTCAATACTGAACCATACCTTTGTTTCTAAATACGGGACGATTTCCTGGTTCCGTATTTGAAGTGACGGTTGGCAACCCTACACTTGGCCCCTAGATTTTTCTGTAGCAAGAGTGGCCATGTACATTAGTTGTAGTGAAGTTTTTCCAATGACCAGTGAAGTGATCCAGGAGTTGTGTGTGGCAAATGGTGCAGAATAAGTTATGAAAGTGATGCTTGCACTGCTACATCGTTCAAGGAACATTTCAAATGGCCCCAAAGCAAAATGTGCCTCTCGTAGACTGCTTTCAGGTTTGACACACACTTTCAAAAGGACCAATGTGATATTTTCCACAACCTTACCACTGTCATCTCTTCTTGTTTAGGTTCAGAGGACGAGGCATTTGTTTTCCCACAAGGAAACGGGTCTGAGAACAGCAAGGGCCTAAACGCTGAGGATAGCAACTCCGACTACTCAGGCCATAGCACTTATCCTTACACTGACTTTGGCGTTTGGGCACCTGAAGAGGTGACGAAGAACCACACGGATATGCACACTTTACCGGCCTTTATAGCACAGGTAGATATACTGTATGAGCAAACCATTTTCACATGCTCTGAATATGTCTGTACAATACTATACAAGTAATAGGTTTACATGTACAATTATTATTATTATTATTTACAACAACTGCTTTTTACAGAGAGTAAAACTGGATCAAAGAATCAAATACCAAATTAAAATTAAATTGTGCTACGGCAATGCTTACAAATAAGAACAGTAGTAGTTCTAACACTGAACAATTTTTAGATACTGCTGCTAGTAGTAATGCAACATTGGGAGAGAGTTAACACCTTTTCGAATTACCCATTCTTCTAGAACTCTTCGTGGCAATCTCGATCTTCGCTGGGATCGTCGCTGCCTGAGTCGTCACTACGGGAGAAAATGTCTGAGTTGAGACTTCAGAGGGACAAGAGCCGGGAACCTGACTGACTCAGCCTGAAAAACGGGTAACACTTAACTTGACGCCGGTGTCATAAACATGTCATGACAGTGTAATAATAGTGTCATGACACAGTCATAGATAAGTCATAAACATTATGTCCATGTCATAAACATTTTATGACATTCGGTTATGGCAAAGACAAACTTGGGTATGCATAACTGTGCCATGACACTATTATGACACTGTAATGACATTCTTTTGACACTGGCGTCAAGTAAAGTGTTACCAAAAAACGTACACCTCTGTCAAAGCATGGACATATTGGGTTACATCTGCATTCACTCTGAGGACAAACCTAATGTCCTCTGTATGAGGGACCCTATTCATGGATCAAGGCATTTATTCTGTACACTGAATGAACATTTTTCTCAACACTTAAAAAAATCTCAGTCTCAACTATGTGTAGCTTCTTTTCAAGGGCTACTATTAACCTACTTGCCTGGAAAAAAAATATCACAAAGGACCATGAACTTTTAAGTGATGTCTGAACTAACTTTAAATTCTAACCTTGAAATGGAACTCAATGGAAGACAATGACTTAAAGGACCATCTCATCTTCTGCCTTCGAACCAAGCCTGTTCATTGGCCATGGAGGACAAGTTAACTGGAGCACATGTGCAGGACAATGATGAGCATCTTTTACACTGTGATTCTTAAAAAGGAATGTAAAAAAGGGACACTTTACCTTGACTTGAATGCATTTACTACTAGCACTTCCAAGGGGCAATAATAGCGATGGCAACAACTCATGAATGGTACTACTGAAAGGTCCACACTGTTGGGAGGACAAAATAGTTGCGACACATCATAGTCTAATTATAGTGATGCTGGAGGTACTGATGCTGGAGGTGATTATACGTCTAAGCTCAGTATAATGTCAGAGTGCCTTTATGTGATCAGCGCTCTTGGAGACGAATGTTTCCAAAAGTAATGTATCGTGCAGATTTTGTGTTTGTGTGTGTGTGTTTGTTTGTTTGTGTTATAAATTGTGCCTAAACCACTGGTAGTTGATGGGAAACGTTCACAATCTATAAGTTAAATGCAAGAAAATGGGATAAAGAAAAATAAATAAATAAACAACTTGGACCGTGTCTGCTTTCTGTGTGTATATTCATCCTACATACAGTGCTCTGCAATAACAAGTACACCCCTGTTGAAAAGAAACATTTTGAACAATATTTCAATAAGCATTCAAGTTATATCAAAAATGTGTAGAGTTAGGTTAATACAACATCTGTTAATCTTACAACAGAAAATTAAGGTCAATAATATAATTTTTATGCCATACTTTTCCTTTTTTGTGAATAACTCCTATGTAAAAAACTCCCATAGAGACGATCCTGATCTGTCACAGTACATGTTAACAAGTATATTTCTTTTAATTTCACAAAAATGGAAAAATATGTCATTACAATTATTAACCTACTTTCTGTTGTACAGTTAACCAATGTTGTAGTATCCTCTCTATGCACATTCTGGAAATAACCTGTGTTCTTTTTGAAATATTGTTCAAAATGTTACTTTTCAACAGCCATGTAGACTACTCATTATTGCAGAGCACTGTATGTGATCTTATCTTTAATAGCATCATACAAGATGTCAATCAAGTCACCTGTGGTTCACTTCTGGTACTCTCATGTATGTCGGCTCACTAAAGGATAGCAGCGCAGGGAGAGTTGCTCGGCCAGGACTCGAATCCAGACACTCAGAGTACGTCTTAATATGCGACCTTGTCTCCTCCACTTGCGCTTGTCTCCTCGTCCCGCCTCCTGGCCCCTCCTCCGTGGAGAAAGCGAATAAGTTTCCCAGCTGTCGGCCTAGCCACAACAACTTTTGAGGGACTGTTTTTCATTCACCATCCCAATTGCAAAAGAGAAAAAGACTCTACAATTGAGCTTTTGCAAGATATTGAAATATAATGCTGTTGTCAGTGATGTCATCATGACGAGAAGCAAGTGGAGTAGGCAAGTGGAGGAGGCAAGGTCGCATATTAAGACGCACTCTCAGGGTTGCCAACACCGCATCCACAACCCTGATGATCAGTAAATCATAGGTAGTGTAGAAATGAACTCGATAAAATTGAAGACTTTGGCGACAGCTGTATGGTTTGGGAATTGGCAAAGGATAAAAGGTCCAGCCATTCTCATTCTGTCTTTATCTGTTTTTCCCCCTGCAGTAGCTAGCTGCATCATCCTTATTATTAACGTTTCAAGTTTTCCAGGAATGCAAGTCCAAAAAATGTCTGGGCAGATGTCTGGGCTGTGCTTTCCCGGTTCCTTTTTTTATGGCTAAGACGAGATTGCCCCACAATGACAGTATGCCAATCACTTCCTGAGTTTTCTCAGGCAGCCAAAATCCACCAGATCACCAGAAGTTATGAAAATCTTTTTCTGTGTCTCTCAGTAAGTCTTGTCTTACAAAGCATTATAGACACCTATTACAAAACCAGACCTTCTATTTCATAACTTAATACTGTGTTCTAGCTGCAATCTGCATTAGCTTAGCTGTGTGCAATGCACACCTGTATGGGTTTCACCTTGGGGTAGTTGAAAGGGCAGAGGGGAGTCATTTCATTTGGTTGGAGGTGAGGGATACAGTCACTGACATTGGTGGCCTAATGTTCTCTGCTGCCATCTGCTGGTAGTCATGCAGGCATGGGAAAGCCAGTGTTGTTTTTCCAAGGCCCAAAAGCCGAGTGCTTGCCATGTGCTTGCATGCTCTGGTGCAATGTGCTTATTACATGTTGGCCATTACAATTCCTGCAGCCTCTCTCAGAGTTGACCATTCAAATCCTCTTTTGTCCTCTTACATGGGCCATCTAGCGCTGCAAAATCTATAAATCATGATCTCCCTGTCCTTAATGAGTGAATTTACTAGTTAAGTGCTGATTACAACAGCTTGAATTCTTTAAATATGTTGTACTGCAAAATGTCTCATTTTTTCCAGTCTGCCATCTAGCTATACGGTGGATTATTCATAGTATAGGTAAGTATTTTGTCCAAACCCAGTTCTATCTTACTAGAGCTGCCGGTTTTGGTTTATCAGAGCTAATGAACCGTCAAAACTAACTGCAACAACAACAAAAAAACACCAGAAAGAAAAGGAGTATCCTATTCTCTTTGCTTCACAATGTATTCCCTTATGATTCTGTCCTCTACAACCAATAACATTTCAGTTGCACTGAGTTTGTTTGACATGTACTCACAGTTAGCAATGCAGTGACATTTAGAAAGTAGGCCTACAGAGCAGTGAATATGAAGACAGTAAAATATTTTTCTTTAATTTTCAAAACCCAAAGATGAATTTGATTGAAAATAAAAAGTTTAATTTACCATCTAGGCACACCGGCTGAAATAGTTTGTCCACCCATCATGAAGAAAGTGGATGCCAATAGTGTTTTCACTTTTAAGAGAAACAAGAGAAATAAATCAGAGCTGGCACTTGACACTCAACACAATTGACCCCTTTAGAAGTTACGTCATCAAGGACTGTGCATGCATTGTTGGCTCAAACATTCACACACACAAACAGACAGTGCAGACCCTAGAGAAGACCTGCCATCCTGAAAGTGTGTACGGTTGTAAAAAATAGAGATCCTAAAAGTGCACTTGCTACGTTATTCCAGAAGCATAGGACATGTTTGTGGTTACAGGAAATTAAACTACTGGACCGAGGACACCATCAGGAATGCCAGTCTGTGTTACGCCCACTTCATATCTAACATTATCGTGACCATCCATATTCTTATTTCGGGAAAAAAACACCTGGCTAGTTTCTTCACAAATGTGCGGTGCATAGTCGATTCTGTGCCAACAACGTGCATGCAGCCAAATTACGTCACATCTGTGTACCAACAATAAAGGGGTCTATATCAGATGAATGTGATGTTATGTGTTTGATGCCTCCTGCAGGAGACCCAAAACATTGCGGGTGGAGAGACAGACAGACAGACATTGCAATGCCACCAGTGTGCAGGTAATGATGTGAATGCCGCTGATAAATCACATAAAATATTCAAATTATTTTGCCCTTTTTATTTTTTTTAAGTTATTTTGTCATTTTATCCAATATCCAATATGTACAATCGAAAACACAAACAGCATGAGATATGGCTTCCCAAGACCAAGGAACTTGCATTCAAGTACAACACCATTCCAAGGGAGGACTCTTCCCATCCCATACCATCAAATCACTGATGAATAACCATATGTACAATAGAGTAGTCAATTACACATGCTTCATATCCCATGAAGAACACACGAAAAGCAATGGCCGCGTGACAGCTTTCCACATGTATCGTTTCAAATGGCCAGGTCCTGGCAATTGACCATTGTCTATGCTGAGCAACACTTTCACCCTTTCTGATCTGTGACCTCACAGTGTGCACTCAGCCAAATAAATACATACGTTCAAATCACAGCAAATTTCCAGTTCCATTAGGCTGTTGGGGATTACGTTAGCTCACATTACATATCCAGCCACTGGCCCAGCAGTCAGTCACCCGCCGGTCCAGCCTAAAGAAAACTGTTGTGAGGAAGATGTAAGTGCAGCCTGAAGTGCATAACGGCCGTGCCGCACTGTGACAACACTCTCGTCTTGGCATAGATACAGACACTGAATCAGTCTCATCACACACGCCTCCAGAATAAAGCTGTTATGAACTGATATGGTGATGAGGCTACTTTTGGGGCTGCTGGGTAGGGAGGAACAAGAGCTGCCTGTTGACCTCTCGGAGCCGGGCGTCTAGAGTCTCTGTGGTGAGGGCCAACTCTCCCAGCTGCTCTCGCAGGCTGTTGATGGTCTCGTTCAGCTCGTCCTCTTTCCGGCGCGAGTTCGCGGCCTGCCTGCTGTACTCCAGCACCATGCAGCCCCCTCCGATCAGGAAGATGATGGCCTCGCCCAGCAGCTCGGCCCCCAGCTCAGCGGCCGCCTCCTCGTTGAGAGGCTTGATTGTGGAGCCCCGGAAGCCCATGATTCTCATCTTGGTACGCATCTCTATCCAGTGATATACTGTCGGTGGAAAACACAGTTGGAGCAGACAGAACACACACACACACAGAGTTTTAAAATGTCTGGTCAGACTACTAGGATGTCAGCCTAATGGGCCGTCAGACCAATGGGATACCGACTAAAACAGAGTAGAATATATAATAGAATAGAATGAAGCAGGCCAATAGAATAGAAAAAGAAATACAATAGATTAGATACAGACATCCCAGTATGTAGGCCTATAGTAGAACATTACAGATAGGGTATTCCAGTCTTCTTTTTAGGTTCACTGCAGTTATCATTTTGTGAGGAGTGCAGTGAATGGTGAGCCATTGATTTCAAGCTACCGTACTTGAAAATGCAAACATCCACACCGATACAAGACGTGACATTTTCCAGCATTTCCTTGAACCCGTCAAAGTGACAGGCAGAGGGATGGCCCAACATAAGTCAACAATATCCACACATGAGCACAGTTTATTCGTGTGAATTTAATATAGTTCTATTTCTCGTATGTTGAGAAAGGCACTTTCAAATGCACACGGGAGTCTCAATGACAAGTGATTCCCGCCTCCTATCAGCAGACAAAATTTCATTGGTTTATTCGTTTGTTTTCATTGGGGCCAAGTACCATCATTCAAGCGAGTAGCCCAATGAGATAGTCCGGCCAACAGAGTAGTCAACGCTGATTGGTTAGTCAGCGACTTCACAAGATTTGATTGGTTCAACCCTCGGTTCCACTACCCCTTTGCTTCCTTGGTCCTGAGGGCTGTCACCATTAGCCATCACACCGAATGGTTTGTTTCTCGGCCAAATGGTACTTACTTTGAGCTGGCGGTAGACATATATACGTCTTGAAGAATTCGCTTCTCCGAGCTCCAGCTTTTATCCTGTTGGCCACAGGTTTGCTCATCTGACGTACGCCCAAGTAGAGCAATTTAGCGATGGGAAAGGCACCGACAACCATCTTAGCGGAAATACATCATCGGTGGCTTGGGCGGGACCAATATGCGAAGTTACAGAACGCGATGACGCAACCATGCGTAATGCATATGCAACAATAAAAAATATATAATAAAAGTATGTGTTCAATCACTGCAAAGGCTACAGTCTGAAATACAGCCTTTTGCCAAAGTAATATATGCACTGATACTCAGTGTGTACCCCCCCAGTCCAAGTCCCGTTTGTCTGACTGAGGAAAATATTTTTGGCAGCACAAAAATCACATGACATGCATCGTTTTTTTCATTCATAAAGTTAGTCTCATTTCTTCTGATGATGCCAATTTGTGAGAATGGGGTCTGACACCCCTTTGGGCACAGCCTGCCCTGACGCAGCGCTGTGGAATTTGGGTATGGGTGCCGCCGCTCACCTGAACCAGCTGTGCAACACCTGGCTCAAATTTCCGCGGCGAAAGTATGTGGGCTGGTCCATTGCTATTCAAAGCAAACCCAGAACTCGATGTATGACAGCGCAGTCGTTTTTTTGTGCCTTGAGTCTGTGGTGGGACTGACTGGCACGGTAGTACTCGGGGGTGAATAAATCAGAAAGCCTTTGAGGCTTTTGAACGCGGAGGACGCAAATACAACGGTGAGATTTCTTATTTTTACTTTTAGCCATAGCTTCGTTATGGCCATAGCCTACGCAGGCCACTTCATCCATGCGATTTCAGTAAGTCGTAGATCATACATAGCCTACGTATCGATGAACGTCAAGAAGTAACAGAGAGCCTGTCGAAGTTGTTCGCCGTTTTGGCTAAGTTACGCAGCAGCAATTTCCAGATTTGAAGGTGGGGCTTTTTGGCTGGTTATGGGATAATTCGGATCAGATGTTCTCAAAAAAGAGAGAAACAAAGGAGTGTTTGAGGTTGTGGAGGGTAGGCTACAGTGTTCTTCGCGCTCAACTATAGGCCTATAGTTCATATTCTTAAAATCGCCTTTCTTGGTAATTGCGCAGGTCTCGCCAAACCCATCACTCTCCGAATCAGACTTCGATGTCCTGTTTTATGTTGTTTTATGCGCCCATTCTCTCTTATTATTAGTGAAATAAAGTTTCTGTTAAAAAAAGATGCTACGGACAGTAGAGTATAAGTTGTGCGCTCATGATGACACATGCCGCAACAACAGGTTTATATTTTTGGGAATGTTCCCATGCCACTGTGGTGATTTGATGCAGTGGGCCCCATTACACCCAAAACTTCCTGTTGATCTACATTTAAATCCTACCTGAGGTATTTCAGTAGGCTACGCGGTTTAAGAGAGCTCCCCAAATCATGCGTAATGGTAGTTTTAAATGCAAGCTATGACTCTCCAAAGCAGCTGGTGCGTTTACGCAACGTTCTTCCAATTATTGATGACTGTGTTTTGTTTTGTTTTTGTCAGAATGTGAATTGGAGCTACTTCAAGGGTCTATCTTTAAATTGCGAATTGACATTGGGTTCATATATGGGCATAGTATAGGCCTAGGTTATTTATTTGGAGTGGCATTTCTACTTATCTTCAAGTGATACACTAAGTGACTTCACTTGCTTTCAATGTAAGTAATCAGACAGGAACCATTTACTTGGAATGCTGAAAGGAGATGAGAGATTCCTCACATTGAAGCCAAGTATGACTGCCCACCACAACAGTCCCCCTAAAATATGTTTCATACAGAGAGGAGGAAGTAATAATGAAATGTGCTGAGTTAACTTGCTTATGTCAAAACTAAGATTCGCCAGACAATTGTGCCAAGCTTTGAGGCAAGTGTTAAGGCTGTGCTCAATATATCAACATTGTGACACAATATACCACTGAATCAATACCTACAAAGGGTGAAGTTGTTGCCTGCCAGCCATACGTTTTAAATGAAATTAATCAACTACCCGTTGTTACTAAGTCATTGTGGGCAGTGGTGTAGTCCATGTAGAACGCAGGTATACGGAGTATACCCACTTCAAAATTTCAGGGATTTCAGTATACCCACTTATAATTGATTGATCCATTATTTAGAATAGCACAAATATATACAGTATACCCACTTCCAAAAATACAGTATACCTACCATAAAATAGTAGATCACTGATTGTGGGTCATAGCAGTTCTTTAAAGTTGACTATTTCTAGATTCAAATTGTACATCTGACATTAAATCAATTATCATCAATTAACTTTGCTAAATTATTGTGGGCCACTGTAAATTAGCAGTTCTGTAGTATAGGAAGTTTTTGTCCGCATGGTCCTGTCAAGTTAGAGGAGTCGGTAGTGCGTGTTGTTGTAGTGATTTATTGTGAGGTTGCAAGCTTGCTCTGTGTTGTGGGATAGCCGCACTGTAGTTGCATATGATTATTTTGCTTCCTAATCATTTAGTTTCTGCAGCACTCCTCATTTCTTCGGCACTCAACCAAACCCAAACTCTGTTATTTGGCTTGGCCTGGAGTCAACGTTTTTTTTTTAACTTTTTGTGTGTGTGTGTGTGTGTGTGTGTGTGTGTGTGTGTGTGTGTGTGTGTGTGTGTGTGTGTGTGTGTGTGAGAGAGAGAGAGAGAGAGAGAGAGAGAGAGAGAGAGAGAGAGAGAGACAGAGAGAGAGAGAGAGAGGGAGGATTTGTGTGTGTGTCTGAACATGCCGCATGCCTTAAACTTTACCATGGGTGTGCGAGCCACCAAATATGTTGAGGATAGTCCGAGCTGTGTGTGCGGAGGAGTCAGGCAGCCTTTCAGGAGAAGAAGAAATCATTATGGTGGGCCTGAGCTTCCCTGGGCTGGGAAGGGAAACAATGATTATCTTGGCTGCAGCCTCATAGCTGGAGTTTGGAAAAGGTTACGGAGAGGACACTGTTGTCAGCCCATTTGTGTGTGTGGGGGGGGCGGGGGGGATGACCAATCTTGTTGGCCTTGTAGTCATGAGTTTAATTCAGTTATATGAAGCATGTATTACACAGGAAGGAAAGATAACTGTATTCTTCACTCATACCACGGATGAGACACGAGACTATTAGGCCACTCATGACCTGGATTAAGCAGGATACCATCACAAGGGTGTGGAGATCTCTTGCGGAGTTAGTCATGTTCACAGTTACTGTATTCCCAAAACGGGTGGTGCTTGTGACAAATGGTGTTTTGGAAGTCACAAGAAGATAGATTTACGCTACTGGTGATGGCTTAACCCACAAAATGTGCATTTTGAACAAGCAGAATCTCTACTGTAGGTGCCATGAATTGCAAGACAGTTAGTGCTTCCCACAGAACAGTGGTTCTCAACCTTTTTGGAACAAACACTCCCCATGGACTAATGCCCCCCCAATGGCAACTAAGCACCGCCCCCTTTCAGCTGTATCCTTCTCAACGCCCCCCTAGAGCTCCCCAACACCCCCTGGGGGGCGGTACCGCCCCCGTTGAGAAACACTACCACAGAACATTTGTCAGTGAAGGTAGTGGGTGGTGGTCGGCCAGTGTGAGAGACCTGCGGCTGTCATTATCGGAAAGACCATGGCCAGTTTTTCATATAAAATATATTGTATAGAGTATCTTTTTGTCATTGTAACAAGTACAACGAGATTGGGCATTCCGTGTTCATTGAAGCAATAAAAATGTAAATAAAAGGTGAGAAAATTACTTAAAAATCTCACACATATAGCCACGTTCTGTAGTCCAATCACACACATCCACACACCCAAGTATATACTTCACAAACGTCACACACCCACCCACTCATAACACAACCATCCACATCCACATCAATGCTGTATATAAATCTATGCTTCGGTAGGATAATAATGGCTGCTGAGTGAAAGCTGTTTTTCAGTCTATTTGCCCTGGTTTTCATATAAACCTATAAAATAAATAGTTTCTATGCTTTGTCGGTAAAGCAAATTTAGAAATGACGTTCACGTTACAAAATCTTTATTTTTCAGAGGATGTAGTATGGTGGTGTTTGTTGTCAAGGAAGCCGCCTTAACTGTGAAGTGCTGGGGGGAAACCCTGACATGTTGGGTAACATGCTCCAAGTGATTCTTCTGAGGCAATGGCAGGGGACCCACTAGTTTGACGCCCTCTCGGTACTTCACATGGTAATCAAACATTTCAAACAAGAGATTTAAGGTTAGGGTTAGGTTTAGGGTTAAGGTTAAGGTTAGGGTTAGGGTTAGGTTTAGGGTTAGGTTTAGGGTTAAGGTTAGGGTTAGGGTTAGGTTTAGGGTCTTATGACGTAAGCGGTAAGTACCGAAAGGGCGTCGAATTAGTGAGTCCCCAATGGCAGAGTTGTGACATAACGACACAATGCTTGATGCTGACTGCTACTTGGCAAGTGGCAACACGTACTGCTTCACCTCAGTAAGTCAGGGCAGTAGGCCTACTATTCTTCCTGCTCTCCACCCCAACAGGTCACATGAGGCTAATCCTTTAATGATAGGCCCTAAGATATAAACTAGTTATGCACTAAGCCTGTTAGCATGAAGTTATTTCATCGTCAGCAACACGATGAAAATGATTAAAGAATTGCTATGCAACTTTGCCCTTTACCACACCCCTTACTACAGCAGGGGAGAAGGGCTATTGTTTTTTAATTGTTTGTCTTCCTGTCTGTCTGCTAGCAACATAATGGAGGGGAGAACAATGATTTGGTTGATACAGAAGGTCCAAGGTCAAAGGTCAATTATTATTTTTTTGGCCCTAAAAATCAAACCAATGTCAATGTTGTATTTATTTAATCCTGCACAACAGGCCTACATTGTACATTGTTAATTCAACTCTTAGATAGCAAGACCAACACCAAGAGTGTAAAGTTAAGTTGACTCACTCAATGTTGAATTAACACTGTGAGTTCTACTGTGCAGCCATTGCAATAATGAATAAAACCGGTTGGGGCATTGTTGATTGTGATCAGCACTATTTGTTCACGGAGTGCTGCATAATCAAATGGATATTGTAGTAGTAGGGTAGAGTAGAGTTCTTTTATTATTCCAGAGGGAAATTAGGGTGTCTGACAGCTTACATAGATTCATAGATACATATAAGACATACTGTAGATTTAAGACCTACACAAAGACCTAATACACATTATTGCACATTGTAGTACTGAGTAGTTACTGTATAATGAACTGTCTGCAAGTGCATGGAGGGATACCAATTGGTAGTGGGTACAGCAGGGTGTCATACATTTCCCAAGCTGACTTCAGAGGATAATATGACTATATGGTTTGTAATATGAAAGGTACTAGGTACAGAGCATACTGTGTTCCCTCCTGGGACAATTCTTTCATTAGCTTCACCTACTCACTGGCATCACAACAACTACAGTGCTGCATACGCGTGTATAATCCAACTAATTAGCAAAGTTCCTCTAGTCGGGTTGAGAGAGAGAGAGAGAGAGATAGAGAGAGAGAGAGAGAGAGAGAGAGAGAGAGAGAGAGAGAGAGAGAGAGAGAGAGAGAGAGAGAGAGAGAGAGAGAGCGAGAGAGAGAGAGAAAGCGAGAAAGAGAGCACAGGTAGAGCCAGTTCTCACCCTAATTATCATTTTCAGGACTGCCTTTCCCTTTCAGAGCTTACACACTGCCTGCCAGTTGTCTACAGATTTGTCTGTCGCTTTTACCCTCTGGGGAAGGGAAGGTAGACTCGTGCTACAGGTCAAAGACTTAGTGGAGCCAGATCAGAGGGGATCAGTTACCTAATTGAAGCACATTGTTATTTCAAATCATTTTGTAACTGGTTTAGCTAATTGTTTAAACCTTTACTTCAGAGACAGCTACATCATGAATATACATTTTAGTGAGCAAATGTTCACTAGTAAGTGTGTAACAAGGACATCAGATTGCCCATTAACTCACATCTGGTATGTGATTTTGTATTGGTGAGGGTTCGATAAGATAACATTACATTTCAGAAGAAACACTTCCATGCTTTTTTTACATTTATTTTTTGGGGGGCTATACGAGCCTTTATTGGTATTTTACATGACAGGACAGTGAAGCAGAAACAGGAAACGTGTTGGGAGAGAGAGATGGGGAAGGGCCAGCAAAGGACCCGGGCCGGGAGTCGAACCCAGGTCGGACAAGTAGTAGACGAGTGCTCTACCATTAAGCCACGGTAGGGTCAGAAAAACTTCCATGCTTTAAAAGAAATACTTCTGACCTACTGTCTATTCGCACACTGGAGATAAGGACATTTGTGTGGCCAAATTCTGAGCAGAATGGACATGGGAAGTGCACTTCCCATCAGCCCTTTCTCACACTCAGTGGGCGCCCCCACTCCAACCCCCCAACCCCAACCCTCCATATTTCTTCCCGTAACTTTCACACATTCCCGCCCTCATTCAGTCCAAGCATGGAGCGCTGCCATGCAAGGTACCAGGCAACACACTGTGAGCAGCACAGCGTTCAGTGCCTTCCTTAACTAAGGACACTTAAAGGCCTCCCACTGCTGTTTGAGCCCTTTATCTTGCTAGCCGTGAACTGACCTCCCCTCAGCAGACCACGTCGGGCTGATTTTCAGTGGAACAGCCCACTTTTGGGTGACTTTAAATCGGCTCATTTTCCAGCCTTGGAATTCAACAGTTTATGTTACTCTGGCATGCTACTGGGATTCATTATAAGTAGCTCGAATAGAAGTGCTATTTCTAAGATACACAGCCCAGCTGAATGGACACAAAGACGTAAAATCCACCTGTATGTTGGACATTAGACTTCCCAAAAAAAGGTGTAGTAGTTTGTATTTCTTTACATTTCTTGTCTCCCTGTAAACTATAGATCTTGTATCTGTATTCAGATTAAGCCACCAATTTCTTTGCTGTGTGTATTACAGTACAATGAGATTGCAGGGAGGAATAGGCAGGTCAGCAGACGAGAGAGAGACAGACAGACAGACAGACAGAGACAGACAGACAGACAGACAGACAGACAGACAGATATAGCACACACACACACACACACACACACACACACACACACACACACACACACACACACACACACACACACATAAGAGCAATGGGGTGGTAGGGAGAAACAGGCAGGCAGGGGGAGAGAGAGAGAGACAGACAGACAGACAGACAGAGTGAGAGCGCGAGCAGAGCAGAGCAATGTGATGGCATGTAGGGATAGGCAAGTCACCAGAGAGGGAGACGCAGCAGAGCTACCATTTAGTTGCATCATTCTTCGCGCCGGTGTGGTGTGACTGAGTGACCTCGATGACTCAGTGAGAGTAGTGCGTATCTGCTCTTGCGGTCCTTAACTAACAGATAAGCTCTGGGCTTATGGGAGAGGTGTGGAATGCTGTGGGCAGGGCTGGACTGGCCATCTGGCATAGTGGGCATTTCCCAGTGGGCCCTGCACGCTCTTGGGCCCCTATTTTCAGAAATGTAAAAAACCCCACATTTTTCATTTCTTTTTCTTTTTTTACATTTCTGAAAATAGGGGCCCACGAGGGTGCAGGACCCACGAGGGTGCAGGGCCCACCGGTGAGTCAGTTCTGCGCCGCTAATTTTGAGGGGGGCCCTTTAATCCAAAAGTGCCCGGGCCCTATTTCTCCCCCCAGTCCAGCCCTGCCTGTGGGCCCCAGTCAGTCATGCCCTCACCTCAAGAGCACTCAGTCTGGTTGTTATTGAATCAGTCACTGGCAATATAATGCACATACTGTACAACACTATATTGGGGCGTGACCATTTCGGTGTTATTGAATACACAATCTTGCAGTCAGAGGTAACCGTAAAACATGCATCTTCGTTGCTGGGTCAAATTTTATGACAGACACTTTACGATGAAACATCCGCAGCCATAGACCACAGTCAGGCAGTTTACAATTGCACCATATGTACTTTATTCCTGCCCACCAGAGTGTGGGTGGAGAAATGACAATCTAAATGCATGGCTTAGCTCACACAGTATGTCTATGCTTGTAACAATTACATTTTTTTATCATTGTACATTTAGGCTTTCTAAATACAGCATCTTGTACTTGCAGTAGGCTACTGTTACTTGTTTTCAGGCAGAGCTTATTACATGTAATAATACTAGTTTTGGCATATTGAATATTGATATTGAAGTACCATGTGGTAAGTGGATTCATTAGTTAACCTATTACTACAAGCTACACACCTTATTAGTTTATCAGGTTATCAGTTCTAACAACTTATCAGGTGCTAATGGTAAAATGGGTTCCAATTTGACAAGGGTGGGAGTGTGAGCAATATACTGTTACTTGCACTTTTTATACTCTGTATAGACCCGGGATGTTAAACTCAGGCCGGGGGGCCGAATCTGGCCCACGGTCGGACTAATTTTATTTGGCCTGTAAAATCATTTTTTCAAATGTGTATTACAGCTGGCCCACATACACCATTAATCTATGTATACCGTAATGTTGTAATTGAACATGGCATTTGGTATGTCACATGAATAGGAGTGGGTCAAAGTCAGTGAAAGAGCTCACATTCATATGCAACAGCATATGTGCAAGAATATTTGAACTATGATGGAAATCTGTGGACAATTTTAGTCTGTTTTTTTTTTAAATAAATATTGAGTTTAGCCTGTGACTTCATTCCAGATTTTAATTTTGGCCCTCGGCCAATTTGAGTTTGACACCCATGGTGTAGTAGACGATCCCTACAAACAGTAAAAGTCCCTTTAGGTGAACTCAGCACTGAGGGAGAATTTAGTTTAGACTGAGACACACCAACTTTGTGAGGTTGAGGTGAGCAAATGTCTGTTCAGTCATTCAGACATGACCTGCCTTCATAGATGATTTATTTTGTTTTTTGAAAAGGGCGAGAGTGTGAGTAATACACTTTTATACACTCACTGCACTTTTTAGACTCTCACTGCTAATGGCCAAAGTCCCTTTCATTTGAGTCTGGCTCTAGACAGTACCAGGATGACATCATTGTCTCTCTCAGTGTTGAGTCAGCCTGCGCCACACAATAACAGGTGGTGTCTGGTGACCATGCCTGGTGTTATTAACGTGTTCTCAGGATAGGGTACGGCACTAGGGTTGCCAACTGTCAATGAAAACAAATAAGGGACACTTCATCGGGCCGGAGGTCTGGCGGTCGTCCCCCAGAAAATTGAGCATTTCTTTGATGTAATTTCCTGTATTTTAACGTCCCCGTGTCCCGTTTCAGTTCGATACGGAACCCGTACTTTTATCTCTAAATACAAGACAATTCTGTATTTCAAGGGACAGTAGGCAACCCTATACGGCGCTGCCACCTCAGAAATCACCCACACCAGAGATCCCTTTTTCACAATCCCACAGAGATCATCTGAATAGCCTGCCAAAGTATCACCACCAAAGATTGGTAAGATAAACCAAACCCCGCCTAGTCTATCCAATGCAAAGGTGTGTGCCCAAGTTCAGTCTCCTAAGGGGGCGTTGTCCCCTCCTCCTCCTTCTTCTCTTTCTGTGGCATTTGGTGGCGACTTGCATAATACTGTATGTGTGCTACCACCATCTACTGCGCGGAACTCCATGTATTCTCAGCCTAAAGTCTCCTAAAGATTTCCAACCTAAGGTCAAAGAATCGTCTAGTAGAGAAAGAGAACCCAAACTCTGCCCTCCCAAAGCAAAGGAGTGTGCTCAAGTTTGGTCTCCTAAGGCAGTGGTTCTTAACCTGGGGGTGCGGGCACCCCCTGGGGGTGCGCCAGAGATTTCAGGGGGTGCGTGGGATTTTGTTTGAGCTGAGGGTGTGACTAAAATTCTGTTGGCGAACATTATAATTAGGCTAAATCAAAACCAAATTAAAACCTGTTTTGGTCCCCATGTCAAGTCATTAAGGTATTGAATAATGTCTCAAGCAAGAATCATTATAATTAATAGGGGTGGAACGGTTCACAAAATTCACGGTTCGGTTCATATCACGGTGTCAAGGTCACGGTTTTCGGTTCTCTACGGTTCTTAGTTCACGGTCTTAGTTTACGGTTTTTAGTTCATGATAAATGGTGCACTGGGAATATTAAACAATATTTATATAACTGCAGTTATAAAGTGATGATGCGCAAGTTGAAATAGGCTTATAATATGAAAATGGTGTGATTTTAATTGTGTCATCCTCTGATTGGTCTCATACGCTAATGTTTTAATCAGAGAGACTGGAAAAGATACTCCTAGAATCTCTGTTTTACATATTTTTTCTGGGCAGTACATGAATTGCGGTTTGCCACGGATTCACGGTTCGGTTCGGTATGTGTGTGAATTGTACGGTTTCGGTTTTCGGTGCGGTTTGTACCATCCCTAATAATTAATAACTTAAATCATTTCAGTGCGTATACATGTGTAGAGGTTTGGTTGGGGGTACACGGTTTGTCTTGGTCACAGGTAAGGGGGTCCGTTCGGAAAAAAAGGTTAAGAACCACTGTCCTAAGGGGGCGTTGACCCCTCCTTCTTCTTTTGTTTTTGTGGTGTTTGCTGGTGGCTTGCACAAGCTCTGCGCTATAACTCTTTTTTATTTATTCTCAACCTAAGGTCTCCAAAGGTCTCCTGACCAAATGTCTCCTAAAGGGGCGTTCACCTGACGTCACATGGATCCTGGAAATGTCCGCGCCGGAAGTATCTTTCTCTAATAGACGATTTTTTGCTGAGGTCTCCTAAATGCCTGAGCGAACCTGGTGACGCACAGAGGCAAAACGCGCTGTTCACTCTGAATAAAACAAGCAAAAAGTCAAAAAAGTGTGCGGTAAACTTGTTTCTTTTGAAGTATTGAACCCTCCTGCCAGCACCTAGAAGCTGTGCATGGATCTTTGAACTGTTGCATCTCCTAAAGGGTTCACCTCCTGACGTCATATGGCTCCCGGGAAAGTACGGGCTTGATTTGTCTCTACCTTTTCCAGTGTCTCTGCTATTGCTGTCAGTCAGGCCAGCCCCATATGAATCAGGGGGAAACTGGGTGTGTGGGGGAGAGTATTCATTTCTGTGGGTGTTGTGTTGTGTTGTGTTGTGTTTTGCACTGGTTAAGATAGCCAACATGTTTCGGCCAACAATGGCCTTCATCAGGGCTTTAAAAGATTGATTTGTCTCTACCTTTTCCAGTGTCTCTGGTATTGCTGCCAATCAGGCCAGCCCCATATGAATCAGGGGGAAACTGGGTGTGTGGGGGAGAGTATTCATTTCTATGGGTGTTGTGTTGTGTTGTGCACTGGTTAAAATGGCCACCATGATTCGGCCAACAATGGCCTTCATCAGGGCTTTAAAAGATTGATTTGTCTCTACTTTTTCCAGTGTCTCTAGTCAGGCCAGCCCCATATGAATCAGGGGGAAACTGGGTGTGTGGGGGAGAGTATTCATTTCTATGGGCAGGGCCGGCGCTAGGCATAGGTAGACTAGGCAATCGTCTAGGGCGCCAGATGTCCTAGGGGGCACGGAGGTCCACAGAATTACAATATTAAGCTAAATAAAGCATTAAACTTAACAGTGACAATGATTTTCAATGGACACTCAGTACATATGCATGGTACAAAATCAGCTGTGCTCCATCAGATATATGACACTATGTTTACAGATGCCAATGTCAAATTCCACAAAAAGCAAAATATCGGTGCTCGCCTAGGGTGCCACATTGCCTAAAACCGGCCCTGTCCATGGGTGTTGTGTTGTGCAAGATGGCGTCACCAGGCCCAGAGAAAACTACGATGATGTTTAATGGGCTTCCAGACAGGACAAGACAAGTCCTCAGTCACTGCTCATGAGTAGTACAGACGATACTGTGTGTAGATGTTCGTGTTATAATACACAGACAGCAAACGCAAGATTTCACAATGCAAGACAACATACTGTGCTGTAAAAAAAACATTAACCCAGATTTGAAGAAAACATACTGGTGTACAGGAATAGGAATGAAGTGTGATCACTAGGTAAACATTTCACTTGAACCGTTCGTATCTTGTCTGGCACTCGTACTGTGTGCAGTGTTAAACTATACCTTGGGCAGGGTCTACAAACATTGCATAGAACACATTTTATTGGTGCTGCACCCGTGCCAACACATCGGAATGTTTGCAACGGCATTACTTGCTCTCTGTCTCACAATCCAACCAAACCATACCCGAACCTAAATGTTAGTTAGAAACTTTATTGTCCCCAATGGAGATTTTTTTTCTCAGCAGGTAAGGTACACATTAGGCAGGTTGTATGCTGAGACTGAAATGTGAGACTGGAGCGGGTGGCGCTGGTTAACTAGGCTACGAATCTCCCTCTTCAAAGCATACGATGATAACATGCCCCCTGATACTGCACAAACAAAGCGATCACGCTGGTGAAGCTAACCAGACATTAGGAGGTCAAGGGTACTGGAATGCAGATATCGACGTCTTGCCGTAACATCAGGTCAGCAACTAGCAGGAATACTAATGTAAATATTTGAGCAGGGAAGCCAACGGTGGGGTGTTTATGACAAAAGGGGCAAGTTATCCCTTGCCCAGGGAGAGTGAGGGCCCAGAATTGGGTCCTCAGTACATTGTATGCATTGGGTTAGAGGGCTTTTTAGATGTCTTTGTCCTGAGCTCAGCCAAAGCTGTTCTAAAGCTGTCCTATATTAGACAGCTGGATTGTTATCTAATAATGTGTCAACCTTGGCTGCATCTTCTTCAGCAACATTTAAATGTTAAGCCCCGCTGAGTTGGTAAAAAAGTACAATTCTCTGTTACTTAAACAGTAGTACACACTTCAGTATTCTCATTTTAAGCATTAACAGGAGACAGACAAAAGTTCTTGAAACTAGTAGAGAACAAAATTGTTACCCTGATAAACCAGCCAAGTGTGAGCTTGGGCGGGTGGCGCTGGTTTACTAGACTACAAAATTGTAGCAAAAAATAGATACAAATCATTTCTTTTTTTAATCAGGCGCACCACATACTGTAGGGCAACGTGTTTCTCTGTTACTTCTTTGTATGACACATGTCTTCCCTCTTTATGTATGTAGGTGGTGAAGGAACCAGTTCTGCGGTGACTTGTCGTCAGCCATGGCCTCCCAGACCGGCTATGGCAGCAGCATGCTGTGTGAGTACTTCACCACTTTCTTATGACTTACCCACTTTTAAATGGCTCCTTTGGGGCCCTGCCGTGGCCAACCGGTAGGGCACTCGCCTGCCATGCGGCTGACCCGGGTTCGATTCCCAGCCCGGGTCCTTTGCCGGCCCTTCCCCGTCTCTCTCTCCCCACTCGCTTCCTGTGACCACCTTCACTATCCTATCACCCAGGTTCAAATCCAGGTCTGGGTCATTCTAGCCAGGCTGCGCCCTGCTAGTGATGCAACACCTTCGGCGGCGAAGATGTTGCGTCACTAGGAGGGCGCAGCCTGCCTAGAATGACCCAGACCCGGATTTGAACCTGGGTGCCAAGGGGCAGAGAGCCTGTATACTGTATGGAGAGGTGCATTAGTGGTGTGTTGCATCACAGTACCCCCATTTTTCTCACTTTGTTGTTGTAATGATGTGATGTCGATGCATAATATTGTTTTGCAAGGGCTTGCACACCATGAAAGCAGATGCAGCTTTTCAAAGTTTCATTTTGTTCGTAGAAGAAGAGTGCAGGAGTGCACTGTTGCTCTACAACAACAGCACTTTATTTTTTGGCACGCTGGCACTTTGGCTCTAAGTTTGCAATAAAGTGGTGATATTGAAAAGCAGCAGTGCTGCACTCTGTACTTCTACTTACTGAAAACACTTATAAACTTGGAAATATGCCAATAGGAAAAAAAATCACATATGCTGTTACAGAGCAAAAGGAGCCGCAAGATGAAACGACAAATGAAATCCAATAACCCCATGGGGGATGTTGACAGCTGAAGACTCTGTAGAATAGGTGCAAATAACCGGTATGACCTGTAAATAAGCTAGTAATTACTGCTGTGAAATGAATAATGTATTCCTTCAAACTTCCAAGGAACTGTGGATGGTGTGGAAAGACCCCAAGCTAACACACTCCACAGGTTTGGTTGGGCCTGTTTGGTGGTTGTTTGTTGACTTCTAGGACAGAACATAATGTAGGTGGCACGTAGCCTGGTCCTGACCATCCCATAATACTATCATTTCATTTCGTATTTATTGTCTGGCATTTGTTTGCTCTGAAGCGATTGTAGGAAACAGGAAGTTTGCACTCAGTTATGGTTTGAAATTATTGGCCACCTCTCACCCAATCGTTGGCAGTTACTCAACAACAACATAGCGCTGACCAATGGCTCTGGCGCAGATGTGTACGTCATTGTCACGAGCGCCCTCCCCCTTTTGCCCCCACGTGGGGGGCGTATTCGCTTATTGGCTGTTTTCTGGGGGGGGCGTTGCGATCAAAATTCTACTGCTCCAAGCACTCCACAGAGAAGCACGGCCAGACTACAGTAGTGGAGCCAATCCTTTGGCGGAAGTACGTAGGATGGCTCGCGAGGCTAGGTGGCACGGTCTCTGCCAAAATAATGTAGCTATTGTTTTTTCCTTTGATATTGCTGTATATTTCTGGTTTTGTTTTACCTTTAGCAAAAAACAATCAGAATAAGTGTACAGTTGAAAAAAAATACTATTGGAACGTAGCCAGTAATTATAAAATGGGTGGGCCCAGAAAAAATCAGACGGGTCTTACCACAAAGCGTGTAGGGATTATAATACAGCGTTTGAAAAATGATGCCTGGTTTGGATGGGCCTGACTACCAAGTGGGCGGGCCTAGGCCCATCTGGATCTAGCCAGGCTGTGCCCTCCTAGTGACGCAACAGCTTCAGCATTGCTACCAGTCAGGTCAAGAGCAATGCAAGTACTTTCTGAGTTCCCGCAAAATCGGGAACTCCTCCCACTTTGTTGGGAAGCAAACAATCATTAGCGAACCAAGGGAGGCCGTTTGGGAAATGCCGTTTGGGAAATGTTAATTGTTATGCTCTTGGTCAGACCAAGTCAAGAAGAGATTTGAAAGTCGATGATAATCAGGCAAATCTGGGACCACCCCTGGCTATGCCTATTGTACAGCATTGTATTGCATACCCATTGCATCGCTATTGCAGTTGTACAGTGTGTAGTTCCTCAGTTTGTGCAAGGTTGTGTGCCATTAATTCAGACAAGATTCTGGCACGGCAAACTGTCACTAATGTCAGGGGTGCTGTGGCACATGGTGGTGCCCATGGGGACCCAGGTTTGAATGCAGCCTGGGTGAGTTATCTCCCAACCCTACCCAATTCTGTCTCAAGCATTCACTTGCTGTCCCGTTCCTCACTGCTCTAACAATAACGTTAACGGCAACTTCGCCAAAATCTTATCAAATTGTTACAGCATGTTAAGCTGCACTTTTGTATGAATTGTGCTATGCAAATAAAGTTGTTGTTGTTGTGGTTGTAATTATTGTAATATACAGAGAAATGTTCCTAAAACATGTACCGGTACATATATTTTATAAAAAATGCACTGATGTTTTGACTTGAATATGCCTCTTTGTTTGTGCAGTCCAGACAATGAATGATGAACTGAGCGCTTCACTTGCCACTGCCGATGAGCTGTCCCGGGAATTTAACTCCCTTCTGAAGGAATGTGCCCCGGACCCAGACACACCACAGGTATCGATCTACTGTCACTTTTGGTTTCCATCAACTCTTGCCTTTGACCCATTAAGACACACCGTTATGAATTTGCTGTTACCAGAATGGCAATGCATCAAGTCATAGTGCATAACAAAAGGCCCTGTGTTATGTCATAGCGTGCCACAGGAGGTACGGCATGCATTATGCTGCTACCTACACATCTGAATTTCCTTTTAAATATTTTCATCAACTCCTTTGTTTACCTTAATTAGCAATGGTGTAGACAAAGTGTACATGTTTTCTTTCTTTTTTCTTTTCTTTTCTTTCTTTCTTTCTTTCTTTCTTTCTTTCTTTCTTTCTTTCTTTCTTTCTTTCTTTCTTTCTTTCTTTCTTTCTTTCTTTCTTTCTTTCTTTCTTTCTTTCTTTCTTTCCTTCTTTCTTTCTTTCTTTCTTTCTTTCTTTCTTTCTTTCTTTCTTTCTTTCTCCACTTACTTATTCAACAGACGATAAGTGAATCACATCAAAGGATTGAGATCACCCGAGCCAGCCCCCTGCCTGAGTCCTTGGACCAGGAGGGCTCCGGGGGAAGTAGCAGCAGCACTACGAGCTTCTCGTCCTACACACCCAGTGCCAGCACCTACAGGCCTATCTCTGAGGACTCAACCTTGTCAGATGCCTCAAAACCCTCACGGTCTCAGCTGTCTTCCACCTCCTCTTACGGGCAGCGAACCCCTCCAAGCCTGTCTCCACACATGCCGAGACGTCGCATGGACACATCATCCACGACCTCTGGCCACCATACTCCACCAAATCGCTCCCCACATACTCCGCGACGTCAGCTCACTCAGCCGACCTATGGTCAGGCCACCCCTCCCAACCGGTCCCCCAATCTCCAGAGGAGACGACCGGCCTCGCATGGAGGCATGGTGGGCTATGACCGCGGCTCTCGAGGGTCTCTGAGCTCCAACCCCGGAACACCTACAACCTTTGACCAGTCTGCTGCTGCCGGTATGATGCTGCTGCAGCCTCCATCCATGGAGTCGTCCCATTCGGGCCGTCAGTCTCCACGCAGAAGCCCCTCCCCTCAACCCTTTGGCCAACCAGCTGCTAGCACCCTGCCACGGAACTTCATACCATTTAGACCAATGGGTAAGTAGTGGTCCATGCAACTTAGATTTGACAGCCATTTCACAAATAAAGCAGAACTAACTTTCTCGCTTTCTCGCTTCTTTCTCGTTTTTTTTTCTCCATCAGATGAATCCGTCCAAAGACCAAAGCCCCAGTCAAGCTGGAATGAATCAGACTTGGATGTTACATACGAACGAAAGCCTCATCACACTTATGACAGTAAGCCTGATTTCAATCCTTGTTGCCTCATATTGTCTACCGAACTAGCCTGTATACGAAGTTGTTCTTAAACAAAATATTTTTAACTGATTGTGAACTGCAGCTTATCTTTTATCTGTATACCTTTCACTATCTATCTTGCCAAAATAAAGACAAGATTTATCCTCATTTTATCTCCATTTTTTATCACCCTTTTTATCCTCAAAGTGTTTTTACCTTGGGAAAACACTGATAATTGTGCTCTCACATTCCAGAGACTGAATGGATCAGGCCATCTTTGCCCAATCGCAACTGGGCAGAGTCTAACCTGGATGGACCTCCCCCGACATCCAGAAAGGTCTGTGAACCTATTCCACCTCTATTTCTGTTTGTTTGCTCCCCTCTAGAGCCACTGTGTGCCTGAGCCTTCTGACTTATGTTATGCGTGTGCTCCCTGTCCCATTTATCATTGGCTACGAGCTAGAATTGGACAGATGAGTTTAAAAAACCCTTAGAATTAGAAGTTTGAAATGGCACCAAGCCAGATTATTAAACTTTGACCCTATTGGCACTCTTGTAGAAATGAAATGAATAAACTTGTGTGCATTGTGTGCAAATATCTTGTAATCACACTGGTTTACACAGAACAGATGTACATTTGGAGAAAGAGTGACCCCCAGCTGAATTGACGTTCTTGCTTTGTGCCTACGCTACAGGACTCCCCCAGTCGGCAGTTGCCATCGCATCACAGCTCTTTGCCGAGGAACTCTCACATGCCCTCCGAGCAGCCAATCATATCGCGCGTCTCCATTCCGCCCCCCTCGGCCAAGGCGCGACAGCATAGGCCGATCCCGCTGTCCGTCATCATGAGGCTCCAGAACCCGTATGCCAGGATGAATCTCCCGAGGTACGCGGAGCCAGAGATGGACCCCGCCCTCTTCTTCCAGCACTTCCCCGCCAGAACCCTTCAGCCACAGCATCCTCATCCAGCAGACTTCCACCAGCGGCCACCTTACTATGGCGAAGGTACCGTAGACACACTAGAAAGACACAGACAACACTAACTAGTACGTAGAGAGTAAAACAGTAAAACATGCATAGAACAGTAGAGAGTAAAGGTACAGTAGACACATAAGAAAGAAACAGACAACGCAAACAGAGTAAAACGTTAAAACATGCATAGAAGCCTACCTTTAGCTACATTCCACCAGCGGCCACCTCACTATGGGGAAGGTAACCGTAGTAGACACACAAGAAAGAAACAGACAACACAAACTGTAACGAGAACAGTAAAACATGCATAGAAGCCTACTTCTAGCAACATTTCCACATCAACAGCATTAAGCATTAACTGTCACAATTACATGAAACTCAAATTGCTAATAATAGGTCATTACGCTGAATATGCAGAAAATGGTTGAGATGCCTGCGTTGCATGTTGTTCCACTGTTTGTATGTCTTGTCCTTTCCATCAGGGGCCATGTTGGAAATACGTTTTTTATACTTTTACATGTCATCCCTTGGATACACTTGCACTGTTTCTCTTTGTCAAGTGTTCTAGCCTTGCTAGGACGTGAAACGCCCAGTGATTGGATACTCTTTGGTGAACTCCACAGAGTATCCTATCACTAGGCGTTTCATGTCCTAGCAAGGCTAGAACACTTGACATTGAGAAACAGTTATTGTCTTCCT
This sequence comes from Engraulis encrasicolus, assembly GCF_034702125.1. NCBI lineage: Eukaryota > Metazoa > Chordata > Actinopteri > Clupeiformes > Engraulidae > Engraulis > Engraulis encrasicolus. The sequence goes on along the minus strand of NC_085864.1, from coordinate 28,892,312 downwards.
ATAAATAAACCAAAACCAAAACCAAAATCCTGGTACAGCTGTGCTTTTATTGACAGCCAATTGCAATTGCCTTCTCTCTCCCCATAGAGCTGAGGCCGTATGAGCTGGAGGCTGAGCTGGAGAACCTGGACCCCATGCTGATGGGAGGAGGCCCGCACTTCATGCAGGACGGTCGGCCCTATTTCCCTGGGCAGGACCCTCACGAGGGGATGGGGATCCGAGGAGGGGAGCCCTCTCCGGCGGCGGGGGGCCCGGCTCCACGGCCTCCACGGCCTCTCAGCCCCACGCGGCTGCAGCCCGTTCTGGCCCCACAGAGCCAGAGCCAGAACCAGCCTGTGCCGGCAGTGGAGGAGCTGCTGCGCATCCGAGCCGAGATCCCCAGGTAGGGGTGGGCGACATGACGATATGAATCGTGAATTGTGATATTGAGTACAAGATCGTCTTGAATCTGTCAAATTGAAGAAATCGTATAGGTCTTATAGTGAGGATGTTTACTATCGGCATCAGAGTGACGTTTACTTACTTGGGTTGTTGTCTTTACTTTAATTCTTTACATTATTTTATCCCAATTGTGCACTTGATGAGAATGTCATCAGTGTGTTAACATTTTATTAACTGCAAATTACAAATTGCAAGTATATGAAAGTTGTTTTTTATTGTTTTTATTTTTTTGGATGGAAGATCGTGATTAAAAAAAAAATCGTAATCGAGATATTATGTTAAAAAATCGTGATATGATATTTTTTGCCATATCGGCCACTCCTATCCCCAGGGCCCTGAAGCGCCGGGGCTCGGTGGAGCAGTCCACGCCACTGAAGAAGAGCCTGGCCATCCAGCCCAACCAGTACAAGCAGATGATCAACAAGCTGTTCAGCAAGAGAGGGCTGCACGGGAAGGGAGACGCAGGGAGCGACTACAGCAGCTCCTCGGACGGAGAGGAAGGGTCGTCGGCCAGCACCACTCCTGTTACACACATGCCGGGCACCCTGGACCACAAGGTGAGAGGACGAGCTTTCCTTGTAATCTAATGATTATTTTGGCAAATTACGCACGCACTTTCCTAAGTGTAAAGTAATGAAAACAAGGCCTTCTTTTGTTTATTTTCTTATAAACAAAATCACTTGAGGAGGAGCTCTAGAGGACCGGATGTGATCAAAAAGAGGAATGACGCATCATAAAAACCTTATAGGACCATAAAGATCAGTCGGTTCTTTTTGTAATACACTCACAATATGAACAAAAACAAAACTGAGTCCTTTTGCGGTCGGTTCACTTTTTGGTCCACTTAAAGAGGACTGAGTTCGGTTCACTTAAAGAGGACTAGGTGTGAAAATTCCCTTATTCATTCCTCTCTCAGTTGTCCTGTCTGACCCCTGTCTTTTCATCCTCGTTTCTGAATCATCCCTCTCTCTCTCGCTCTCTCTCTCTCTCTCTCTCTCTCTCCCCTCCTCAGGCTCAGGGTCTGAACTCCATCCTGCGGCGTAGTAAGCGTAAGAGTGCGGGGGGTGCCCACCGGCATGCGCGCCTCAGCCCCCTAGTGCTGCTGCTGGACGGAGCGCTGGTGGGGGAGCTGGACACTGTGCAGAGAGCAGTGCAGGAGGTAAGACAAGACACACACATACTCACGCACGCACGCACACGCACGCACGCACACGCACGCACACGCACGCACACACACACACACATACTCACGCACGCACGCACGCACACACACACACACACACACACACACACACACACACACACACACACACACACACACACACACACACACACACACACACACACACACACACAGATTCACTACCAGTAAATGACTGAAACACATACACACATACACATACGTAAGTAAGTAAGTACGTAAGTAAGTAAGTATGTATACATGGTACTCCATTGCAGCTCCTGAAGCGAAGTTGCCCAGTACTGATTTAGCCCATGTCTCCATGTCCACACATACACACGCACGCACGCATACACACTTCTCTTTCTTTCTCCCCCTCTCTCTCACTGCCCCTCTTTCTGCCCCGCTCTCCCGAACACTCTGTCTCTCTCTCTCTCTCTCTCTCTCTCTCTCTCGCTCTCTCTCTCTCTCTCTCTCTCTCTCTCTCTCTCTCGCTCTCTCTCTCTCTCTCTCTCTCTGGGGCTTTCTCTGCCCTATCTCTGACACTCTTCCTTTCTCCATCCCCCCTCTCTCTGATTATTCTCAGCTCGACGACACTTTGAATATTATACTATATAATATATTCCAATCTGTTTTTTATTATTATTTTTATCTATATCTTGTGTCTGTAGTCATGTCATGTGTGTGTGTTTCCTTTTTTGTCTGCGTAGATGAGTAACCCCAGTCAGCCGAATGATGAGGGCATCACCGCTCTGCATAATGCCATCTGCGGCTGCCATTACCCAGTTGTTGACTTCCTGGTGCGCATCGGGGCCAACGTCAGTGCACCTGACAGCCATGGGTGGTAAGTTCCTTTGTTTACATGGGTTTCACGTTTGTAACAATCCCTGCATGTGCAACCCTGGTTGGGCACTGTTCAATCTCTGATTGTTGGAAACCGCTGTCTGTCAAAAAAATGAGCTCACGTGGTTGGCTGCCAGGATCTTGCTTCTCCTCACAACATCATTTACATGTTTGTAAATGGAAAAAAATCTATGTACTGTATAGATTTACCCATGCGTAGAGTATGTGTTACTGTCAAGTACATTTCCCACACGGTGTGTTTCTAATTTGACCGCTGGTTGCCGGTCCAAATCTAGCCTCTTTTTTGAAGCACAGCAGAAAGGAAGCGGTTGTTTTCATAACTGGTGTGGAACCATTATTACCCATTGTGTGGAATTCAGGGCTATTTCTAGTCAGTGGTGCATTATGTTGTGCTGTTTTAACAGAAAATGTGATGATACTCTCCCCTAGTTCCCAACAAGGGAAAAACAAACAAACAGACTTTTTCACTTTTCCTCAAGTAAAGACAACAAAGTAGCATGCACAATTGGGCTATGAAACACACATAGACAATTAAGTATTTAACGAAGTTACTGTAGCTTGTGAGATGCACTGGTTGCCATTAAAAGATCAGTTTTGACCTAAGGTTGCATACAGTCAGTACACATGCTTTCCAAGTGTTATCTAAATGTAAGTAAAACACATTAGTAGCACATTTTTTAAACATACATACATGACTGTTACATTTGAAAACTAGTAGAGTGCTGCAAATGACTACAAACTGTGCATAGTCCCAAAATACAGTAGCTGTGTGTTTCAGAAAGACAATGTCTTTTAAGCAATAGACTACTTTTAAATAGTGCACATTTCAATGCAACTTTATTACATTGTACAATGTAATGTAATGTAATGTAATGTAACTTTATCAGTTATTTTGATCTGAAATGGACAGATTTGCCAAGCCTGCTATCCACAGCCCCTTATTTTGTCTACATGCGTTGTAGCCTACATTTTCCTTTGTGTTTGATTTTCCTGTGTGTGCTGGAGGCCTTTGCTAGATAAGTGATCCACACAGTGCCCTGCTGTGCTAGTTCTTCCATTAGGTCTTTATCTTTGGGTGTTACGAGGATGTGTGCTGAATGGAGGGTGTGTCTGTGTGTCTGTGTGTGTGTGTCAGCTTGGGTTGTTTTGTTGTTACAGGTAAAAGTAAAAGTGTAAAAACATTTCCTCACTGACAGGTTAAGGTTAGGGATTGTTTTGTTTTGTGCACAGTTTAGCATTCTTTAGCTATTGTTGGTAATATGAATGGAACTCAATGGGAGGGCTGTGTGTCTGTGTGTCTGTGCGTGCATGTGTTTGATCTGGCAGGACTCCACTGCACTGTGCGGCGTCCTGTAACGATAAGACCCTGTGCGAGTACCTGGTACGCAGCGGGGCGGCGGTGATGGCCGTGACGGAGAGCGATTGGGCAACGGCTGCGCAGAAATGCGACCCCTACGCCCCCGGATACGAGGAGTGCGAGAAGTTCCTCAGAGGTGAGGGTCAAGAGGCCGCACACATTCGACATGAGAATGTGTGGAAAAAACATGGGGGGGGGGGAGTAACACTTTACGTGACATGTTCAAGATTCAAGATTCAAAGAGTTTATTGTCATTGTCAGTGAAGGCAACAACATTGTGGGTGGAGCAACAACACTGCATAGTTTCAAGTATAGAAGTAACCAAAAAGTAGTAGTCATAAAAGTCTAAATTCATAAAGTACATGTATATCATGAAGTATAATAAATTAAAGTAAATAATGAAGTAATAAATTAATAAAGTAAATCCTATCAGTAAAATGTGATCCCCCTCACCACAGTTCAAGGTTAACCCCAGTGCTGTTAATATGATATGTCCCTGCATAACTCATTCATAGCTGCTGTTATTAAGTGTGCAGGCAGCATTCATGATTGTTTCATGACCCATTCATACCAAAGCTTTCATTAACCTAGCGTACGGAAGAACAGCAACTTGTCAAAATAAAAGTTAAACAAAGCAGCATTGTGGGTTTTGTTCAAGTTACTGTCCTTTTGTCTTCTGTGTCTATGAAAGGTTTGGTGTGAATGTCTTGAATCTCTCATGCAAAGCTGCTATGAATGTGTTATGCAGCGGTACGTCAAGTAAAGTGTAACCAAACATGCTACAGGCATGTCATACGTAGATTGATGTGAAGCCGCACACATTCAGCATTGAACGTGCCACACACATTCAGCATGCAACATGAAGATATGTAGAAAAACATGGTACTGTAGGCTACATAACATACATTCATGTGAGACCACACACATTCGTCATAAAGATGTGTAGAAAAATATGGTACATGCATGACATGCTTAGATTAATGTGAAGCTGCACACATTCATCATGCAACATGAAGATGTGTGGAAAAACCTGCCACAGTACATATACTGTATATTCATGTAAGGCCTCACACATTCAACATGAAAATGTGTGGAAAAGCCTGCTACATGAGATAGATTTACTTGAGGCTGCAGACATTCGACATCAAGATGTGTGGAAAAACATGCAACATAACATAAATTCATTTGAGGCCCCACACATTCAACATGAAGATGTGCAATAAACATGGTGCATAGCATAGACAGCTCACATACCAACAGCTCAATCATCTCATCTATATGTGACAGTCGACAGTTAACTATTGAAACAAAATGCCATTGTTGTGAGCTCCTGTCTTACGTGTCTGCATGTTTCTCTCTTTCTCTCTCTCTCTGTGTCTGTGTGTGTGTCTGTCTGTCTGTCTGTGTGTCTGTACATGCGTGTCTGTTCACGTGTGCGTCTCGGTCTCCTATGTATGACTTATGTGTTTATGTATATGACTCACGACAGGTGTGGAGGAATCCATGGGCGTGGAGAACAGCGGCGTGCTGTACGCCCTGTGGGGCTACGCGGCCCAGGCGGCCGACGAGCTCAGCTTCCGGGAGGGAGACATGGTCACCATCCTGCAGAAGCCCGAGGCCGTGGACTGGTGGTGGGCCTCGCTCTGCGGCAGAGAGGGCTTCGTGCCCAACAACTATTTCGGGGTAAGTGAGGCGGAGGAGCAGTCAGGGAGGAGATAAGGGGGAAAAAAGAACAAAGAGGAGAACTCCAGTCCAGGGCACTCTCGTTTTAGCAAAAGTGGAAAACTTTTATCGCCTTGCTCAGTTGCTCAGTCACATGAATCTTTTTGGTTGAATCTGGAATTGAGCCTTATTCACTTCAGGGAGTATAAAGAACAGTTTTTCATTCTATACGTTTTCTCATCCAAAGAGCCCCTAAACAAATTACTTTTTGTAGAAATCTTAAGTACTCTGTGTATCTGTGGACTGGAAACACACACACACACACACACACACACACACACACACACACACACACACACACACACACACACACACACACACACACACACACACACACACACACACACACACACACACACACACACACACACACACACACACACACACACACAGACACAAGCCTTCAATCAAAAGACAATGTTCTAATATGGCAACATATTAAACAATACAGCTCTTTGAATCTTTAAATCTTTATCTGTGGGGCGTGGACTTAAGTGTCAGCACCAAGCGTCAGGTCTAGCAGCTTCTCGAGAGTGAAGGCGCCAGTCCTTTTATGGGCGGTGTGCAGCACTAGCGAGAGTGAATGATTTACTATATTTACTGTCTGTGGCTGAGTTGGATAAACCAGATTCAGACGATATAATACCACATCAAACAATTGTTCCATTCATTTATACAGTGTAGGTCAATAACTGAAATCACCCGGTGTTATTTTTGTTTCCTGTGAAATGAAAACTTTGTTGATATTAAAAAAGTTGTTGCTATGAATGACCTGGAATCAAAAGTGAGTTTGGTACGAAGCCAGGCTACACACAACACAACTCTGTGAACATTGTTTGGTTGATAATGCGGCGTCATCCTTGATTTTAAATTTATTTATTTTTTCTTCCTCAGCTCTTCCCAAAGGTTCGACCCAAGACGCTGTGCTAGACGTCACATCCTTGGCACTTTAGTGGACTGAGTCACCATGCATACATGACATCTAGCGATGGTAGTGCAAGTTATATGAAAATGGTATTCCATTTTAGATGCTTTATTTTATTATACATGTACAGTTTGCACATGTCCCAGTGCAACTCATCGACGCTAGCTACCCACTTAACAAAGATGTACCAATTACTGTTGACCTCGGTCTTAGAAAAACAAACAAAACAGAAAAAAACATTACAGAGCAATGCGTCGTCATGGACCATTTGCTTGGGAAAGTTTATTTTGTACTGTTCTGGTATTCACTTAGTACATCCTTATCCTATCAGATCTAAAACAGGTCATAACATGTTAGACCAGCTTAGTGAAGTTGGCGCTTCTTAAACCAGTGTTTTAAACAATGCTCTTGTGTTGTCCTTGCTTAAAGAGACCTGTCAGCTTTGTTTCAGTCTGAAGATATTTAAATCATTTTGTCTTTCTTTCTTTCTTTTTTTCAACTTTTGTCTGTACGGTATGTGTTTATATAAATATTTTCAGTTGTATAAAAATTGTGCACATTTTACTTTAAAGGCCACCACTGAAATGCAAAGGGTACGTCTGTACTGTATGTCAGGCCAGCGCATTATCTACCATAGCATAATCTGTGTGTTTGTTGCTGACTTAAGGCATTCATGTAACAGGCGTACTTCCACATGCAGAGACATGCATTCCTTTTGCTCTGTAAGCCAGCAACCCTTCAGGCCAAAAAGGCTCGTAAGTCAAGCAGACAGGGCAGGCTTGAGCTGAAGGAAGGGAGTGCTGGCCTGGTTTCCTCATGTGATGTAATAGAGACAGGCAGTGCCATGGCAGCCATCAGTGCTCCAACGATTGTATTAAAAGGTCCTACATGTCAGACATTTGTGACTGACATTTGTGGCGACTAGGCATAAACAAATAGCCCTAAACTGTCACCACAGATCATGGGAACAAACGTACGGAACTGAAACACTTATTTCAATGACAACAACAAGTGCATCCAGAACAAAAATCTCACTTTAAAACTGTTACTAATATGCAAACCATTACATGTTTTTGATATTTTCATTTGTCTTGTTGTTTGGTTCCAGTAGGATAACTGCTCTTTGTCGTTACCGGTATTTAGCGTACAACTCATTGCAATCATTTGACATTTCACTGGCATACTAGTTTTGGTTACGATTCTCCATGAAGCATATTTAAATAGGGGAAAAGGGCATCATACAGCATGCAGGCTGAAATGACGTATAGTATTTACCAAGGGATAAAAAAGAGAAAAGTGGACCCTGGTGCTGTGGATGTAGTCATGCATGCAATATACCTAAAGATGGTGTCAAAAAAAAAGTTCAGGTGGGGATAGTTGGACGATCCTGCCAGATTATGCAAGGCTATAGCTTCCTATCTACCATAGATGTGATATGGCAAAAGGGGAAGGGGCACTACTCTCTGGTGACTGAGTTTCTTGACTCGGTGGCCACCTGCAGAGCTACCTGTACGTGAGGCCTCCTCCATATAGTTAGACTTGGCAGAAATCCTAACCTCTGAAAGTAGTAGTAGGTACTGTTCCAGCTAATTCATGACATTACTTCCTAAACACAAATCTTTTAGTCAGGTCAATGAGTGCACCCATCTGCATTATGACATCATGAGCACAGACAAAGAGTACACAGACTTGTACTTACCTGAACTGGTTTGTCAACATCTGAGAAGAGCCCTCTTCATATAACGATTAATTTGGTCAGGGCCGCTGACAGCTTTCGCTGGGCCCAGGACAAAGTCATCTGAGACGGCCCCCAACCCAATACATACAATGTACTACATTGGTCTCATTATTATACTAATGAATTCATGATCGAAATTGTGATTGCAAATAGAAAATCCCTTTGTGACTTGTTAAGGACTTGAAAAAAAATGAGACTTGGACTTGGACTTGACTTGGCTGGGGTACGACTTGGACTTGGACTTGACTTGGTCAGATGTGTCTTGACTTGTGACTTGACTCGGACTTGAGTGGAAAGACTCGAGACTTACTTGTGACTTGCACATTAGTGACTTGGTCACACCTCTGCAATGTAGTGGGGACCCAATTCTGCGACCCCTATCTCCCTGGGCCCGGGACTACATACCCTTTCACTTCAGTTGGCACCCCTTGTCTGTCTCCCTTGTTTGGCATCCCCTGCTGTGTATCTCCCATGAATGCGTTCATTCATTTTACTAAAGTTGCCAAAACCTCACAAGGCAACATCCACACACCTGTTGGAAGAACGAATAAAGAAGACACAACTGAAGACTGACAGTGAAAACGTCTTGCAGTGTTTCATGGTCGTTTTAATTTTTTTTCATATGGCACCAACATCTTAGTAATTTCCACAGAGTTCTCTGGAAGGAGCTGACTAACTTTTAAAATACATTGTCATTGTTTTACAGAATATGTTTTTGAACCAAAATTAATGTATCAACTCATTAAAATGTGTATTTTGGATGGGTATCCATGATGAAGCACTATCATCAACTGACTGAGTTTATTTATTTATATGTGACACTGCAGTATGGAATCTTCAACGTATAATACAGAAAATAATACTATGTAATGTCATCACACCTCTCCCCAAGTTTAAAAAAATATATAGCAATTTTGCTTGCTCCACTGAAGCCAAAGATTTTCACAGCTACATTGTTATGAAGAGATGGGCCAGTGGGGGGAAGCACTGGGTCTGTACATGCTCCCCTCATGCTTCACGCTGGAAATGGTGACATGCTTATGTATGCTGGGTCTACAAAGTGTTAACTTAACTCCCAGCATCAGACAGTAAAACTCTTTCATGAAATTCATCCAGTCATTTTTCTCAATCAGCTGATCCTGATAATCATACAGATTCACACAGGCAGATCAACTAACTAACATTTCTCATGCATCCACAAAATAATGCTAAAGGAGATTTGTCGATTATATGAAATTAGTACTATCTATGTAACATTGTATTGTGACAATTTTATTGACCTTGAACATCTGATGACCTTTACACCTTTTGTAGTTGCTTAATTTACTTGTTTAGCACATACACTGCCAACCATATTTTATTCTATTATAGTGTAGGTCTACCTGTAAGCCAGCTGTAAACTTGTGCAACAACACAACAGTGCAACAACACAATATGACATGTCACTTTGCACTTGCTGCCATAGGATTTGGAGGCTACAGTAATACTGTAATATATAGGCCAGGCCTACAGTATAAATAATAGAATGGTGCATGTTGTCACAACCAGATGGACTCTGAACGCGTCAGTAAAAATATAATGTTACCTGCACTTGAGCCAAATTTCCTCAGTTTTCCATTACATTGTGGGCTTATGGGCTAACCTTTTGCATTTCCGTTAGAGGTTTGCCTTTATTTTGGTACTCACAGATCCATACAGTACTACATCCCAATATATCCCTGAATAGATTTCTCACCCTGCCATGGATATCTGTAATGCTGGTCCATTACAAGAACTTGATGCCACATCAGCTTGCTCTCTCTCTCTCTCTCTCTCTCTTCCTGCTGGCCTTGTCACCCATAAATCTCCAGTCAATTAACATTTCCTTCAGCAATTTCTTGTACATCTCACCAAAAAACGACACGCTGCATTGCAGGTCAATAACAAGCACTTGATGTCCCATCGGCTTGCCCTGTCTGTCTCACTCTGCCCCTGCTTGCAGACAGACTGCTTCAATTCCTTGTACCGTATCCTACTGTACGTCTCACCACGGCTCTTGGATCCCTACGTGCATCAGTCAGCAGTTAGCCATCAGACATTGTGCTGAGTCCAGGTTCCCGCAGCGGAGTATACGGGCAGAACCCATTTGCTGCCTCATTGAAGCCCTATTATTTCTGTGACGGGGGCAAATTTGAACTTGCAATTGATGGCGACCATAACCAGAGTAGACTCGTGTCTGACTCTGAGCAAAGTGGTCTCTTTAGCTGAAGTGTGAGCATTGTCAATACCCGGCTGTGCATATTTCTAACAGGTCCATTTAATCCATGTTGCACTACTGACCCCTCTGACTCCTGTCACCTATTTCATTCCCTAATTATATGTTGTGGTTGAGAAAAAAGATAGTCATAGTGGTGAGTTGAAATGAGCTGCTTCGTGAAAAATAACCAACCTTTTTTAATATATAAGTATATATATATATTTTTAGGGCTTTTTGCCTTTATTTCTGACAGGACAGTGGAGGAGAGACAGGAAACTAGTGGGGAGAGAGTGAGACGGGGAAAGATCAGCAAATGACTTGGGCAAGAATTGAACCCGGATCGCCAGCGTAGTAACCCAGTGCCCTACCATGGTAGGGCCAAAAATAACCCTAACCATCACCCCTGATCCAGGAGTGCTTTGTACCAGTTGAATGGGAGTTGGCCTAAAAAAGTAGCCAAAAAAAGTGTTTTTTGTCACAATGTACTGTAACATTATCATCTACAAATGCCTGACCATGAAAAATGTGTGAAAATCTAATAGTGTCCAGATATAATGTATAGCCTCTATATAGTGAGATAGCTGGAAGTTCTGCATGCCTCCCGCCCACCCTTGAGCACCTGCCCCCCCAAAATGTCTGTGCACGCCACCTGTAGAAGGATCAGGAAGCACACTCAACACCTTATGGCCTAATGTTCTACACTGGGTCCGTAACTTTGTCAAACAATAAACTCAAATCTCAAAAATAAATGAATACAATTTCCTGCATCAAATTACCTTTTGTTTTTTTAATCGCCTTCATTTATTTTGAGATTTGAATCATGCCACTGGAAGGCCATATTGACAGGACACAGGCCGTTGTCTACGATGGTGTTGCTTTGGCCCACAAGACTCAGAGGACAGCTCTTCTTCTTCCACTTGGCTTGGCTCACCTCCTCCAGTAGGCCTTCCATGCCGTTTCAGCGGACCAGTCAAATCAATCAGCAGTCATGAGCAGATGGCCCTCTCCTCCAAGCAGGGGCGCTGCTAAAATTTTTGGTCCATGGAAGATTTTAATTTTGGGCCCCCAAAATGTCAAATTATGTTATCAGCATCCTTCAGGGGCCCTTCCAGTGTGTCGGGGCCCTTAGAATCTGTGACAACTTTCCCCTCCTCGCAGCACCCATGCCTCCAAGTTGCGTGGGATTCTCTTGACAAGACTGAGATTAAAATATGCTGCAACTGAGCCAAAACACATTTCCTTTCATTGGTGAAAAGCTTTCATTTAACCCACTGATGCCTAAAGCACCTGCAAAAAAATCCTGATGAATGCCTAAGCCCTTGTTGGGAAAGTTGCCCTTAGCATAAATTCAGCTGTAAATTACCCACTTTTTTATTTTAAAAAAGCTAAAATCTCAAAAGCCTGAATGCAGCGTATATGTGTCTCCAGGCACCAAAGGTTAAACAACATATACAAGTCATCAGGCTAAAATGAGTTAAAGACATTGCCACTAAGACAATTGGTGAAAATCTTTCATTTGAAGACAAATGTGGGTATACTACTGTACTGTCCATCAGAATTTCTCATTGTGCATGTTTAACATTTTTGGCCAATCTGTCCACTACAAACTATCCCATTCCCATATTCAGATTTTTTTAGACATGTACCCTCGATGGCGTACTCATACTCACACTCAGAAACTCACTTCATGATAACAATAGTATCGACTTGATTTCACTTCCCCGTGCAGCATCCTGGAGCTCCAACGGTAATGAATATTGGATGTTTGCCTTTTCATTTATTGAACAGACGCTTTTGTGTAATTACGACTGAGGAAATGACTTCTGTCAGGGCCACGGAAAGCCAGCCCTCCCAAACGTGATGTCATCAAGAGCCTGAAGATGAATTATTCACATCAAACACAGGAACTAACCAAAGACACACAGACGCTCAGACACAGATCGCCCCAAGACATACTGAGAGAGAGAGAGAGAGAGAGAGAGAGAGAGAGAGAGAGAGAGAGAGAGAGAGAGAGAGGTGAGACAGATAGAGACACAAAGTGTGTGTGTGTGAGTGGCAGCTGTTCCGGTTACGAGGCCCTATAGGGAAATATTGTATGGACATGGGGCCTTCTTTTATCTTTGACAGTATTTACTGGGATGGGGCTGCCTTTTTCACCTTTTTTCATTCGGCAAAAGTCTCAGTAAGGCTCAGTAAGGCTATTTACTGTATTTTATGCATAAAGAGCATCTGTATACCCAGTATGTCCAATGTCTGTAGGGAAATAGAGATAACAAGTTTGTTTTAACAGCTGTAATCTTTTGGTGGTGGTGGTGGTGGTGGTGGGGGTGTGTGTGTGTGATTAAACAGAGAGATATGTTTCACTGGTAGATAAGAAAACGAAGTACATCTAAGTGAGGAACACACATATTGTTCCCCAGCCTCCACCACTATAGCATCGTATCTCTGAATGCAAATACCGCAGATGAAACCATGGGTGTGTGTGTGTGTTTTGCTTGTTTGTTTTTTATTTTAACTTTTGTTTGCTGTTGTTATCCTGCGGCTCCTGCCTAACGTCCACCCTCCAATCCCTGAGCCTCCCCCTCCTCCTCCACCTCCCTCTCGGTCTCCATCCTGCATCTCCCTCCTCCTCCTCCACCCTCCAATCCTTGAGCCTCCAATCCCTCTATCTCCATCCTCCACCTCCTCTCCTCTGCACCCCTCCTTCTCCTCCACCCTCTTCCTCCTCATCCCTCTTTCAAGCCCTCTAGTGATGAATAATAGAGGACTGCTTGTCCTCCCTCCCTCAGACAGTTAATCAGCGTTTGCCTGCTCGCCCTCTCTCTCTCTCTCTCTCTCTCTCTCTCTCTCTCTCTCTCTCTCTCTCTCTCTCTCTCTCTCTCTCTCTCTCTCTTTTGCGCACTCTCTCCCTCCTTCCCTCCTCCCCCCTCTCTCTCCCTCCCTCTCCCTCCCTCTCTCTCTCTCTCTCTCTCTCTCTCTCTCTCTCTCTCTCTCTCTCTCTCTCTCTCTCTCTCTCTCTCTCTCTTTCTCTCTCTCCCCCTCCCTCCCTCTCCCTTCTCTCTCCCCTCTCTTTCTCCTTCCTTTAATAAATCATTCAGGCTCCCCAATACAACACATCCATCAGCGGCGGGCTAAGTGAGGAGAACACTTGCCTCATCCTTTCACATCTTTACCCTGCTCTCTCCATCACACTGCTACATCTTTACCCTGCACTCCACCTATTCTCTCCATTCCCACCTCATCTGTACCCTTCCACTGCATCCTCTGTTCGTTGCTGACATATCTTTAACTCTTCCCCTACATCGCTGTTACATCTTTGTCCTTCTCATCCTCTCTCTCTCTCCCTCTCTTCACCCTCTCCACCTTCTCTCTCTCTCTCTCTCTCTCTCTCTCTCTCTCTCTCTCTCTCTCTCTCTCTCTCTCTCTCTCCCCCTCTCTCCCCCCTCTCTCTCTCTCCACCCTTTACATTTGCACCCCTCACCATCATCTCTCTGTTGCTGATACTGTGCGTTTGTAGCCTCTCAATGTCCTCTCTATTCCTGCCACACATTTTTCTCCTCTCCATCACATCTTCTTCACCCCTCTCTATTCCCGTTTTATACCTCTCTCCTCTCCTCTCCTTCCCCAGTCCACGTCTACACCTCTCTCCTCTCTTCCCCCTTCTCCTGTCCACCGCTGCTAAATTTGTATCCCTATCCCACCCACTCTCCATCACTGCAACATCTGTATCACTCTTAATCCTCTCCATGTATACCTCTCTCTTCTCCTTTCCTTCTCCAGTCCACATGCCTATATACCTCTCTCCTCTCCTTTCCTTCTCCAGTCCACCGCTGCTAAATCTGCACCCCTCTCCTACCACTCTCCATCACTGCATGCAAACAACATCTGTATCCCCCTTCATCCTCTCTCCACATCTTTACCCCTACTGACCCTTCAATGAATGATTGAATGGATGAATAAATGAAAATGAATGAATTAATGAATGATGTTGCTCCACATCAACACGTCTGGGGTGCATTTCTCGAAAGCATAGCTGTTAGCCAGTTAGCAACTTGCACAGCTGCCAATGGGAAATTGCATTGTAAACAACAACGTAGCTAACATAGCAACTATGACTTTGAGAAATGCACCCCTGTATTGCTACTACATAGTCTTCTCCAACCTTATCCATTCCAGCTTCATCTTCCCTCTTCTCCATCTTTGCTATACTGTATATCCTTACCCCTCTCCTCTCTGTTTCTGCTAAATTTAGTTAGTGTGTCCTCTTCAGTCTTTCTCTATCTACCACTGCTACAGTACAACCCTCCACCCCTCTCGAAATTGCTGCATCTTTCCCTCTCATCATCCCTTCTACATAATTACTGTGCCTCCTCCACTTATTGCTGCCACACAGTAAAATGTGCCGCATCACATAAACACTATATACTGTAATGGCACCACCATCTGTGCTAGAATAGTGTTTAAATTCAACTCTCGGAGTGGTGAAATAACACTGCAAAACTAACAAGAACTTTTATGTCAAAACTGAACAAAATCGAAAATGAACTTTGCAGTGTTAATTCAACACCCGAAGAATTGAATTTAGCACTAGATCGAACGTGTTCAGAATAGTGTGGCAGAATTGACTGTACCTCACTCCCACACCTTATCTAGCACTGTCACATCTCTGTATCCCTCCTCCACTCTCTCCCTTCTGCTGCGACAACCAGGGAAGCTGACAAGGGGGGGACAAAGGGGTCAGTTGTCCCGGGCCCAGGGAGAGAGGGGCCCAGAATTGGGTCCTCATTACATTGTATGTATTGGATGGGGGGCCCTTTCAGGTGACTTTGCCCTGGGCCCAACAAAAGCTGTCAGCGGCCCTGGCTTGAACCATCACCAAGCCTTGTCCTTACAGCAGTAGCAGGTAGGCTATATTTTTCCTTGGGAATACATGCCTTTGCCTTCTGTTTGTCTTCATCCTTTTCTTTACTACAAGTTAAGTCACACAGTCTCTCTACGCATCTATCTCTGCCTTGTTTTTATTCTTAGCCTCAGTGCTGACAACCGTGGGCACGTGCACGCAGAGCTTTTTTCATCCCCTCCTCCTTCTCTCCTCTCTACTCTTCCCCTCTCTCCCTCTCCTCTCCTCTTCTCTCCTCTCCTCTCATCTACTCTTCCCCTCTCCTCTCCTACCCTCTTCCCCTCTGTTCTCCTCTCCTCTCCTCTTCCCCTCTCTTCTTCTCTCCTCTCCTCTCTTCTATACTCGTCCCCTCTCTTCTTCTCTCCACTCCTCTCCCCCTCTCTTCTCTCCTCTCCCCTCCTCTCATCCCCTCTCCCCTCCTCTCCTCTTCCCCTCTCTTCTCCTCTCCTTTCCTCCCCTCTCCTCTAATATTCCCCTCTCTTCTTCTCTCCTCTCCTCTCCTCTCCTCTCCTCTTCCCCTCTCTTCTTCTCTCCTCTCCTCTACTCTTCCCCTCTCTTCTCCTCTACTCTTCCCCTCTCTTCTTCTCTCCTCTCCCCTCCCTTCCTCTCCTCTCCCTTCCCTCCTCTGCTCTCCTCTCCCCCCCCTCCTCTCCTCTCCTCTTCCCCTCTCTTCTTCTCCCCTCTCCCCTCTTCTTCTCTCCTCTTCCCCTCTCATCTTCTCTCCTCTCCAATTCAGCTCTCCTCAGTCCTCGAGTGTCCTCCAGTCTCTCCTCCCTCCACCAATCCTTTCATTACACCCTTCACAGCCCCTCCTCTACCTCTTTTTTCCCTTCATGTACTCTCTCCCTCCCTCCCTCCATCCCTACCTCCCTCTCTCCCCTTCCCTCTCCCACTCCACTAGGTCTGCTTTCTGCCATACACTTAACATTGCAGCAGATGACGTCATCTCCCATCCAGGGTGTTGTACACACTCAGTAGAGTGATGTCCTGGGCAAGAGAGGACCTCTCGTTTTTACTCCTGTGGGGGAATGAGCAACCGATGCAAGGCAGTAGCCTACAGCACTAACATTTTCTTTGAAAGAGGAGGATTCAAGATCGAGCACAGATTTTGCAGTGGAATTTCAACACTTAGAAAATTGCATTTAACATTCTGCTAGTGTACTCTCTAAGAGGGAATGGTCAATTAATGTAATGTAGGCACACAGTATTTATTTATTTATTTTATATGTATTTGTTTATTTTTTTGGGCTGTTCTTTTGTGCTGTATGATAGGATAGTGACAGAGGGACAGGGAACGAGTGGGGAGAGAGACGCGGAAGGACTGGCAAATGACCCAGGCCAGAATCGAACCCGTGTCACCGGCGTGGTAACCTTGTGCCCTAATGTGGCACAGTATTACGGTAGCACAGTATTAACAGTATGCACATCATTAACATTTACTTTGAAAGAAGGAGATCAAGATCAGTCATTTTGCAGTGTTAATTTCGCCCCTAGGGTTGAACGTACGTAACCAGGGCTGGACTGGCCATCTGGCATAGTGGACATTTCCCAGTGGGCCCCGCACCCTCGTAGGCCCGTATTTTCTGAAACGTCAAAAAAATGAATAAATTGGAACCCACCGGTGAGTCAGTTCTGCACCGTTAATTATGAGGGGCCCTTTTAAGCCGAAAGTGCCTGGGCCCTATTTCTCCCACAGTCCAGCCCTTTAAGTAACACTCTTACTCCCACTCTGTAAGAGTTGAAATACAGTGGTGCTCATATGTTTACATACCCCAGCAGAATATACGCTTTCTCTGCGATTTCTCACCAAATATGAAGGATTACACAAAAACTCTTTTTTCACTCATTGCTAGTGACTGGCTTAAGACATTTATTAGCAATCTTCTGTGTTCACTCTTTCAAAAGCATGTTCACAACCCAAACTACCCAAATGACCCTGTTCAAAAGTTTACATACCCTAGTTTCTGATGCTGAATATGGCCCGGTTTAACATCAAGGACCGCTCTAAATTGTTTGTGGTAGTTGTGGATAAGGCTTTTAATGTTCTCAGATGACAAAACAGCACATTTTTCCTGGCAGAATGGTTGTTTCTTATCATATTTTTGGGTGTCTTGCTGGAACCCCACATTTGAGGTTTCCCCTGAATGGCTCAATGCTGTTGAGATCAGGAGAGTGAGACGGTCGCTCAAAAAGTAATTTTATTCATTCTGAAGCTAATGATGGGTTGATTTGGCTTTCTGTGCTGAAATATTGTCATGTTGGCATGTCCAAACAATGGACCATGTGCAGTTTCAAGGCTGATGTGTGTCAAGTTTCCTCCAGTATTTTTCACCAAAAGTATAGCGCATTTGTAACTCAAATGTCCCCATGACATCAGTGGTCCATGACCATGTTTCACAGAAGGGATGGTGTAACTTTCATCATAGGCTCCGTTGACTGTTCTCCAAATGGTACTGTTAATAGTGGCTGAAAAAAGTTCCATATTGATCTCATTTTTCCAAATGACTTTGTCACAGGCATTCTGATGCTTCTCACCATGCTATTTGGTGTATCATATGCAAAATAACATGTTTGCATTTTTGTAGTAATGGCTTTCTCCTGGCAACCCCCAACAGCCCATCTTTCCTCAAGTGCCTCTTTGCTGTACAGTTTAAAACATTTTTCATATTGTCCTATATTTCACCTGAAGTTATTTTTTGGTTGTCCTATGCCTCCTGAACAATTTCCCTTGCAATGATCATTGCAATGCAATGATTCCCTTACCCAATGGCTTGATTTCAACCAAACCCCCTCATGTTGCATTTCTGAATTGAAATTCCAACAGTGTCAATATGACAATATTTTGACACAGAAAGCCAAATCAACCCGTCATTAGCTTCAGAAAGAAT
This sequence comes from Engraulis encrasicolus, assembly GCF_034702125.1. Lineage (NCBI taxonomy): Eukaryota > Metazoa > Chordata > Actinopteri > Clupeiformes > Engraulidae > Engraulis > Engraulis encrasicolus. The sequence continues at coordinate 28,874,061 of NC_085864.1, read as the reverse complement.
AAAATGAAGGTTTTTGAGCGATCATCTCACTCTCCTGATCTCAACATCATTGAGAAACACAGGGGAAACCTCAAATGTGAGGTTCCAGCAAGACACCCGACAATATTATAGGAAACAACCATTCTGCCAGGAAGAATGTGCTGTTTTGTCATCTGAGAACATTAAGAGCCTTATCCACAACTACCACAAACAATTTAGAGCGGTCCTTGATGTTAAACAGGGTCATATTCAGCATCAGAAACTAGGGTATGTAAACTTTTGAACAGGGTCATTTGGGTAGTTTGGCTTGTGATCATGCTTTTGAAAGAGTAAACACAGAAGATTGCTAATAAATGTCTTACGCCAGTCACTAGCAATGTGTGAAAAAAAAGGTTTTGTGTAATCCTTCATATTTTGTGAGAAATCGCAGAGAAAGCATATATTCTGCTGGGGTATGTAAACATATGAGCACCACTGTAACACTGCAACATTTTCAGTCCAAGGGAAGGCAAGGTAAAGTATCGCGCTTGAAACATGAGCTATCACTTTCCTGACTGCTTTCTTTCCTCGATATATGGCTCTAGTCACTTTTCTACATTGCCATTGACTAGTAATACACATAAATGATTAATGAATTACAATTAAATTGTTAACAAGGATGTGTGTTAGTCATGTGTTAATTCACATTAGAACAACAAATATTCTCAAACTGTAAGGTTTAAATAGGCCTAACATTTGCCATTTTGACAGAGTATGTTTCCATATTAAACATTTCTTATCCCAAACAAATCATTGTTATGCCTCTTCTGTACTCAGTTAATTCACATTTTTACAACCTATGGTATTGACAGACGGTTAACGTTTCTTTCCACCACTACCACACAGTAGCCTATACTGTATAACGCATGTTCAACGTTAATCAAAGCAAATAACTGATATGCCATATTGTAATGGGCCATACGCCTCTTTTTCTGTGCTCACTGCAGCCCTTCCTTAAGGTAGTTGAGTCTGCCTCTCCCTGGCATCGGAGACATCCAGAGAGGCAGTTCCACTTAGCCCTCCCTCCTCCCACCTCACTCCGCCTGCCATTTCTCCTTGGCACACGGCATTAATCGCTTTAATTGTCAGAGGCTGAATGACTATTACACCCCTTACCGCACGCAGAGAGAGAGAGAGAGAGAGAGAGAGAGAGACAGACACACAGAGAATGACATCTTCAGTAACACACACACGCACACACACACACACCCAGACAGCATCAATGCAGCTTAAAGGCTGAGCTATGGCCATCTCTCCACAGAACTGCTGGCTGTGTAATTCCCATCCGCCTTTAAACGGCCACTTCAGCGCTTATTTCATTATTTATCATTTTACTCATACTCATCAGAAAGCCAACCCACAATGCCTGCCTGCCTGCGTGCCTGGCTGGCTGCGCGTGGGAAACAGTGTAAGCAGCTCAGATTGAGGCAATAGGAGTATAATTGTGTGTGTGTGTGGATTGGGGGGGGGGGGGGGGGCTGTGTGCATGTCCGTGTGTGTGTGTGTGTGTGTGTGTGTGTGTGTGTGTGTGTGTGTGTGTGTGTGTGTGTGTGTGTGTGTGTGTGTGTGTGTGTGTGTGTGTGTGTGTGACTATTGGTGTGTGTGTGTGTGTGTGTGTGTGTGTGTGTGTGTGTGTGTGTGTGTGAGAGAGAGAGGGAGAGAGACAGAGAGAGAGCGAGACAGAGAGAGAGAGAGAGATAGACAAAAAGAGAGGGAGAGAGACAGAGAGAGAGAGAGAGAGAGAGAGAGAGAGAGAGAGAGAGAGAGAGAGGGAGAGAGAGGGAGAGGGAGAGGGAGAGTGGGTAGGCTAGATAGAGTGGGGGAAGGGTGTGTGTGCGTGGGCAGGGTACAGTACATGTTGATGCTGTATGGAAATCAGAATCATAGTCGGAGTCAGGCAGAGGCCAGGAGGGATGAATATGCGAGTGAATATGCATGTGGCTGCGCACAGACTGGAGTGATGAGGCTGTTGTGCATTACCAAGGTGTGTGTGTAAGTAGGGGGTAAAAATATGCTGTGCTCATGCCCGCATTTTCCCACTTTCATATTCTATTAAACTATTCATGTTTTTACAGTCTGATATCATCTCCCCTGTCCTTGTAATGTTCCCTGTGTTCTAGAAGGCTCATAATGGAAGGCTGCAGCCGACCGGTTCCACGTGAGCTGAATGAGAATGGTTAAGCCTCCAAGGAGCCCCGGAACACGAACGTTACTATAAAACAGTGCACGACCGGTGTTCTGTCAAGGTGGGCTGCTGAATCGTCGGGATGAGCTAACATGGCCGAAACCCCCAAACCCTGCTCCTAACCCTAACCACTAGAGGCGCAATTGTAGTGCGTTGTGATGGCTTGCCAGCTCATATCGACGGGGGCAGCTCATATCGACACACCGGGAGTGCATTCCAATATGCAGACTTTCGTCCTCCCTTGCTCACGTGCCTGCTTGTGACCTCATGATGATGTCACTGACAACAGACAATTAATTAGATATCTTGCAAAAGCACAATTCTAATGTCATTTGTTCATTTGCTATTAGTAGGGGCTCTAAGCCGAGAAATCGTTACGCGCTGGATAGAAGCATATAATTCGGTACACGTGTTCCTTGACTGATTTGAAGACATCCTAGAAGGGGTGCCCCTTGAAAAAAAAATGTCTACCATGTCATATACAATATGTCATGTTGGTAACGCATTACATTGTTATTATATGACATTATACTTAGCTGACAATGTTAATATAGTCCTCAGAAGAGATGAAGCAAGGGTAGCCTGCTAGACCAGATTGATAAAACTACAAAATGTACATAGTGTGAAAGTATGGGCGAGTCTGTGCTTACGTGCTTGACAGCATGTAACATTGTGAACGATTTGAGAAGATTCTTGGTCTGAATTAAAATGAGCATTGCCAACACTAAAACTATGGTGAGAATAGACTGCTGCTAATGCTCGATTTGAATGGGATAGTATCAGTGCAAGATGCCCTAGGTAGCAGGTTCTCCATCCTCTAATTTCCATAACAGATATACGTATTTTATTTGTATGAGAGAGGGTAAAGGACAGGACCTTTCCATATGTATGAAGAACCCCATAAGATCACCTAATTCTATATTTTTACAAGTGCATATTGTGAGAGCATTTCAGTCATCTTTAGAATGGCATTACAGATTACTCAATATAGGCCTACATGTAGGCCACAGTATGGCTTCAGTTCAAATTAAATGGGAATGATTCCTTAGTGTATGTTGAGTAAGAAGACAGAGATAAAAAATGTTTATTTGCAGACAAGTCCTCACCTAGTACTTGTGTCAACAGTTGTATTAGTTAGCTCAGTAATCATTGAGTACTTAAACTGCTATCAAAACTGACAGCTGATGGACAACATGTACTGTAGGTCTTTTGCCACCCTTACCCATAGGAGAAATATCTATATAGAACAACACTTCTCATATGGTATATACTATGAAAGTAAATCATTACCTGGACTCATTTTCTTGATATGCAAGGCACATGAATAGTCTGGGCGGAAGAATAGTCGATCATACCCCACCCCCCCCAAACAAAATGCCACAAGACTTTTTTTAACCTTCAAGATTTTGAGTGGTAACAGTAACATAACTCATTCCCACTACACCTTTTTGCATAATATTGTACATGTCCTCAGAATGCTCTACATCAGTGGTTCTCAAACCTTTTGTGTGAAGTACCCCCTGAGAAAATATTGAGCTCTCCGAGTACCACCTTAACAACCAACATTAGAATATCGCAGTAAAGGCCTTCCATATTCACTTTTGCCAGTCAGTACAGGAGAGGTTCATAATGGCATTCCAAGTACCACCAGAGATGTCTCAAGTACCACCAGTGGTACGCGTACCACAGTTTGAGCACCACCGCTCTACATGTTTCAGTTCTATAGTTGTACTGTACAGTGCAGTGCAGTGGAGTGCAGTACAGTACAGTAGCATACGGAATGGTGCAGTATAATAAAGTACAGTAGAGTAGCATACAGCACGGTGCAGTATAGTACAGTACAGTACAGTACAGTAGCATACAGTACGGTGCAGTACAGTACAGTAGCATACAGTACGGTGCAGTACAGTAAAGTAAAGTACAGTACAGTAGCATAAAGTACGGTGGAGTCTAGTTAAGTACAGTACAGTAGCATACAGTACGGTGCAGTCTAGTACAGTCTAGTACAGTACAGTACAGTACAGTACAGTAGCATACTGCACAGTGCAGTAGAGTACAGTACGGTATATCACATTACAGTACAGTACAGTACAGTACAGTACAGCATAGTAGAGTACAGTACAGTGCAATACAGCAGAGTACAGTATAGTCTTATAGACGTTAGCCCTCCAAAGCCAATAGGATTTCCACATGCTGTTGTTTTAAGTTTTTGAAAGACTATTTTAGTAGCCTATGTGAGAGAGGGAAGGCAGGCAGACATGTTTTAAACAAAGGACCACACCCACAAATAAAAAATAATGAGCAAACAATAAATTAAGTGGTTAGGTAGCCAACATGTCATCTAGATTAAAGCCAAAAGTGGATGGAAAAACAGACATGTTACCATTTTGCTCTTTTAAAACAAAGTATCTGTCAATATACTGTATGGATGGTGTATTGCATATTGATTATTCATAATTTCCTAAGCATAAATGCCCTTATCACTCCATTGTACACTTAGGACTGCGATATACATATCTGAACATTAATCAGCATACATTTGTCATTTGACAGCTGTCACTGACACTTGATATGTACATGTATTATTGACTTGATTGATATGAAAATATTTCAGTTGGACTCCTAGGGTTAAATCGTTGAGGGGGTCCTAAGGAGGTAGTAGTAGTTTGTGTGTGTGCGCGCATGTGTAAGTGGGATTAAAATTATTGTTTGCCATCTTTATCTGAAGAGCAGACTGAGTGTCTGAACCTGCTAATGCTAGCATGCTAACATTGGGACAGTTATGTGTGGCCCAGTTCAAGGGTTTATCTCTGCTCCCCTAAATGTTCTAACCACAAATTTTTTTTTGGATGTTATAGATATGACCCACTGCAAATTTTTAAAACTCTTAATGAATGTTGGTTCAATAGCTAAATGCCCAGAAATTAGCTCTCAATTGTAGAGTGATCTTATTCTGACCATGGTTTTTATGATTTTCCTGTTTTTGAATCTAAATAAGACATATATAACATTGTTTTTATGGTAAGTTTTGCACATATTTTCAAAGTTCAGTATGTATACATCACACACAAATAGGTGGATTGGCCCATAACACCATTATGTCCAGGCAGTACAGCATTTTACTACTATTGGCTGGTTTTGGGCAGCCATCTTGGATTTACCCCATAAAAATGACCTTAATGACATTGAAATTTGGGGCACCCCTTCTGAAATGATGGAGAACACCCTAAGGAAGGTCTACACCGATTTTGGTGCTTCTATCCAGCGCGTAACGATTAGGCCCCTTTTGGACGCTAAGAGACCCAGCTATATAGGGATGGTGCATGAAAAACAGTCCCCCAAAAGTTGTTGTGGCTAGGCTGACAGCTGGGAAACTTAATTGTTTTCTCCACGGAAGATGGGGCCAGACCACAAGTGGTCAAGCACAAGTGGAGGGTGGGAGTCTGTATATTGTTTTCTCCACGGAAGACGGGGCCAGACCACCACAACAAGCACAAGTGGAGGACGGGAGTCTGCATATTGGATTGCACCCCGGGTGCCACTGCAGTGTGTTGTCATGGCTTGGTAGCTCACCTCGACGGGTAGCTTAGCTCGACAGGACAATGGGCACAGTTGCAGCGGTGAGTCGGAGGGGAAGTCGGACGATAATGCCATTAGCAGCTAGTGGCGACCTTGGCTAATAGCACAGTCCTCCTCCCTCGCGACTCCTGAAACACATTACGCTCCGCTAACATGACAACCACTTACAGTACATCACTCTCTTTTTTTTTCTTTTTTTTTTTTCGTTTGATCGTAGGGAGAGTTCAAAAACCAAAAACAATGTCAAAACAATTATCGGGTGGAAGGCAAAGGCATTAAAATTATAGTGTGCTTAAGGCGGAGATCCATTTTTCATGGGGGCCTATCATGAGTTAATGTAGCAATGATATCTCTGTGTTTAAATGCACTCCTAACCATTTGTCCACACACATTAGGTACCAGGAAAGTAATTGCTTGATATGTATAGCCTACTTTATCACACAGAGGGGTGTTGCACAGGGGGGTAAAGTGTGTCTGAGTCGCCAGGGCCCTTATGCATACACGGGGCCCACACAATGTCTGATATATGGGGGGCTGGGGTGTCCATTGGAGCTGATTGTACATAGGGCCCACAATTTGCTGCTACGCCCCTGATCACACACACTCGTCCACAGAGGTGTGTGTGTGTGTGTGTGTGTGTGTGTGTGTGTGTGTGTGTGTGTGTGTGTGTGTGTGTGTGTGTGTGTGTGTGTGTGTGTGTGTGTGTGTGTGTGTGTGTGTGTGTGTGTGCTTTTTTTGTGTGTGTGTGTGTATGTGTGTGCATGTGTGTGTGTGTGTGTGTGTGCTTGCATGCGTGTGTGCATGATCTTTCCTGTTTAGTAAATGTGTGTCCTTTAACCACCATCGTTTGGCAGGGGAGACATCTGGAGAGGTCACCTCACCGTTTGACCGTGTGCTTGTCTTTGCCGTCACAAAGGATTATTTGTAGGCAGCCAGTCTGATCTGTCCCCTATTCAATACGTCTGTCTGGATCATTTCTCATGTGAGAGGAGGGAGAGGAGAGAGAGAGCGGCCTGTGGTGGTGGGAGGCACGATGTGAGGACATTTTTAAATATGCTGCGAGGGGATTTCTATGATTATGCAGCCTAGGGCTGGACTGGGCCATTGGGCATAGCGGGCATTTACTCTTGTGGGCCCCTATTTTCAGAAAAACACACAAAAAACACACATTTTGTTTGACATTTCTGAAAATAGGGGCCCATGAGGCTGCGGGGCACACCAGTGAGTCGGTTCTGTACCGCTAATTATGAGGGGCCCCCTAAGCCAAAAGTGTGTGGGCCCTATTTTTCCCCCAGTCCAGTCCTGATGCTGTTTATCCTGTTCCCCGTGTGCTGTGCTGTGCTGTGCTGTGCTGTGCTGTGCTGTGCTGTGCTGTGCTGTGCTGTGCTGTGCTGTGTTGTGTTGTGTTGTGTTGTGTTGTGTCCTCCCGTGGTTGTCCCGGTGAAAGCCTAAAGGTTAGCATTCAAAGTGGATGGCTGGCGGCGGGCCATTTAATTACCTGGAAAAATGAACAGCATTTGCCAACAGATGCTAAACCTCATGTCCCCACGGCATTCGCTCCAGAAATTAGAGTACTCTCTAAAATTACATCCAGCATTGCGTGTGTGTATGTGTGAGTAAGTGTGTGTGCATGTGTATAGTATGTTTACGTAAGTGTGTGTGTGTGCGTACGTGGGCATGTGAGTGAGCATGTGTATGTGTATGTGTGTACATGCATGTACATGTGTGTGTGTACATGCATGCACGTGTGTGTGTGTGTGTGTGTGTGTGTGTGTGTGTGTGTTCGTGCATGCACATGTGTGCGTGCATGCGTGCGCTTCGGTGTAATAACTTAAGTGGTTAACTGGCAAAGCTGTCATGCCTCGTTCCCTGAACCGCACAGCACCTGTCATTCAATGTCACGCTGACTGATGTGCAAATACAGAAAACACAGGATGGGAGTTCGAAGCCAATTCTGACCTGGTATTTTTGCTCCCAAAATAGTACGAGTGAATCTCAACTTTCGCCTTACAGTAGCCCACATTTGGTTTCCATCCTCAAGGGATCTCACACATTTCCACAAAATCTTCGATATTACAAATTATACAAACTTTAATAAAAAAAATGGCCCTACCATGACTTAATGGTAGGTCAATCGTGTACCACGCGGCTGACCTGGGATTGATTCTGGCACGGATCCTTCCCTGTCTCTCCCGAAAACTGTTTCCAGTCTCTCTCTCAAACCATCCTGTCACTAATAAAGTCTGAAAGACCAAAAAGATCTTTAAAAAAACCCTGTAAAGCTTCCTGTGTTGTTTAACAAAAAAATACCCTGTAAAGCTTTATCTGTTGTAAATGGTGATGAGAGGGTATAGCAATACACAGCTGTCATACTGCCACAAATGTCACAGTTCCTCAGCATTAGGGCAGCCAAGGAAAGTAGTATACAAATTTAAATAAAAAATGTCCCTACTGTGGCTTAATGGCTTAAACGCACTACGTAGTCGACCCGGGTTCGATTCCGGCCCAGGTCCTTTGCCTACTCTTCCCCGACTCTCTCTCCCAATTTTTTCCCCCTGTCTCTCTCTCAAACTATACGGTCACTAATAAAGTCTGAAAGAAGACCAAAAAAAATCTTACAAAAAAACCCTGTAAAGCTTCCTCTGTTGTTTAACAAGATGATAAGAGTGTATAGCAATACACAGCTGTCATACTGCCACAACTGTCAGTTTCTCAACATTATAGGGCATCCAAGGACAGTAGGTAGTGCAATATTCACCACATTCAATATCCCACATCATTGGCAGTTTTATTCCTCAGAACTAACTTTCTATTTCTTTTGAATTATACAACTCTATTCATTTGTTCAGTTTCAATTTTGATGGGTGGGGGCCAAAGAAAATCCAATCAGGCAGAAAATCAATGTAAACCACTTTCAGGCCAGATGATCTCCAGCTGTTTACCCAACATTACCCAACATGCTGTTTGCCCACATACTCTGTGTTTTGACATCAGTCATAATTCACAAATCACTCGGGTTAGAACTGTACGACAGGACTATACCGGGAACTTACTCTGCAGTTTTCATTACATGTTGAGCTTGTCAGGGCTGGGATTTGATACACTGCAGTACATGGAGCTTGTTCTAGTTTGCTCTAGCAGCAGCAGCAGCAGCAGCAGCCGCAGCAGCAGCAACAGCAAACAACAACAACAACAAAAACAATAACAACAACAACAGCAGCAACATCATTTTATGGGATTGTGCTGTGAATGACTTGTTAATGTCTCAATGTTCAGAGTCAACAATACAAACACAGACAGTAAAGCAAACCTTATGTTAAGACACAGAAAGTAAAAATACTATGAGCAATGTGAATGGAAGAAATACCTTTATACGTATATGTAGGATTCAGACGGTTAATATTCGGTACAGTGTATCCATGCAAAAGGCTTGCAATAGGATACACATTTTTGTTATAAACAGTTTTTTTGTTAACAGTTTTTTTTTGTTATTAACAGTTTTTTGTTAAAAACAGTTCATGAAAATGGTTACATCAAACACCTTTGTTGTGTGTGGACGTGAGAGAGAGAGAGAGAGAGAGGTTTAAAAGTCCTTTATTGGACCAAAAGATTCAGATTTTTACAAGGCCTTCAAAACATCATCATTTTTTAAGCAAAGCAAAGAAAAAACAAAAACAAAAACCAAACCAACCCAGTTCCCTCCTTACAGCCTCAACACCAACCTCTCCTCCTCATCCACCTCACACAACAGTCCTCCCAATGCCCAAATTCCCAAAAAAGAATCCACATCATTCACCAATTTGTAATATACGAACTCCACCTTGACCCTACACCCCACCATCCCCTTTAAAACGTCCACGGGGTCTGTTGTCCCCTCCCCAAGATTTCTATTTTTTCGGGTTCGCCATATGGCCAACTTGGCGGAGGCCACTAAGAAATTGAAGAGGCACACTTCCCTTTTCACCTTAACCCTGTAAGCAGGACCAGTGACAAAACTGCAGTGTGAGAAAGGCAGCTGCAACACATTTGCCCACCCCTGTAAACAAAGAAAGAGTCCCTCCAGTCTTTTGCAAAAAATAAACAAATGGTCCACAGTCTCCTCCTCCCCACAGAACAGGCATTCCCTCCCCACCGCTGGATTCAGGTGCGCTATGTGCCTATTGGTGGGCTATGGCTCCATGAACTAAGCGCCACTGTAAATCAGCAGCACGTTTCTCCACTGGAGGCTTATACAAGGACCCTCCAGCATGCCCTTGAAGAAAAAAGCTGGCCCAAACAGCTCCGACCACCGACCATCATGCCCCCGCTTTTCCCAATATAGTCTGGTGCCTCACTTTCACGCAGGAGTCGTAGAGAGCTTTCTTGCGAAATCCGTGAAGAGTCTTGGCTCCAGTGCCTCCTGCCACACCGGAGCCCCTCCACTCCCCAGCAGTTCTGCGTTGATGGCATTGCTTACTTTCACTGGGGGGGAAACGATTAGGATGTCCTCCACCCCAGCACTTCTTGCGGCTTGCAGCGTTCCCAACGCCTCCCTGCAAGCCCCCGGCAGTGCTGTCTGGATCTCCTCAAGCAGTTTGTGGAGGAGCCCTGCCCGACCGGAAACTGCAGTGTCCTCCATCAGGCTTTCGGCAGACCTCCACCCAGGACCGTCTCTCAGATAGGCCAGAACGGTTATTCCAGCCTTCACCAAGTGCCCTTGTATGCTCCATGAGGACAGCAACCTTGTCCCAGCAGCTGATTGTGGAACAAAGGTTCGCCCAAAATCCACTCCTTTGGTTCAGAGAAGATTCTCTCGATCTTGAAAGTCCTAGACCATGCAGACAACATGGACCGATATGTTGGTGTCAGTCGTGAGAGATCCCGCTGCGCCGCATCCAGCAGAAACACCTGCCTGTCATGCCTGCTCAACGACGCCGATCTGAGGATGGAGTAGGCGGGAAGCTGCCCACACCACACCCTCCTCATACAGAAGTCTCTGCGCCGCCTGTAACCTGAAGGCATCCAGGCGACTCCGTATGTCGACTAACCCTTGCCCCCCCTCACACAAAGGGAGGAAAAGGACCGGGGCAGGAGGCCAGGGCTGCCTGACCAAAAAAAAGTTCACCAGTCTTCTTTGCAGTTCTTTTATCAGGTCCTCTGGTGGCTCCAGAATTAAGAATCGATGCCACAGCATGGAGGCAGCCAGGTTGTTCGTGACCAGCACCCTCCCCTATATGAAAGTTCAGGTAGGAGCCACTGCCACCTAGACAACCTAGTCTGCACCCTCTCCAGGCAACCCTCCCAATTTCTTTTTTGAAACTGTGCCGTCCCAAGAAACACCCCCCAACACCCTGAGACCACTCCTCACCCACTTCAAACCCTCAGGGAGCATAGGTAGACCCCTGCCCACCCACTCCCCTGTGATGAAACCCTCTGACTTTGCCCAATTTACTTTGGCTGATGAGGCTTTTGCATAGAGCGCTAAACAATCACCTAGCTGAGTGACGTTCCTCTTGCCCCGATACAGAACAGTTTACATCGTCCGCATAGGCAGACACCTTATATGCAGTACCCATGTAATCCCCAGGGATGGAAAACCCCCCAATTTTTTTCCTTAATTGACACAAAAGTGGCTCTATTGCCAAGCTATACAGTTGCCCCTGACAGAGGGCAGCCTTGGCGTACACCCCTAGCTATAGGCACAGGGCAGCTAAGGCCACCACCCACTTTGAGGAGAGCATTTGCTCCTTCGTACAGTAACTTAACCCAAGAAATAAAATTCCCCCCCCAACCAAAAGCATTCAAGACATTGAAAAGATAATCGTGCCCCAAAAGGTCGAACGCCTTCATCTGATCTAATGATAAAAACCAAGATCAAAATTTCCCCCCAAAGAAATGTCCATAAGATCTCTCATTACAAATAAGTTGTCGGATATTGTTCGTCTGGAACACAGTAAGTTTGATCTGGTGATGAACCAGGCCTGACAGATATTTTTTTAGCCTATTTGATAAAACCTTAGACAATATTTTGTAGTCAACACACATTAATGAGACAGGTCTCCAATTTTTTAACAATCCCAGATCCCCTTTTTTTGGTAGAAGTGACAACACAGCCCGCCTTGAGGAGGTGGGTAGTTGCCCTTTAAGGAAACATTCATTCAGCATTTCACAGTAATCCCTCCCCAGAACATTCCAAAACACCTGGTAGAACTCCGCTGGAAGGCCATCCAACCCGGAGCCTTGCCTTTAGACAGCTGTTGCACTGCCTCAGAAAGTTCCAAAAAGGCCACCTCACTGTCCAGCGTTTTCCTGTCCTCCAGGGACAGCGATGGGAGCCCCTCCAACAGCTCACTGGCGCTTTCCAGGTCACAGTCAGAGTGTGTCCATACAGCTCCTTATAGAAGTCCATTGCCATCCGCCTCATTTCAAGGGGATCAGATGTCACAGTCCGTCTTCACGACGCAAATAAACCATATATTTGTCCTGCCTTATTTTTTTTTTCCAAGTTAAAAAAAAATAGGCCGTTGGGGCCATCCATATCATTAATAGAGGTAAACCTGGCTCTTATTAGGGCCCCTTTCACCCGTTCTTGTAAAAGCCGGCTTAACTCTTGTCTTTTCCCCGTCAACTCATGTGCATTCCCCTACACCCATTTCAATGTTCATTATCTCTTCCTCCAATCTCCTAACTCTCTTTTTTCATTGCAGCTGTGCTGTTGAAGGAGTATTGCTGACAAAACATTTTGATTTGAGCCTTACCCACCTCCCACCACTGACAAACATCTTGAAAATCCCCCCTCCTTGCTTTCCATATTTCCCAAAAGAAAGAAAATTTCTCACAGAAAACCTTGTCAGTTAATAATTTTGTATTGAAATGCCAGTAATACATTGGCTTGGGGGAAGCAGTAAAACAAAAATCCACTGTCACCAAATGGTGATCAGAGAACCCAATAGGTACAATAGATGACCCCACAGTCCTGTTATTAAGGGAAGCACTAACATAGAATCTGTCCAGCCGCGCCCCCCTCATGACCGTGTTCACCACCCTCACCCATGAGTATTGTCTTGCGTGCAGATTCCGGCTCCTCCAAATGTCTATTAAATCTAGCTCCTGCGTAATGGTCATCAAAAGGTCTACAGATGCTCGATTCGGCTCCTCCCCAATTCTATCTAATCTGGCATTTTCCGTACAATTCCAGTCTCCCCCAGTCACGACATATTCATCATTAACATTTTTTTTTTAAAAAGTCATGTACCGTTTTAAAAAAGGCGACACGCTCAGCCCCAGTGTTAGGTGCATAAATATTGACAAAAACAAAAGGTTGTCCCAGAACGAGTGCATGCACGGCAACAGCCCTCCCCTTCTGTACTTCAGTTGTCGTCAAGATTTTTATATCCAACCCCCGTCTAAAAAGAATTGCCGCCCCAGCACTCGTGTTCGTCCCATGAGTAAAAACACTTTCTCCTTTCCAACCCCTTACCCACTCATTTTCATTGTAACTATCAGAGTGCGTTTCTTGAAGGAAAAAAATATCCATATTTTTTAAAGATGCAAGTTCAACTACTAAAGCCCTCCTCCCCCTATCTCTTCCCCCGTTGATGTTTAAGGATCCCACCCTCAAAGATACCATATCAGAAAGGAGGAAAAGGAAAGAGAGAACCAAGACCTGCAGAAGAAACACCCGTGAACGTGTCATGACGGCATTCATTTCTTTTTACGTCGCTTATTTTTTCCAGACGTTAGGCCAACCTTACGTATGCCTATTTTTTTCACAAGTCTATTCAAACCGAGTAGTAGTCTTTTTTGAGCATAGCGCATCGGAGCCAGCCTTCTGCTTCCAGTATTGCACAGAGTTAACAAATTTATCTAGATCAGGGAAAAAATCTTTAACATCCACGGACAAACCGAAAGTGTTATCCAGAAATGAATTTATTTCAGACAGTGGATACACCGTATCCTCGGGGATATCCGCAACGTCATCCATCTGGCTCACCCATGAGAGCTCCGACGCAACAGACTCAACATCATCTTCTAACTTCTCCCCGGACAGCGGCCGTTTCGAAGGGCCAGAGGAGTCCGCCGTCCCATCACGCTCAGCATCCACCTCTCCCACCCTATTCACCGATTCCTCTCCTACTGCCCCCACTCCACCCCCTACTTCGCTTTGTTCAGCCATTCCTTCCTCCTCCACCATCCCATCACTACTTCCACCAGTGGTGTCGGTATTAACCTCAATGTTAGCGGTGCCTTCACTCTGAGCAGCTGCTCCATCGACCCCTGCGACCGTCTTCTCCCCACCCACAACTTCTCCCTCTTTGGGCACCTCACTCTCCGCCCCACCGTTGCTCTCCTCAGCCACCCGTTCTCCCTCTACTCTCTCGACTTCGCCATTTGCCCTTTTCTTAAAAGGACAGTTCATCTTAACATGACCAATGTTCCCACATTCGAAACAACGCTTCTCTCCCGTACTCGCATAAATCATGTAAGATCTCCCCTCATAGGCGACTCGGAAATTAACATTTAGAACAGGCTCGTCCAGGAACATAAACACCTGCCGCCTAAAAGACTGCACATGTTTGAGAAACTCATGTTTACAACCCAGTGGTATCACTCTGATGTTTGTTGCCAATTTCCCAAATCTAACAAGCTCTCTCTCAATATCGTCGTCGGGAATAAATGGTGGTACATTCGAAATGATTACTCTTTTCGTCGGAGTAGAAAATAAAGGCGTGACAGACACGAAACTTTCACTCACCCAAATTCCTGACTCGACCAAAAGTCCGGCCAAGTATGGTCCACTCAGGAAAACCACCACCGCCTTATTCATCCTTGATGCCGATACTATGTTATCATGGCCAACTACTTTTGCCATCTCCAACAAAACATCCTCCACCGAAACACCAGCAGCAGGGACGCACCTAACGCCATGCTCGAGCGAGAGATCAGACGCTGAGGACGCCATCTCTCTCCCTCCCTGCACAGCAGGTGCCCCCCTGCCCGACGCACAAAAACAATCACTTACTTTATGAAAACCGACACATAAAACGGTGATATTTTGTGCGTAAAAACAGAGGAGAAACAGTTCAGAAAATTCAAAGTTCCCTCTCCCCGCGACACACTCCCACACACCTCCCCAGCATGCGTGCGAGAGTGTGTGTGTGTGTGTGTGTCTGTGTGTGTCTGTGTGTGTGTGTGTGTGTGTGTGTGTGTGTGTGTGTGTGTGTGTGTGTGTGTGTGTGTGTGTGTGTGTGAGAGAGAGTGTGTGTGTGTGTGTGTGGGAGAGAGAGAGAGAGAGAGAGAGAGAGAGAGAGAGAGAGAGAGAGAGAGAGAGAGAGAGAGAGAGACAGAGAGAGAGAGAAAGAGAGAGAGAGAGAGAACAGAGACAGAGAGATTGCTAGACAGGAGGAATAAACCAATGCACATCATAATAACATATCTAAGCCTTGTGATGTGTTGTTGTTTCATTGCTCTGTGAGTGCTGTTTTGGAAAGGAATCTAGGACAGCATTTAATTCGGCATTCAGTATCCAAATCAATTCCATCAATTTCGTGAAATGGAATTTAATACCAGAAAAAGGGATCAGGAGAGCAAAACACTGTAAATGGGTCACGGAGGTGATGCTCTGATGAAAGAGCCTCCTGGGGGTTAATACAGTAATGCTGCAGGCGGGCAGACCCTTTACCATGTAGAGCAGGACAACAGGAGTCGTTTTTTTTGTTAAAAAAAGCGCCATGCCTTGTCTCATGGTTTCCCTGTGGTCCCCTATCCCTGTCCTTTTCAAACTGAACCTGCATGATCCCTACATAACACACCAGTACAAAAAAAACCATGAAAAAACATTTAGATGTTACACACCAGAGTGCGCAAAAAGCACTGAGTTTCCAATCTTACACCGTCTGTAGGCAAAAATCACAGACAGCAGCAACACACAGCGACAAGCGTCCAGACAGGGTGCATTAAGAGGAAGGAGTGTATTTCTGAAGTATTTATGATGACATGGCTGGAACACGTCCAGCTCAGCAGCAGCAGCAGCAGCAGCAGCAGCAGCAGCAGCAGCAGCAGCAGCTTCAAGGCATTTAATCTGACTGCCTTTAGGACCCAGCAGTGTAGTGTTGTGGGGGGTTGGACGCACGGCACGGCATAGCTGAGGAGAGCAATAATGTGACAATGGGCAGAGAGCAGAACGGAGAGATGCAGAATGAAGGAGGAGGGGGAAGAGAGAGCGAGAGGCAGAGAGAGAGAGAGAGAGAGAGGGAGAGATGTGAAAGGGTAGATGCCATTACTGATAGTGGACGTGGTGAGAGCTCAGCAAGTTGAAGTGTGCTGTGGAGGATACTGCTCCTACAGATCCACACCCATTAATTAATTAATTCATACACAGAAAAAATAGACAGGGATAGATGGAGCAAGAGAACAAAGAGAGGATGAAAAGCTTGCTGCAAATGATGTTGGAATGAGCGAGAAGCAGCGGAACACATCAACAGAAAGTTCCATCCTCACTTCACATCACGTTGTCAGAGGAAGATGTGAGGAGCACCTAAACAGGAGAAGATCCAGGAGGAGGATGAGAAATGCTTAAAATAGGATATTCACTTTGCCTTACAACCTAACATCCACGCTCGCACTCCCTCATCTTTTTCCATCTTTTACACACGCACACACACACACACACGCACACAAACACACACACACACACGGGCATACATTCTCACACTCAAGGGTTCATTGCACACAGGCAAGCTCCTCTACGCTATAGGAAGGACTATACTGGGGGTTTTGAGCCATGGAGACATGAGCGCAGCAGTCCTAGGATCTTCAAGCAGGGACACCTCGTGCTTCCAACAAAGAGAACCTGAGCCTGAAGAGTCTGGCGCTGCTGAGGAATCATGTCCAGACCTCACAAACGCTCTGGATGACAGAAAGAAAACGAAGGTAAGTCCTCATGAAAAGACACTTGACAGATCATACCACTGTGCCACTCCTGGATGTGAATGATGCTATTTCTGCTGCGCTGCGCTGCGCTGTGCTGCTTTGGTGTGCGTACTGTACTGTACCTGGTCATTGAGTTGATGGATGTTTTGATACAGAAGGCAGGGAGATGTACAAAAGTATGTCTAATGGAATGTTGTGTGCGCAACCAGCTGCCAATCTTGAAAGCTAGAATTGTTTTCTCCGAGACAAATTATAGCCCAATACATTAATTGCTAAGAGGGAGAAAGAGAGAGAGAGAGAGAGAGAGAGAGAGAGAGAGAGAGAGAGAGAGAGAGAGAGAGAGAGAGAGAGAGAGAGAGAGAGAGAGAGAGAGAGAGAGCATAAAGCCTGTATTGAGCTGGAGGCATGTCGTTATGGATGGCTTACACAGATGCCCCTACATGAAAATCAACCTGGGGTTGACGCTTCACTGCCACGGGGTGTAGACAATGTAATCCAATTAAGATAAAATGACAATTGTTTAGGGAAAAAAACAGCAGCGCTTAAAAACAGCACTGTAGATAAGCCCTGTGTCAAAGGAAGAGAATGTAGATATTGCTGTAAGACAGAAGCACAAGAGGTTTTTATACTACCATCCCCCCTCCTGTAATTCAACAACTGATGTAATGCGATTTTTCCACCTAAATTCACTCACATGCTCATGTACACACACATACACGCCTGCATGCACACGTACACGTACATGCACACGTACATGCACACGTACATGCACACGTACACGTACACGTACACGCACACGCACACGCACACGCACACGCACACGCACACACACACACACACACACACACACACACACACACACACACACACACACACACAGCTGCTCACTGCCACTACTATTTAAGGCTTTTGTGTGGCTTTTTCCACTTTGTGTTGAGTACTGCATCTCCTGCAAAATGTGTGCTGCACACAAGGGTTTGACACTAGCCTAGGGCTGTCCAATTCTGAATAATGTAGAGAGCACAATCTCTTGGATATACACACGCTGAACAGTGATAAACACAAATCTGGCTTCAGCGACAGTAGAACTGTAGAACTGGATAGGGCTGTTTGCGCTCTGTGGAAAACACATTACTTTAAATTATGTATAAGAAACGTTTTCTGAAGTATAACATAAATATAGTGTAACATTGATGTAGTCACTCTAGTTTCCCATGCTTTTACATCAACAGTGAATACATTGTTAGGTTTTATTTTATTTTATTTTTTTAAAGTATTTTTTGGTTTTTTTTGCCTTTATTATTACAGGACAGTATGAGAGTAGACAGGAAAAGATTGGGATAGAGAAATGGGGCAGGGCCGGGAAATGACCCCAGTCGGACTCCAACCGGGGTTACCGTGGGCATGCAAGCCAAAATGCCGACATTGTTAGGTTTTATCATGTTACAGTGACAACACCTTTTCTCCCATTTGCAACCGTCCACTGCCAACATATTATCTGTTTAATTGATAGTGAGGGGGGAGTGGCTGGCCCTCTGGCCAGTCCACATATGGTGTTTATACTGCTGCTCAGGTCTCCTGCCTGACCTTTGGCACTGTACAGCCTTTGAAGAGGGGAACAGTACACAGCACAGAGAGGTTTTTGTGAGGCACTTAAAAACAGGATCTGCACAGTACACACCCAACCTGTTTTCCATTCTGCCAAAGCAAGCACGCATTGCCCAGTTACAGGACTGGATGCAGGAACAGCAACAACAGAGGACATAGTCAGCACCGATACACTTCAACATCAATCCTAGAGACAGGTAGCCTGATTATCATCGACGTTCAAATCTATTAGAGACTTGGTCTGACCAAGAGCATAAAAATTAACATTTCCCAAACGGCATGGTTGACCCGCCTCTCTTGGTTTGCTTATGGTTGTTTGCTTACAGACAAAGTGGGAAGAGGTTCCCGTATTTTGGGGAACTCAGAAAGTACTTGCATTGCTCTTGACCTGACTAGTTGCAACGCCGAAAGTGTTGCGTCACTAGGAGGGCACAGCCTGGCTAAGAGATATGGCCTTCCCTTACATATGTTTTCTGGTATAAGCTTTATTTTATGTCCCTGTATGAGGAGACATAGTAAATGAGGCTGTGTGAGGACGGAGACATAAATAAGGTACCGTGTCACAACATGTGTGCAAAGATGTGACATTTTATATCTACACTGTATCTATAAGGATTCATTGTATGCATGGTGTAAGTGCACGATTATAATATCATGTGTTGTTACACGTACACAAACTGAAAAAGGCACTGTAAAATAAAGCGTTACCCTATGTTGTTTGTAAGGTAGAGTAGAGTGTATGGAATAGAGAAATGCTGAACTCTATTGAAGAAGTCCAGAGGCAAATACAGATTGCAGCATACACAATCCACAATCTACTTGTGATCCTGCAACAGCCCATTCAAGCACATGCCCTGCAATGCACACTTCTACTGGGTATTCAGTGTTCTTGCATTGCAGCAATGTTTAAGCTCGGGTAAGGATGAAAATGATATAATATGGTAGTGCCCTCGCCTGCCATGCAGCTGACCCGGTTTGATTCCCGGCCCGGGTCCTTTGCCGACCCCTCCCCATCTCTCCCCACTTGCTTCCTGTCTACCTCTCGTACTGCCCTGTCCATAATAAAGTCTAAAAGACCAAACAAATATCTTTAAAAAAAAGAAATGACAGAATGTGTACCAACCGCAGCAGAAGACAAGACAGCCCAGCTGGAATAGGCTGCTGTACATACTGTAATAAGTGCTGCAGATGTAGCCATACAGACACGTGGTAGCTACACACCACATCCACACCGTACAGTATCGCAATCTCTTTCAAATCATAGCTGTGGGGGGAAGAGATTGCTGAGCCTTGCTGTATGGCTGCAGTGCAATACTTTCACATTTCCATGGAAACCCATTTACTTTTGCAAACATTGCCCCCCACTCCCTTCCCCCACCCCATCTCTCCTGCTCTCTCCCACTTTCTCTCCCAATCTCTTTTTCTCTCTCTCTCTCTCTCTCTCTCTCTCTCTCTCTCTCTCTCTCTCTCTCTCTCTCTCTCTCTCTCTCTCTCTCTCTCTCTCTCTCTCTCTCTCTCTCTCCCTGTCATACATTATTATAGCAATCAGCAGGGGCTAGAAATGAGCAGTCTCCTTAATGTGTTCCCTACAGCTTCCATTCCCTCTACATCACGTGACAGTGTTGCTTTGCTCGTGAGGTGAGGGAATAGTTTAGGGGAAAAAAACCCACGCTGCCCTGCTGAGATACGGCATGATATGATGTGTGTAAATAACTGAACTTGATGGCAACCAACAAGCCTGATCTGATCTCAATAAGCAGGGCCAGCGCTAGGCATAGGTAGACAAGGCAGCCGCCCAGGGTGCCAGATGTCTTTGGGGCGCCAATTCCCACAGAATTACAGTGTCAAGTGAAATAAAGCTTACATTGATGATTATTCATGAGCACTCAGTAGGCCTATATACTGTATGTACGGTAGGTGCAAGATCAAGTCAAGTAGTCAAGTAGGTTTTATTGTCAATTTCTTTACATGCACTGGTCATACAAAGAATTTGAAATTACATTTCTTGCTTTCCCATACAGACATAGACTAATCTAGGTAAGGACATAGACAGTATAGACATAGACAGTACTTATACATGGACTTAAGACAGTATGGACATAGACAGTGCTCATACAGACATTTAAAGTGCAAGACTGGACAACAGAAGACTTGTAGAGGACATACATTAAGAGGTATTTGTTGTGCTTTTGTGCTTTTCCTAAAAAAAAGTCCTTTATAGCGTTCTGACATGGTAATAGTAGCATTTTGAAGAAAAATAAATATTAAAGAGGTCTGTCAAGTACACCAGCAGCAGTGTGTGTGTGTGTGTGTGTGTGTGTGTGTGTGTGTATGTGTGTGTATGTGTTTAGTGCAGGTAGAAGGTGCGGTGTGCGTCTTGTGTGCGTCTTGTGCCATCAGCTGTGCTCGATCAGATGTACGACACTATGTGTACAGATGCAAATGTATTACTGCACAAAAAGGAAGGAAAGGAGGGGAGTGGGTGTGCTTGCCTAGTCCACCAAATTGACTACACCCGGCCCTGTCAATAAGGATAAGAGTTCATTTAGTCTCTTCAGGAATCAAAGCTAGAATGCATAAGATGGAAATGGTGCAGCACAGACTGTTTTCACGGTAGCTGAGGCAATGTTGGCAATATTGGTGTAATGGCCTTAACGTGGTTGCAGAGCAGATCCAGGCTTAGTGAATAAAGCTGTCTGACACGGAGGAAGGGCAAAACGTCAACATCAGACTGTAAAACTGTATTTAATCTAGAAATTAATTTTGGGGTGACCTTTAAAATATCTGCTGTGCATCTGAATATGTGATTGTGGCCAAGTACCTTCCTATTATTTTCTGCCGGTTCAACTTCCTGACTGGCTGCTTCCTACATTGCCTCAATCCCTCTCCTCATTGGTTAATGGAGTGCCCATGACAGCTGAAAGGGTTACACACCACACTGCTATTAGGCTCGTTCGTGACGAAGCAGTGCTGCTTTTGCTAGGCAGTGGGCATGCGCACTTCGCCAGTTTGATGCATTCTGGTTAGAATTTTCGGTAACACTTTGTATGAAGCCCATATCTATAGTGCATTATGAGTACATTTATAACAACTTATAATGTTAGTTAATCATAGTGAATTATGACAGTTATAATGTATTATCAGCCCATTCACTGCTTGTAGTTTATAACCATTCACGAGCACTCAAAACACCCTAAGATTTATAATGCATTATAAGCTAGATTATAGTTATTCATGGCTGTTGATATACTCCATCATGAAGCGTTATGAGTGTAGTCAAAATACACTATGATGACGATGTGCATTATAGATTGTTATAAATGTGCTCATAATGCGCTATAGATACGGGCTTCATAGGAAGTGTTACCGAATTTTCTAACCACAATGCATCAAACTGGCAAAGTGCGCATGCTCACTGCTTAGCAAAAGCAGCACTGCTTCGTCACGAACGAGCCTACTCTCTCCTTTTGGTTCAACTCCACCTTCTTGTGCCATCAGCCAGACGTTTTGAATATTCTGAAAGTGACTTGGTAGAGAGCTAGAATTGTTCTTTGAACCAAATTATGCTCTTGGACAAGTACAAGGTTGAGCAAAGAGAAGGCAACAAATCTCAGGTCAATATAAAAACAATGCACACGGCATACAGTTCATTTTTTTCCGAAACCGTTCGCTCCACAAAATTAAGTTAAAAAAGAACAGTATTCAGTGTGTGATGTTTAGTGAACTTTTCATATTGATCAAGTTTTCCTGCCTTTACACCTGCACTTGGACAACTGAAGGGCTGTGCACAAGGACTTCCATGTACTTTAAAAAATATCAGGTCCTAGCACTCAGGTTCAGAAGCAACTTTATTGATGGGCTACTGCATTAAAGAGAAAAATACACAAATCGGCCCTGCGGCCTTCATCAGGGTGTATTTGCAACATGGACCAAAATGAGAGAGCGGTGGAGATAACGGCTTGGGATTTGCTGAAGGCACAGTGCTGATGAGATGAAACTTACACACTCTTTCTTTAATGCAGCCCATCTCAGGAGAAACCATGTCAGCAGCATTCGCCTTCTATCCTCCCATCAGTGTCTCTCTCTTCCTTCAGCTGTCAATCTTCAGAAGGTTGCCCACGTTTGATTCCTGAATTATCTGTCAATCAATACTCCTAAAGGCTTGCAGAATTTCACATAAAAAAGATAAAATGTTTATAGGGATGGGGACTTTTTATTTATTTATTTATTTTTTTAACTTTTTGTACATAACTAATTTCAGTGTTTTGTTAAGAAACCATTCAAGTGTCTGGCAAAGGTGCCTATTTGCTCAGCAGATCTGAAGGCGTATTGTTCTATTTTGGAGCATCATACTAAAATGTTTGTGTTGTTTTCCGCAGTGCTGTCGGAGCCTCTTGGGATCTGGCCATCAAGACATAACCTGCCACAAACTGGAGTCACTGAGACCTGCACTAAGGCCCATCCCATGCCTTGAACATGTAAGTCAGCCAGAAGACGGCGACTGCTAGTGGGAACACTTCTATTGCTGCAAGTCTTCCACAGCTGCTCGGAAAACTACTGGATCCACAGAAGTGATTACTTTTCTCTGAGCTTTGTGTCAGATGTAGCCTACTGCACATTTAAAGCTGAGCAGGCAAAAAGACACGGCATCCCTTGAAGAAACATTCCAAGCAAATTTGATTATGATCTCTTTAACATAATTGCTTTGTTACAACGCAAGGAGGTATAAAAAAAGGAAAACAAAACATTCATTTTACTCACACGTATGACATTATCCCTTCTCCAGGTTGGCTTTTTATGCAATGCCCTGAAACAACATCCATTAACGTGATGCATGACAGAACTGGCTTGCGTTTCATTATGCTTGTCCATCCCCTCTACCTGTTGATCTGACTCTTGTGTTCCGGAATCTAATTTCCAAAAGGGAAGACATTAGCACTCTAATGGCCAATGACACCTTCAATCATGTAACGCAGGAGATGTGAGGAGGAGAGACAAGCCAAGTCTAATTGGAAATTGTTCCTGACAAGAGGAACGTCAGATCAGCAAGAGCTTGCTTCACGGGGGCTTGGGACAAAATCACACTAGCTTGCTAGACATTATTGCTGCTGAATATGAAAAAAATAAACACCCAACAGTAACAAAGCCACCAGGACATCCTCTCTCATCGCAATTTCCTTCTCGTGCTTGTCTGGGGTAGACAGCGCAATGCAAAACTAATTTTTTAAAAATTGGATTACAGATAAGATTATCGCTACATCTGCTCCCATCCAGACGGGGCTAAACCTCTCCGTGCCATAATCCAGACATATTCTCGCTGGGGAGAGGTGAGAAAGCAGGTCACTGCGCTGGATGTTCATCACACACATCTGATCTGATACAGTATAGCAGGCCTACTGTACTCAAACTTGCGGCCCTCTGTGGCCAGAGCGACTGACATTAAAAAACTGAATACAGTTCAATGGAATTTTGCTGCTGTCTTCTTACTATATGCGGCCTCTTTGAAAAGCCAGTGATTTTTCCTACTTGTCCCTCTTGGCACTGAAGTTGAGTAGCACACTGCTGTGCTACAGTGTATCTACTAGGGACGAGCAGCAGCAGCAGCAGCAGCAGCAGCAGCGATGGAGAGTTTGGACGAACTGGAGCACCCCTTGCTGGGAAACAGCCCCACAAACTCTTGCCTGCATGGCGGCTCCGAGGGGGGCTGTGGCGGAGGAGTCTACACAGGCATCCTGGTGAGGTGCGAAGACGAGAGAGCGCTTCACTCTCTCGCCTGGAGGAGTTACTGCGCCTCCACCACGGACATCCACCAGCACCACCAGCAGTACCTGGATCCCTGCGCTCTCCCCAGCACCCTGGAGTCCTCCATCTACCCCTCCGCCCCGATGTGGGTCACCGCCGACTCCCTGGGCCTGCATCATAATAAGGACTATCTGGAGACGACCTTTGTGGATATCGGGCCCAACTCTCTGGAGCTGGAGAAGAAGCTGCTGAACGAGGCCAAGGATGCCCACAGCTTCTCCTACAGCATGGACGATGAGGACGATCTGCTACCAGACTTTGAGGTAAGCCGATTTAAACAGTCACATGAACATGAACATTACATTACACTTAGCTGATGGTTTTATCCAAAGCGACTTACAGACATTATAGGGTATCGGTTAGAGTCCCTAGAGCAGAGTGGGGCTGGGTGCCTGATGCTTTTATCCAAAGGGACTTACAGACATTATAGGGTATTGGTTGCAGTCCCTGGAGCAGAGTGGGGCTGGGTGCCTGATGGTTTCATCCAAAGGGACTTACAGATATTGCAGGGTATTGGTTGCAGTCCCTGGAGCAGAGTGGGGTTAGGTGCCTTGTTCAAGGGAACTTCATCCATGGAGGGAGGAATGGTGGGGGTTGGAATCTGCAACCCTGGGATCTACAGTCCTTAACCATTACACTCATAATTTGGTGGTGCTGCCCTTTCCACACTGTTAAGATTTAACCATTGCTTCAAGTATGGCACAGGCTATGACCTGAGAGCAGTCCTAAAAACCATTTTAAAGGAGGTAAAAGGTTTTGAAAGTCTCAAAGGCATATCATAACTGACATTTAAACCATCTAAAACTGGTGAAAAAATAAGCGGTTATTATTAGGATGGAATATTGCAGGCAATTCAATAAAGCCTGGTGAATAATAAAGCTCTCAGCTGATGTAAAGCTGATAACATGACAGCATGATGATGCAAGTTTCCATTATGCTTCATATTAAAGATCTCTATCAGCATTCAATAATGCTTAATATTGAAGTTGCATTTATATTATATTTTATATTTTTTCTTCATGGTTGTTGTATTGAAGAGGCACTGAAATACTATAGTATATTGTACACAAATTATGAGCAGTATATAAGTATTTTCAGGTAGGCCTACATTGAGTAAAAAAACAGATTAACACGGTAGTTATTGCCGTGAATGTTGTTTTGTGGTGATGATTTCGTCCAATAAGACCGAGTGCTCCACATAAATAGCCTCAATTTAGTGGATTCATTACCTTGAATCATTTTTGACTCACTTTGCCTTTTGTATTGTCATAGCAACACTATTCACTCATAGCCCAGTCATTTCAGTCTTTTTCTGTGCTTTATGAATTTTAAGTATAACCTAACTAGTAAATAATAAGAAAATAAAGTTAAAATGTATTTGTTTTCAATCACTATGTACCGCTTGCCCACAACCCCCACCAATATGAATGGAATGGAACTTCCCCGCACACCAAATCAGAAAAACCAAACCATTCTCAACCAAAAGTACAGTAGTACATATGGAGCCTCTTCACCAAACAGCTCACTAAAGAATTCCAGGTCTTGAAAAGGGCCAATAAATGTTTCCCAAACGCCCAAGATGGCCCAGCCGTGGCTTAGTCGGCTGGGCACTGGACTGCTACGGGGGCGACCCGGGTTTGCTTCCCGACCCGGGTCATTTCACGATCCTCCCCCGTCTCTCTCTCCCATCTCGTTTCCTGTCCCACTCTTCACTGTCCTGTCTAATAAGTTGAAAAACCCAAATATGTATAAATTAATCTCTGTCCTCAAAATGTAACATAAATACCCCATTATGATCATGTGAAAAAAGAGTTCTTGAGAGTTTTTGAAAATGTATTAAAATTAAAAAACATTAAGCCTTCACTTAATACTTTGTAGAACCACCTTTGGCAGCAACTACAGCCTCAAGTCTTTTTGGATATGATGCCACAAGTTTGGCAAATCTTAAGGCAGTTTTGCTTATTCACAGCGATTCACTTTTTCCACATTTTATTACGTTACTGCCTTATTCCAAATTGTATTAAATTGATCTCTGTCCTCAAAATGTAACATAAATACCCCATTATGACCATGTGAAAAAAAGAATTCTTGAGAGTTTTTGAAAATGTCTTGACTTGACTTGATACATATATATTTAAAACAAACACCCAAGATGCAAACAGACATTCCCCTGTGCTGTGCTGTGGGCGGCCTGCGCACCACACCAAGCCCAGCAGTCATGTCCTGCTCCGATCCGACTGCATCAGAGACATGCCCTGCCCTTCGCCATTAAGCCACACTGACAGCATCACCACATGAGCCTTTAACAGAGAGCAGGAGCTTCGGGCTCTTGTGTACTTCTGTGCTCACGTAAGTCGTGACACGTTGCACACCCCTTTGGGCACAAGTGCGCTCCTGTTGTCTCAGTCAGACACAGAGAGCACTTCGGGCTCTTGTGTACTTCTGTGCTCACGTCATGACACGTTAGTTGCACACCCCTTTGGGAACAAGTGCGCTCCTGTTGTCTCGGTCAGTCGTGCGTCAAAGCTTTAGTTTAGCCGAGAGGCCTAAGTGCAATCACTGCACCGTAAAAGTAGCCTGATTATCATCGACTTTCAAATCTCTTCGAGACTTGGGCTGACCAAGAGCATAACAATTAACATTTCCCAAACGGCATGGTTGACCCCCCTCCCCTCCCTTGGTTTGCTAATAGTTGCTTCCCGATTTTTAGGGAGCTGAGAAAGTACTTGAATTGCTCTTGACCTGGCTAGAAGCAACGCAGAAGGCGTTACGTCACTAGGAGGGCACGGCCTGGCTACCGTAAAAGCTCCCTTGTTGTGATTTATTTGGTCCCATACTGCGACCTTCTCCTGCTGCGGCGAATGATGTGAGGTGAATGTTGTTGTGTGGACAAATCGCCATTCGCCATAGACATGCACTGTGGTCCTGATGCACCTCCAACACTGAGTGATGACGAAAGAAGATTAACATCCTGACTGGGGAAATAACGTGTACTGTACCCTGGGGAGAAAGTCATTTTCGTTTCTTACCGGTGCTACCCCCCACCACCACCCACAAACAAACAATAAACCATCAAAATAAACATGAGCATTATATATCTATAATTTGCTGCATGGCTATTTCTCTTCATAGGAGGACACTTGTCTCAAATGGCATAGTGTGATTGTATGTGTTTTCTACTGAAAGAGCAGACCTTACTTTTTTCAAATGTAGGATTTTGGGCAGCATTAAACCTATTCTCTTACCGGTACAGTACTGCGTACCAGCTGTAAATGTTATACCGGTGCTGGGCACCTGTGTACAGCCGTCTACTTTCACCACTGACTGTACCATGCATGCAACGCCAGTGTGTTGCTGACCTCACAGTCAACATTATCTGCTGGTAGGTAGCCTATAGTAAAATCAATTCACTTACAAAAAGTGTGGATGTGGTCATAAAAGACAGCGGGAGATAAATTGAACATTTTTGCAGTATATTTAACCATTTTAGCCCGATAACTCGAATATGTTGTTTAAACTTTGGTGCCTGTAGACACATATAGGCTATGCTGCATTCAGGCTCTTGAGATTTTAGCTTTTTAAATAAAAAATGTGGGTATGTTGCAGCTGAATGAACACATTCTAATGCGAGAGGAGGGTCTTTAAATGCAACTTATTTTATGTATTTTTGTACCTCAGAGGCTTAGATATTTAGGTTTTTATAGGCTAAGGGCAACTTTCCCAGCAGGCGTTTTTTTGCAGGTGCTTTAGGCATCAATGGGTTAAACAACAAAGCTGTACAAATCTATCAAGACCCATCTCATCCCATGTATTCTGAAAACATGTCCCTGCCATCTGGCTTACATCCTGGCAATGTGCCGTTTCTTACTGCAATGTTTGTCCTGGTGGGATGAGTCAAGGGACTTCATCAAGGAACAGATGTCAATAAACAAGTACCAATCAATGACAACATTCTCTGTTACCACACCAACACAATCACCCAGGGCAATACCAGGTATTAGGTATGTTACTGCTGTAAACAGTATTTCTGCTGGTGGCACATTATGCTCCTTATTGTATTGGTCTGCTGTTTTTTTTATTAAAGCAAATTGTACATATTAATCTAATCGTTATACTACTGTATTTTATATTACACTCTATTTTAACTGCAGATATTCCTATCTATTATCCATTTGTGATGTACGTCTAAATCCCTAAGCAATAACTTAAATGTTCTGTCGAATACCGAATCCATTGCTTAAGATTTGACCGAATCCCTCATTTCTATTTCACTCTGTCTGTGCATCTATCCAAGTGACATACTGTAGTTAGTAGAAATGAAAATCATGCTGCATTTCCTCCACAACATGCACAATTATTTGCTGGTATGGAGTAATGTTGTGACAGGTGTGATAGATACAGGCACCTAATGTAAGAGAATGCTAAGGCCATTTACTGTATATACGGTAATACATTTAAAATGACGAGACGAGAAGAAACCATCCCACCTGGCTTCAATCCCAGTGCCCTGGGCCTGGGCATACTGTACTATACATACAGTATGTCCAGGCCTGAATAGGGGGAGACATCGGGCCCGGGCACTTTTGGCTTAAAGGGGCCCCTCATAATTAGTGGCACAGAACTGACTCACCGATGGGCCCGGCACTCTCGTGGGCCCCTATTTTCAGAAATTTAATTATGATTATTTTATTTTTTTACATTTCTGAAAATAGGGGCCCATGAGGGTGCAGGGCAACCAGGAAATGCCCGGTATGCCAGATGGCCAGTCCAGCCCTGAGTATGTCTGTGGTCCAGGGGTGAATTTCTCAAAAGAGAAGTTGTTAGCCTGTTAGCAACTTCGGTATTGCCAATGGGAAAATGTATTGAAAACAGCAAAGTAGCTAATGTAGTAAGCAACTTTGGTTTTGAGAAATCCACCCCAGGACGGGGTACAAAATATAGATTTTGACCACAACACCAAACATTATTATTTTTTTAGATTTATAATTTCTTTTCTTGTATTTACATTTACTACCATGTAACTGCTGCATCATTGGAGGGTTTCATGAAAAAAAAATGCAAATGTCTACTCACTCTTAGGACTCCTCCAGCGATGAGTTCAGCGACACAGACAGCGAGATCAACTTCCCCCTGATGATCCCTCAAGACTACCTTGGGCTGGCCTTCTTCTCCATGCTCTGCTGCTTTTGGCCTCTAGGAATCGCAGCCTTCTACCTGTCACAAAAGGTAAGGTGACAACTGACCATGGTGTTTTAGTTGATGTGACCATAGACATAGATCTCACTGCTCTGTCGTCACTCCCTCAAAACCCCGCCCCAGAGCCCTCTACCCCGCCCGCGTTGATTCAAAACACATCTCTGTGTTGTGATTGGTTTAGTTGCCATCTGCCAGATTCAGGGCAATGTTTTCAAAATGTACACTGGTTCGAGGCCAGACAACCAAATGCAGGCAAAACATTTTGCTGTCCAGCAGTTGGCGCTGGTTTTCCAGGCTACTAGAGAACGCCATCAGGGTCGGAGAAAAGGTAAACAGAAGTCTTTAAGGTGAAAACCTTGGGTATGGTATACCTAAGACAGAAATGTGACATTGGGTAGAATATACTATACTACCTAATACAGAAATTAAACATTTAGATGCCATGCCTAATACAGAAACTACATTTTCATGAGGAGAACTTGCATCAGCAGATAACTTCAGCAGGTAACTTTTGATGATGACAGTCAAGACACTATCTGAAAATCAAAAGCCCTTCCTGTTGTTGTCTGGCAACAATGCTAAAAATATTAGAGAGTAGAGTAGAGACTAAAGTAGTGCATTAATCCCGAGGGAAATTAAGGTGTCCAATAGCATACACATAAATACAGAAAAGTATACACACACCATTACACATACCGTACGTAGGCCTATGTGCAATGCACATACCGTAGGCCTATGTACAATCTTTTTAAGGATTTCACAAAGTGACCTCTACAACAAATTATAAAGCATTTCAATCTTTGTTTAAATTTACATGATTTAAAAGTAAAGCATTTTGTGGATTTTGTTTTAAAACCAACAGTATGATGATATTATTTGAAATGTTTAGCCTGCCATGTTTTATTATTATTTTTTATACCTGGGTTCCATCTCAATTAAAAGTAAACAGGGTGCTGCTGGGGGTGAAACATCCGAAGGTTGCAACTATTTGACATTCAAGGCAACTCCTCTCATTTTTTCCAGCAAATTGCAGCGTGACAACCTGGCCTGCATGTCAGCTGCTGAGATATTGCCTTCTAAAAATAAATAAGAAGAGCAAGAGAAGGTCAAGTGGGGATAGCACCAGGCAGCACTTGAAGAAAGGTTACGGCAGGTGCTGAATTTAAAAAAAAAACTATATCGGTATTATAGAAAGGTCAGAGAGGACTCGGACTTCCAATGTTCTTTGGTATTATGAACTGATAACCAGCAGGAAAAGACAAAAGAAACATGGTGATCCTTTAGAATGGCTCTACACGGCCCAACCTGGGCTCAAACGGCTGGACACTGGACTGCTACAATGGCAACACGGGTTCGATTCCGGCCCAATTCATTTGTCGATCCTTCCCCATCTCTAGCTGCAACCTCTCTCCCCACTGGTTTCCTGTCTCACCTCCACAGTCCGATCTCCAAAATTAAAGGCATAAAAAGCCCCCAAAAATAGGGCTGTACGACTGACTGACATGACATTTTCCTAATGACTAGACATTTTTGTGGTCTTAGTTGATGTACAGTTGTCTTGACAAAGATACTTACTGACCACATGGCCTTTGTTCACGTCAAGTTGTCATGACAAATACATGAAGACACACACCCGTTCCAAATAAAGTGAGCTTGACAATAAAAAGCCAAAGGATAATTTACTGCATGATAATTAATGGCGAATCTCACATCGTAGTTAAGACAAAGTCATGTCAGTCTTATGTGCACTAGCCTGGCGATGCCATCCTATGTACTCCGCCACATTGGCTCCGCACATACAGTAGTCTGGCGAAAGCCTCCTAGCTTGGTTCGCTCACTGTCAGTAAACAGTTGAGAGAGGTGACGCAGAACTCATCCCTTGAGTCCGTTACTGATTAGTTAAAGGGCACCTCCTGCCAATTTCAATGTGCTGTTGTATTGCTCACGCTACCCTTGACTTGTCAGTACCCGGTGACGCTGCATTTTTTGGCTCAGCCCTTTCCGAGATATGAGCTATTCTAATGGGGGCAACTTTTGTTTATATTTCAAAAAAACATTTTTATGTATTCCGAAAAACATCCAAAAGGTTATGCATCATCAGCAGACAGCTAGCAAGCAGCGATACCTTTAGGGAAAATATTTGGAGTAGGCCTATGCTCATTTTTTAAAAAATGTAAACAAAAGTTGCCCCTATTAGAATAGCTTATATCTCGGAAAGGGCTGGGCCAAAAACTGCTGCGTCATCGGGTACTGACAAGTCAAGGGTAGCGTGAGCAATACAACAGCACATTGAAATTGGCAGGAGTTGCCCTTTAAGGTAACACTATTCACACTTTTGTCTTGTTATTCATATGCTTTTGCAACACTATATCGTAACAGTCATGCTAATAAAGCACCATTTGGATTTTAATTTGAATTCTGAACTCCAATGAATTTAAATTGTGCAGTAAAGGTCATATCATCTCCCACCCTCCATGGAGACGAATTCCTCTTTGCTTTCGCCAGACTGTTTGACGGAGTCAAACCTATTCACTTTGCTGAAAATACTCAACTACATCATATCAACATTGCTATGATGACATTACAGAGAGTCTTAAGTAACAGATCAAGACATAGCCATTACAATTTTGGTGACAGTAGGGTTATAACATACTGTAGGCTCTGCGCAAAGGGGTTAAATAGAGTGTGTTACTAGAAATAGGCCACATTACTTTCGCTTTGTTGGTTCTCATTGCCACGGCCTTCTAAAAATAAAAAAGAAAGAGCAACAAAAGGTCAAGAGAGGAGACCAGCCACAGCACTCGAATTTTAAAAATATATCAGAACGACAAAAAAGGTCAGAAAGGACTTGGACAACCAATGTTCTTTTTTGCAGTTGTGAACTAACAAGTGGTAAACTGACAAAAGAAATGCATTACCATGGCTTTGCATGTGTTCTTCTTCTCTCCCCATGGCGCGTCGACCGCAGACGAATAAGGCAGCGGCGCAGGGGGACATCCAGAGTGCCAACGCGGCGTCGCGTCAAGCCCTGTGGCTCTCCGTGCTGTCCATCATCTTCGGCATCATCACATACATCTGTGCCGTCGCCGCCCTCATATCCTACCTGTCTGGGAAACCGCCATAGGACACACCTGACACACACACACACACACACACACACACACACACACACACACACACACACACACACACACACACACACACACACACACACACAGCTCAACACGTCATATGCAAACACAGAGGACTGCCAACAAGGCTGCTGGAGCTGCAACTTAGGGGTGAACTTCTCAAAACCAAAGTTGCTTACTACATTAGCTACTTTGTTGTTTTCAATGCATTTTCCCATTGGCAACTACTGGAGTTGCTAACAGGCCAACAACTTCTCTTTTGAGAAACGCACCCTAGTATAGTACCAAAATCAGGGAGCAGTTCTACCCACGTGGGTGCCCTAGGTGAAATGTAGATATGGAGGGCCTTTTGAATTACTTTAGCTCGTGTTAACCATGGCTGGGCTAACTATTCAGGGTGCCCTACAGAGGGCAGATGTGGTGAGGTCCTAGGGCAGGGGTCTCCAATTATATTTCTCCAAGGGCCAAATTATGTTGAGCAAATGTGGCTGCGGGCCAAACCAACGCCCCAAACCAATGAGACACAAGTTAGAGAGAACAGATTTTCCCGTTTCCATTTCCCCTTCTTGTCAATGTCTGTTTATGAGACTGTTACTGTTAGCACAAGATATAACTCTCGACTGTAAATGCTTTCAAAAGATAAGACCCACTGAAGTTTTAGTGATCGAAAATCACATCATATTTTCATTTGTTCTGACCTCATGGCGGGCCAAATGTTTGCCATGCCCGGGCCAGATTTGGCCCATGAGCCTTTGTTTGGAGACCAAGGCCCTAAGACCAAGGCAATTGCCTAGTTGGTCTATTGGTAAAACTGTCTCAGACCAACTATCTTACAAATTACCTGGTTGCGTCTGTGCATTTAAAACTGGTGATGGCAATGATTTGCTTCTCTATCTAGCAAGTTAATCAGCTGTTAACAGAGAAATTAGATTACGAGAAGTTCACTCTCGTTGGTTCCCATTGTAGCCGGTAAGCTTTTGCAGTTCCTGTTGGTTGCCCAATAGAGGGCGAACGCGGGCAAGGGAAAACCCCATTGACATCCATTCAATTGCTGGCGAACGCCAACTATCGCCAATCACCGGTGAGTGAACCCCCTCTGCTGTTAATCAGCAAGTCATTCACTACCGGTAAATGACTGGACACATACATGGTAAGTAAGTAAGTAAGTATACATGGTACTCCATTACAGCTCCTGAAGCCAAGTTGCCAAGTACTGATTTAGCCATTTATCGCGCGCGCACACGCACGCACGCACGCACACACACACGCACACCATGTTTTTTGGAACAGAATTGACTTTAGACAGATCTGCATGGCTCCTACATCCCTAAGGTTTTGTTTGGAACGTGTACAGTACACTTCAATGATTGAACATTTTTATTTTTGTTTTCCACTGGCACAGATATTGCAACAGCCATGCCAGTCTAATCAAGTTAAGTTCAGTCTCAGCCTCATCTCTACAGATATTTTTAAAACAGCTTCATTACTGGCCATATGATAATAATGAATGCAGATATACTACACTGTTACAAACACTGTTGTTGATGTTATTAATAATAATAATAATAATAATAAATTGAAGTCAAAGAGGTACACAAACAATAAGGCTGGGGGGGGGGGGGCAAGCCCAGTGTTTTTCGACACTGAGGTTGGGACCCCAAGGGGTCGCCTGAAATTCAAATGGGGTCGTCTGAAATGTCTAGGTGTGAAACAAAGAATGCTGATAAATATTACTAATTATAACACAAAAAGTATTAAATATTCGGACTGAAATGCAAAGTTAGCTTTTTCTTTTCTTTTTTTTTGACCAGTAAAAAATGTGTATGGGGTCCCCAGATATTTGGGGTGTCAAAATGGGGTCCCAGTCCGAATAAAGGTTTGGAACCACTGGGCTAGCCAAAAAACATAACAATGAGGATAAAATACAACAATACTCTAGTGTTATGATGCATTCCATGATTTCCATATGTATAATATTCAAAATTTTGATATTTCCATATGACACTCACTCTCCACACTGTTTATAAACATGTACAATATTGCGCTCATTATAATAACAAGTTTGGTTTTTGTAAAAACGAATGAATCATTTACAACAATCACACTCACACACCACAAAAGAAACGTCAACGCTGATGGCAGTGAGAGGAGAACTGAACAGGTTTCTTGGAACCAGAACACAACACACACATCACCCACAAGAGCTCAATCACTTCCTACCAAAGTCTCCAGAAAAGGGCCTGACGATAAGTGCTATATAGTGCCATTAGAGGGGGCTGCCAGTGGTGTCCAGCTCCAAAAGCCATCTGTCTTCTTCTTCTCAGAGATGAAAATGAAAAAGTGACAAAAAAAGACTACATGTTCTCGCAACTTTTTAAATAAAAGGTGGAAGCACTATAGCAAGAGCTCTTGTTGTTTGACCGACACACATCCTGTATGTTTTTTTTTTTTTTAAAAGAAAAAGACAAAGGCAGCAATTCTCGCTTGCTCTTACCTGTCATGACTCTGAATATGCAGCTGCATTATTCCATGTACACGGATTACATTTGTGACACCAGAGGCTATGGGAGTCCAAGGAGACTGAGACAGCAGAGCGTGGAGAGACACTCAAGCCTCCCAAGACATTGCACACAAAGACAGACATTAACCTTTTCCAACAGACCTGCATGTCAATAGGTGGTGCTTCCAATTGTCTTGAAATCATGCTTACGTTTCCAGCCACATGCTACCTTTTCCCCTGAGTCTTTGGATGAGAAATCTGGTTTCAGCAGAGCAATCTGTGGGACGGCAAGGCCTGCAGATGGTGAATCGAGGAGACGGCTCAGCCTGTAAAAATAGCCCACAACTGTCAGATAAGCGGAGACTGAGAGCCATGTTGTCACAAGTCTGCCATCCAGGGCCCGTGGGATTTAAAGCCACTGTCAAGAAGCATGGCGACTTTGCACCTTTGTTATAGGAACTGACTGTAACTTTGTTGTTTTGTTGAGGGAAAGGGTAATTTTGCAGTGCTGAGGAGATAAAAATGTGCCAAAAGCAAAAATGTATTTGCTAAAGAATATTTCCTTTGGCTATTACGCCAAAATGTTGTGTGGTTAACAACCAAAAAAATTGCAAACTTAAAATTTCTTATTATAAATTTCATGGACTTCTCATGATATAAACTATGTGGTGTCAAATCATTGGTCAATGTTTCACCTTTATTCATTGAGGCAACCATGTGATATGATATTTTTTGAGAGCAACAGTGTAAGATTAAGGTTCAGAATGATGCTTGAGGACAACAAAAAAGGGCTGGCTGTGTGTCTGCGCTTTCAGTTGGGCTTAATTGACATGTACATCTGACAAATGTCTTGATTTCTGTGAAGCCAGTGTTTTTCTGTCCCAATAAATGTCATCTGTTACAACTGAAGTACTCCATGTTTAAGTATTTTATTGTATACCATCCTACAGCTCCCATGACTAAAAATATGTGTAAACAGAATTTTGCTTATTTTAGTATACAGTACAAAACCTGACTATATTGTGTGAGCAAAACCAAGATTCTCAACGTTCCCTAAAGTTATTATTACATACACATTTTGCTCATGCTTGCTGCATCTATACATACCAGGTCACCCTAATTTTTTGAAAAGGTTTGATTACCCATCAAGTTGGTTAAACTGGACAGATCAATGAAATCTAACCAACCTGTTTCACACATTTATTACATAGGAATAGGAGTTTTAATCCATTTTAGCCGTACCTTTGGTTTATTAGAGAATGGACGCTTTCCCCCCTCTTTTGCATGCATGAGGCTCATAGACCTCATTCGGCGGTGGCGGGAGACTGTACAGCATCTTGCCCAGCAAGTGAATCAATGTAGAACCACAACTAGCAATTATTAATGCCAAAAGGTGTCCACCCTTTTGATTAGTCAAAAGTTAAGGATACATTTTGGTCTATTTTGTGCATAGCTTTGAATAATGTTAAATGTAATTTATTGTGATGAATTGTTTAGCCATTCATTCCACACTTTTGCCGATATCAACTGGCTTATTAGTTCTATGCATTCATTTCAGAGAACAATGACACAATGAAATGAAATTTTAGACCAGAACTGAAAATGAGATGGAGCAAACTTAATTGTCAGAAAAAGTATTGTGGAAGAAAGTGTGGTGATGCCAAACTTTTGTCTGGTGGCTTTCTTTCAGACCATTGTTACAACTCTGTAAAACTACATACCACAGGCAAGAGGATGTCTCGTGAATTAACTGTGCACATACAGATGCATATTTTACCAACAACAGTTTTCAGACTGTTCATTAATTTAAATAGGTTGAAATGATTTTGCAAAATAAAACTACTCTTACGTGTACAGAGATGAACTGAAGTATTAAATGTCAACTTCCCATGTACTGTATATATCTGGAATCCTCACCTTGCAGATGTAAGCAATTTTAAAAAGCTAGCAACAACTAACTAGCTAGTAACTGACTACATCAAATCAATATTTGGGCTGACATGACTGTGTCCATTTTCATTGATTTATCTGTGAAACTGTCCACACCTTGCCATGTTCAGTTTGAAGCATTATTAACCCTTTGAGGAGTACCATCGCATATACCACGTCATTCGAACTTCGGCAAAAGTTTTGAGTTCTCACTATGGGACAAACACTGCAGAATTTGTAATGCAAAATTCCATGGGAGCTGTAGAATATTACAGAAAATTTCAAGAAGGACTGGGAAAAAACTCCCTCCTCTTCAAAGTTAAGCACATTTAAATATTACAATACAATACGCATCACAGGGGTAAAAATGTATTGGTTAAGAATTTATTGGAGAAT
This sequence comes from Engraulis encrasicolus, assembly GCF_034702125.1. Taxonomy (NCBI): domain Eukaryota; kingdom Metazoa; phylum Chordata; class Actinopteri; order Clupeiformes; family Engraulidae; genus Engraulis; species Engraulis encrasicolus. The sequence continues at coordinate 28,836,806 of NC_085864.1, read as the reverse complement.
CACACACTACAATTCCATTATTCCATTGATGAAGTATACACACATGCATAATGAAGGCATCATGAATTTACAAAATGTACAAAAGTCCCAACAAAGTAGTGAGGTCTTCTCACTTGTGATTACTGAAGCTTGGAATAGCGCCGACGCACTGAATCTCTGTAGAATTGGAAAATCCGCTCTGAGGCTCTCTGACTTAAAGCTATGGCCTCTTGAAGCTGGGGAGACAAGGAAAGAAAAGAAAAAAAAACACAATTAGTGGCAAATTACTGAACTGACAAATTCACTGTATACCTGTAGTGTACATGTTTTATATAATGTGTGTAATTTCATATAATCACAGGTATCAGATATTTAAAAGTTTGGTGTGCTTCCCACTACTGTACACAGTAGTTTAAAATGTAACAACATTACAAATGTTAACATGCGTACCTCTTGAACTGAGATGGCTCCTTTTGTTGAGGTCATCATCACTCTTTTCTCGATGCTATCAATCGCAAAGGTCATCTGAGCTCGGCTCTCCTAAAGAAAAAGGTTGAGACGCCTCAGTTAATCTCTTAACTGTAGTAGAAGTGTAAAAGTATTACATTTCAATCAAATGGGACATTAACCACTTCTTCCCTTTCTGGGGGGCATCACAAATGGAATGGGAACTGAAGTCATTATATGGATTGCACGCAGGGACGCCGACAAGGGGGGGACAAGGCGATCTTCATGACATTTTATATACAGTGGAGTATTTTTTATTAATCCTGAGGTAAATTAGGGTGTCTGACAGCTTACATAAATACACAAATACAAAACATACACAAAGACCTAATACACATTGTTGCCCATTGCAGTGAACATATAGCACACATTTCAGTACACTTGAGTATCAATTGGGTGGGGCCTTTCACATTACTTTGTACCAGGCCTGTACAAAACTGTCAGTGGCCCTGCATGCATGCAGCACACAGAAGGAAACGACCCCTACCTTCTCCTGCTGTGATGTGGGATCCGTAATGATCTGGCCCTCTGAGCTGATGACGCAGGTGATGCCACAGAAGAGACAGCTCATGGGCAGGCCGGCGTCCATCAGAGCCATGCAGGCCGCATTCAGGCAGCACGCCAGGAGCTGCACTTAGGTCAGGAAGCACAACCAGCATACCAGCTAACTATCTGCAGTGATGGGCAAACTGGATTTAGAAGCTACAATCCAGTGCCACATATTCCAAATTACCTTGTTTTACCTATTGCCTAATTGGACAGGGTCTTATGGAATACGTGGCACTGGATTGTGGTTTCTGAATCCATGTTGGTGTTGGCCATCACTGACTATCTAAACACATACCACATCATCAGTGGATATCCCAACTTGAGATAGTGATAACCCCTTTACATATGTTGTCCAATAATTCTCAAAATCAGCTCACCCTTATATCCTTATATCCTCACATGACATTTGGCTTGTGCTTTCACACAAAACGCCCTGCAGCTATTACAGGGTATTGGTTACAGTCCATGGAGCAAAATGAGGTCCATCAGTTCAGAGCCATGCAGGCCGCATTCAGGCAGCACAGCAGGAGCTGCAGTTAGGTCAGGAAGCATGACTGCACACCAGCTAGCTGAACACATAACAAATCATCAGTGGACATGCCAGCCTCAGAAAATGAAAATCCCTTTTTACATATGTTCAAAACCAGCTCATCCTTATGACAGAACATGTCAATTATGAAAAGGGTAGCTCAGACTAATCATGGATATACCCACTGGTGTTCACGTAGCTGTGAGTTTTTTTTACTTTCTCAGACAACACGTGACAACTCTATCCACGATTCCACGTTTGTCCATCATAAAGGCAAAACATGGGCATTGAGAGTCAGTATAAGAATAAAATTCAGATCTAGCAATGTTCCACTGATTTTAATCCTGTGATGGCCCATCTTCAGGATTTACCAAATTACATCTCTGGGAAACAATCCTGAATTGGAAAGGATACAGAGCCGTCATCGTGTATCTCCTGAAGGATGAGGGTGAGGGAGGATCGAGGATGAAGGGAGGACAGGAGAGCCGCCTCACACGTCTCGCGCACGCACTGCTCTCTGGCCCTCTCTGGAACACCTGGGGAGGGAGAAGACAACAGTCAAATGCATGAGGTGTGTGCGCCACCCAGTGGACAAAAGGAGAACACCATGGGGCTTTGGTGTTACGGTGTAAGCAAAAATACTGAATCAAACCAAGATATCGCAAAACACGCCCACTCAATGCAAAAGCGTGTGCTCAAGTTGGGTCTCCTAAAGGGGCGTTGTCCCCTACTTCTTCTTCTCTTTTGGAGGTGTTTGCGCAAGACGTGCGCTACCGCCATCTACAGCGCTAAGGGGACTTCATTGATTCTCAACCTCAGGACTCCGAAGGTCTCCTAACCGAAGGTCTCCTAAGGGGGCGTTCACCCGACATAAAGTGGATACCGGAAAAGAAACAAAATGACGCTTCTTCTTACATCCACTTTCTTTGGTGTAAGTCTATTGCTGGATCTCAAATGGTGCACTTGTGTACTTCAGTGTTCATGTTTCAGTGCATATGGCGAATTAGTGACGCACTAAAACATAGTGCCCAAAGTGCACAAGTGCGCCATTTGAGATCCAGCATATGTTTTAGAAATGTACTGTGTCAGAAGTATGCAAATCATTGAAAAATACGCTTGACAACCTCAGTAATCATCCAGTCTGTATGGAGACTGTATGTAGAATATGTTCTACAAACCAGATACAGCTCTTTCCAGATTCTTTCTACTGTTATTTTAAGGCTGTGTTGCCATTCTAGTTAGTATCAGTATCGGAGCAGCATAGAGGTCCTTACTTGAGTTTAGTGTGGTTGTGCAGATTGAATGTTGTCCTTTCACCAAACTATTAGTGTGATACAATGTGCATGAAGCCTTACATTTCCCTTCACTCACCACCTTTGCCTGGTAATTTTAGAATATAATAAATGTTTCCAGATTAGATTGTGGGACCCTATTAAAAATATATAAAAAATAGTATCTTTCTTGAAAAACTGCTGCCTTTTCATTCTCAGTGCAGAGCAAGTTAAAATATGCTTAATAGAAAGAGGGCTACAACAAAAATTACAAAGAGGGGGCACATCTCCAGTTACCAAAAAACTGTGTGTCAACCTACAATGACCAATTCGACATCTTGTATAAACAACTTGGTCACGCCTACAAGAAAAGGACTGGATAATTATTTGTTTAACAGTGGTACATCTTTCATGCAACTTATTGTCCACACAGCCATCCCATTCAGCTTGCCATTTGTCCTTGGTATAAGAGCAAAGCAAAGGTTTGATATCAGAGGTAGGAATTGGACATTCAGGAATGTCCTCAGTCAAGGTCTGCTTAGCAGCGCTATCTGCCTTCTCATTGCCACTGAGTCCCATATGGCCAGGAACCCAGCAAAAAAACAATGTCCAAGTTCATCTTAGTCAGGTGATCCACTTTGACAAAAATATCCACGATGAGGGGGTGATCAGTCTTTAAAAATTCCAGAGCTTGGAGGCATGATTTAGAGTCTGTACAGATCAGGAGTATTGTTCATTGGTTCATTGGTTTTTAGCTTAAGCTTCAGCTGTGAAAATAGAACTTATGGTTGGAATGTGCACGCCATGTTGATTAGAATTCACAACTACTACAGAGGACACAGCGTTTTCAGTTTAGGATCCATCAGTATAAATGGGGGCATGTAAAGGAAACCGTTGTCTTATATCAAAAAAGGAACCTTGGTAGTCATTTGGGTGAGTGTTTAATTTTTTCCCTTTGTGTAAGATCATATCAAAGCTGAAGACACCTTGTTAATTACAGCACCGTTATAGCACAATAATTATACACAATTCTCATTCAATACAACTGACAAAGGCAAAGAAGAAAAATAATACAGATAATAATTTTCTAAACAGGTTGCTGTTGATAAATAACCCTAATCAAAGCCAGATCAGAGTAGAGCTGTTGGGGCAGTTTAACTGTTGTTGAGCCAGTTCTAATTTCATCAGGAAGCTGAATCCAATTTGGCAACATAATGGCTCATCACATTGGATTGGATGCATCTCATTTAACCTTGGGCACCACCAGCAGAGGAGACGATTAAGATAATGTTAGGAGGATCTTGCCCATAATTAACAATACAGTTCTACATGTGATATATCATATCCTCACCTGGCATGCCTATTTTGGGCTGTATCAAGACCTCCAGCGTTGCACGGTCATAGATCTCCTTGCTGACCTTCACCTCTGCTGGTCCATAAACACCAGCCAAGACGTTTGTATTTCCTGTAGTGGTATAAAGGCATACAATCAGGGCTCTAAATCAACACCAGTCACCCGGCTAAATGCTGGTGAAATTTCAGTTCGGGTGGGAGCCACCGGAGGGAGGGAGGGATGGAGAGCAGAGCAGGAGCTGACATGGCGACCAGAGAGAGAGAGAGAGAGAGAGAGAGAGAGAGACAGAGAGAGAGAAGGAGAGACTAACTAGCCACTTTGACCCATTAGTGAGTGTGTGTATGGTTCGTAATACAGTATTAACATCTACTAGCCATTTTTGGCTGGTGATGAAAAAGTACATTTAGAGCCCTACATAACCAATAGACAGCAATGCACAGCATTGACAGAGATTTTTTTAGTACGAGGAACAGGAAAGAACTTTGATTTGTTAATGTTCCTCTACTCTAGTAGGCCAACTTATTGGCCTACTTGTTGGTCACATAATATACATCTGTATAGATCAGTAAAGTAGAGGAACATTAACAAATCAAAGCATCAAATCATTTTTCTAGAGATATGGTAATAATAACTAGCGGTAAATGTGACCTGGCCTCAACTGTTGTTAAATTTCTTGTTTTGGTGTGCTGCCTATGTTGTTGTTTACTCTCCAAACGCGTGCGATTACTCTTATCATTAACCAATGTGCAGTAAGTAATCATTTGGTGTACTATGAAGAATATCATCACTTAATCTCTCTGTGCTGCATGGGTGATAGAAGACAACTGTTGACAAACTATGTGGGAAGTCTACATGATGCTACATCACCCCCTCATGGCCCAAGCTGCATCTTTGATTACCTTGAATGAATGTTGCTGAACCGTCGGGTCTGGAAAGAAGATTCTGCTCGCATCCAAACTCTCTCGTAGAGGGGTTGAATTCTGGTTCACTTAAATCCATATTTACTAATTGCTCCGTTAATATAAAACGACTCACACTTCAACAACTGTAAGCACGCAGTGACGCAGACTTCAACACGACTTCCGGGTTACAAGACCGGCGACAACCATGTCAAACTAAAAGCACGCACTAAACTTTGTCAAACTAAAAGCCGAAAAACATTATGGCGTGTCATCATCTCATCAAGTGCATATTTGAACGACTTGAAATACACTAGACCAAACATTGGTGTTGCGCAGTTTGTTTACCATGCAGAATGCCTATAATCAAATCCTGCACATAGACTCTGTTCTGCTCCTGTAATAAAGGCCAAAGATGATTCAACAAATTAGTCTAATGGTGTGTAATACTATTTGCAACCAAGTTTTGCCCCTTTAAAGCTTTGGGTTTGTTTTTCAATTGTACAACAGATTATAGTTTATATTAAATGTGGAAAAGTCAAATATTTGTCTCTAATTTTTTTTCTACATCAGAAAAAAACTTGCATTTCAACAAGGGGTGTGTCTTTATAGCCACTGCTGTACTATTTGTGGAATTCCATTAACATCCCTGTCCCTGTGTAGGCTAGCCTCTACTAGTGTGTCTTCAGCAGACCATTTTTTATAGGCTGAAGTAGGAGATCAAAGTTTGCCAGACATCTGTGTTATCCAATTGCCTTTTTATATCTTCCTAAAATACTTAAGAACAATTAAAAAATGTAACAACATAGCACAGGTTTGCTCTTCAGCAAATATGCTCCATTATTCAAGCACACAAGATTAGTTTACACCAAATTACTCATACTTCATTCAAACTCTGAAAATTGGTTCACCTTGGAAAATGTGTTTATTAAGTGTTTCAAGGAATTGGGTTTACGTGAGGTGAAGGGAATTTCTTGGTGACAAAGAACAGCACAAGATTAACTCTGAAAAGTAATCGCATTTCAGGCTTTCCAGTGGCAAGACTATGATGGCGGTATGCATTCAGTAGGCCTATATGCCTATGTGTGCAAATAAGCTTAGACACCAGCATATGCTTACATAGCCTATAGGCACGTATACCACAAAAAAAACCTTGAAAAAGCTTTCCAGAGGATGCATGTGTTTGTACATTGTTTTTTTTCTCAGAGAACTTTGTCAAAGTAAGTTCATATAAGCTACACTTTTCATCAGCCATGAAGAGTCTTTCTTTTCAGTTAGGCCTTTAGAAATGTGTTCCTTTTCTTCAACAAATTTCTGAATAGAGTGTGTTTTGGGGCAAGAGAAAGATCTCTGTGAATGCTGGATGGTATTTCAAAAGGATAATCAATCAATTAAAAGCAAAAGAGGCTAAATTAATTCATTCATCAATCCATGAATTCTTCTATCTGCAATATAATCAGCAGCGCCAGAGCAGTTTCCTGTGGGGCTGTTGGTTTGTAGGAGAACTCATAGAGCTTGACGATCAGGAAATGGTTTCAGGAGGAGGACCCAGTCTTGTTCATCTGTCGGATGTCATTGACACCGTCGGGCACGCGCACAGTCATCCCGTTCAACTCCTTAGTCAAGCACACTTGGCAACCCAGACGAGACCTGGAAGCATCAATGAAAGTTTGGAGGAGAATGGCAACCCAGCATTGTCAAGTATTGTATATGGCCAAAAAACCTTACATATTATGCCTTTTCATGATACATATAAATATGCAAAAATCCATGTAGTCTGCCATATGCCCTATACCAACCAAACAACACATAGCAGTACACATGTATATCTCAGTGTCACATTCCAACAATAGGAGGATCAACCTAGCTACTTCAACCCCCTCATCACCCTCCATGTAGATTCAAAAGCATGCCCTAATACAGGAGTGGGCAATTATTTTGGCCCGAGGGCCGCATTGGGTTCAGAATATTGACCGAAGGGCCGGATGCCACAGACAACTTGCACATGTCAATGATAAAACATAGATGACGCAACTTGGCAGTAATGATATTCCTGCACATTGTAATTAAATGTATTTAGAAGCATATGTATTTGGTTAGTCTTAAATTTGCAAGACTCTTGATTTAGGTAGCATTTTAAGAATATTGAGTAACCGTTTGAATTTGTATTTAAAAGTTGTCTTTCTTGTAATGACTCTGGGGGCCACATGAAATGGCTCAGGGGCCCGCATGTGGCCCCCGGGCCTGGGTTTGCCCACATCTGCCCTAATATGTGTCTAGAGCCGAATGCACAGGCGGCGTCAGGGACAGATCACGATGGCCAGGGCCCCCTGGGCAACAGGCTGCTGTGGGGCCCTCCAGAAGGGAAATTTCACGAAAAATCTTCACATGACAGTGTCATAATAATGAACTAGAAATTAAGGATAACATGTCTACCAACTGTACTTAACACGATGGATGAATTTTTGAATATTGCATCTTGTCACAATTTTTCACTTTTGGGCAATCGGAGGCCCCCTGGAAGGTGGGGTCCCCTAGGGTGCAGCCATATCTATCCTGTGCATTAACCCGGTCCTGGGAGGTGTGCATAATATGTGGTTGCTTCTCACGTCTCTGTGAGTCCAGAGGACAGGTCCAGTAGGTCCATTTCCTCATCAGTGATGCTGTCCAGCTGCTGGTAGACGGAGTCTTCAAGGACCAGATGACATGTGGAGCAGGCCAATGTTCCTTCGCATGCACCTAGGTAGGATTATATAAAGTACTGGAAAAATCGCAAGAAGTGCAGGTAGTACCCTACCAAAATATTACTTTGGTAAAAATTCCAAATGTTCGACCAAAATACTACTTAAAGGTACACTGTGCAAGATTTTTAGTTGTTTATTTCCAGAATTATTGCTACCCATTCACTAATGTTACCTTTTTCATGAATACTTACCACCACCATCAAATTCTAAGTACATTCATTGTATTCATTATGACTGGGAAAATTGCACTTTTCATACACCTTCTCCATGGTCCGCCATTTTGAATTTCCAAAAGTAGACATTTTTAGCTGCAAAAATGAATGTACTTGGGCCATACTAGAAAATATAAGTTTATTACTTAGTAAATGTTCATGAAAAGATCAAATTTGGCAACCCAGATCCAATGAGCAGTATAGTTGCAGTACCTTTTATGACCATTTCCTGCACAAAGTACCTTTAATATGGAATGTCTTATAGTTTAATATTACAAGTAATACACAACTGCACTGAAAGCCTACTATATTCAAATAATTAAGAAGGGCCTATAATAAGTTCATGAATCTGGCAATGAAATAAATTATAATCAAAGGCAGTCAGAATTCAGGAGTGGCTAGCAGTTTATACAAAGAAAGCCATATCTGGCAGCTCAAATCATGAAAGCATGCTTGGCAATTGTTGTTCTTGTAATATATTGTGGTTGAGTAAAAGTATGCAATTACTTTCAAAAATGTAGCTAAGTAAAAGTGAAAGTCATCAGAATGTTTTAAAGTCAAGTAAAATGCAAAGTCTTCCAAAATATACGTTCAATATTGAAGTATTTTTACTTTGTTAGTGTGTGTGTGTGTGTGTGTGTGTGTGTGTGTGTGTGTGTGTGTGTGTGTGTGTGTGTGTGCGTGCGTGTGTGTGTGCGTGCGTATGTGTGTGTGTGTGTGTGTCTGTGTGTGTGTGTGTGTCATACCAAAGCCATCGATGTCTAGTTTCTGATCAACAACAACTTTCAGCAGTGAGTCCCCTACATGACCCTTGACTTTGAGTCTTTCTCCATCACGACCTACAAAGGTAACTGCTACTTTTTCGGCAGACCTGCAGAAATTAGACAATTGAAGGTACCAATTTTAGCAATTTTACTAAAATATAGGCCCTAGAATTTTACTAAAATATATATCCAGGGGTCAATTTCTTTCATTTAATTTACTTTGTTGGTTCCAAATTTCAATGCAATTTCCCATTGGCAACTACCCAAGTTGCTAACTGCTATCAACTATGCTTTCGAGAAACGCACCCCTGGGTTGAAGCTGGGATTAACTATGTGGGATTACTGCTGAAAATCAGGATTACTAGGTTTGCTAAAAAGTGATTAACGCCTTTCCTGTCACCAAAATTGTAACTTAATGGTCATGTCTTAATCTGTTACTTAAGGTTCTCGGCTATGACATAGTAGTGTTGTTATGAGTAAAGCATCAGCAAATAGTGATAGGCATGCCGGCGACACCATCTGCACAAAGAGGCTACACATACATTTGCAGTGTGTATAGGGTGTCTATAATTTCACTGTGTATATACGATCAGGACTCTAAATTAACTTTATTCATCACCAGCCAAAATGGCTAGAAGATGTTAATCTTACCAGCCAAGCACACACTCACCAAGGGGTCAAAGTGGCTAGTAAGTTGGTATTTTCTAGCGCTTGGCAGGTGTTAATTTAGAGCCCTGTTACGATGCATGCAAAATGATCAGTGTGCAGGCGTTTTTTCAAGTTGTCTGATGAGTGACCCATGGGCCATCTCTGACGCATCTGCCAGCTGAGGTGTGCGGAAAGAAATATAAGTTAAAGGTGTCTATAATGTGGACATTCAATTGGCACAAGAGCTCCACATATGTGCTATAGAATGGACAGAGAGTGGAGAGTGAGTAAACACAGATGCATTTTCTCTGTGCTGAAATTCACAGTTGCTGTGATACGACCATATACTGATATTTTGGGTGACTCCTTTCAGTTTTCAGGCTATGTGAATACTTGACTACTACAGAATAATACAAGCCTCTTATTTATTGTAGATGGGCCCATCGACGGGCATAGTCACTCTTTGTCTAAACACTCATCTACATAACAACATTGATACATATGACAATGCAAAGTGTCTTAAATTACAGATTAAGATTTGGTCATTGCCATTTTGGTGACAATAAGGTTCTAACAGTGTATCTGTGCAAAGGGGTTAATGAAAGGCAGTTTCCATTTTTCCTGGAAGGAAAGTTGAAAGGATTACCAACTGCAATACTGCACTGCAGTATTTTCAAATATCCTCTTTTTCTTTGTTTACCCTAATCCACTTGGTATGTAGGTTTAGACAAGAACACAGAGCCTGTTAAGTGTGACTGAGGAGCAGAAATGTATGTCTTCTCAACGAAGGCCTTCTAGTCATTGTCAACATTGTCAGTTCCACACTTGACTGACTTCAAATTTTAGTTATTTAACTGCAATGACAGGTGTAGCATTTGGGTATATGGATAGCTACATTATCTCTCTCTAAGAACAACTCTGTAATAACAAATGGCCATAGTCAGGTCTGTTAAATGATGCATAATCCTACCTCAAAGAATGTGCAGTTGTCAGGCTTCGAAAACTGCAGTTCAGCTGATGCACTGATGGCAGGCTCCTAGTTGGACCAAGTGAGGTTGTACTAGTGAGACACAGGAGTCTATAGGTTAGTCCAGAGAATACTCGAGTTGCAATCGATGACATGGTGTATCAGAGAATGTGTATGCAGCAGGTCTGCCTTCAGAGGTAGTGTGTGGCACTATCATTGCTCTCAAAGGGAAACTCGCCCTCTATCGAGGAGTGTAAATTCAGTGCTGACGCAAACCTTTATCCAGGATATCAGGGTGTTTGCTGGAACTACTTCATGTGACTGAGACCATCCAACCATTACAGAAGTTGTAGAATTATATAATACGCGGTTAAAATGGAGCTCCTCTGATTAGCTTTGTTTATTTAGCTGTGCCCACTATTTTCTATTTCATAAAACTTGGCCATTAGCCTACAATTTGGTAACAACAGCCTTGGTTCTGAATGAATGTATGATGTAATAAACAAGCTTTGTCAAATTTAATAAAAAATATTCATTAATATTTCCAACTCCCTAACCATTACACCACAGCTTGTTTGTGGATGTTTTTTTCTCCACATTTGGAAAAATTCCATTCCCTGTGCAGAAGAACTCATTTTCATCTTTTCACATCCCCAGCCCTGTCCAAGCACTGGCATACTCACCAGCAGGGGGCACATGGGGTTGTGTGACTACACCGCACAGACCTACAGTAGCCTAGGCCTACATACTAGGCCATTTAACCTTTTCACCACCCCCACCCCCAACCCCCCAAAAAACAAACAAACTCAAACAAAAAACCCCAAAACAAAACAACAAACAAACACATTCATACACATTCCAACACAGACTTACATTAAATGTTTGTACTGTAGGTTATGTATGTGCACACAGAGAGGCTCTGCTCTGTGTGGACTACACACACCCGATGATGCCCTCTGTCGGCTAGTCCTGTGGCTAGAGATTTTTAGTAGCCTGCCCACATTGTAGCCTGGCTCCCTGCACTCCTTTGGAAACATGGCGGCGGTCAGAGGTGTAGGAAGACTTTTTAGGATTGGATGCTATGCTACCCGGCAGGCTCCAGCCCTGACAGCATCCAGATTCGTCCAACAAAGGCAGTTTCGTGTAAATGTGAGTGTTATCTCTCAGATGTGCAAATCCACCTGCCACCTGATCATGCAGAAAACCAAAACACAGTCGTGTACGTCAGCTAACAGCAGGCAAACATATTAGCACGCTAGTGTTCGCTCCGCTTGCAGATTTTATGCAATTGTGGTCATTTTAGAAACACGCTGATGCATATGCTACTGTACAGCATATGGGATAATACCATGTCGGTGAAGTAAATGGCATTAGTATTATTGACACTACTACGCAGTATGTGGGTTAGCATGTGTTTAGCTAAAGTTGGAGAGGGTCAAAACGTACGGTTAACCCATGTGGGTCCAGTTCCCCACAAACTTGGTATCAATGTCAACTTTTCGAATAGTTTGTAATTATTTTAGTGCTAGCAGCTACATGTCTAATATAATGTTGCTGTACTTGGATAATACGTTCAGTGTTCATAGCAGCATTGTTGCATTAGCATTGTATTTGTTATCACCATCGCAAAAACCTGTCGGCAGTTCCTTGTAATGTGATTGGTCGACGGTGGGGGCGTTCAATATGAGGAACAGAACTGCAGCAGCCTTGGTTGAGGGGACTAGAGGCATTTGGCCCATTTAATAACCATAATCTCCAGTGTATAACCAGAGGTCAGACAGCACCCTAGTTGATCCACTTTCCTCTAGAATAAATTCTATCTGAAATAAGCAAGCCTATCGTCAGTATTAGAGGAGTTTACCTGGCTGATGCTTTTGTTGTTTACTGTAAAACAATGCCTGGACCTGACCTTCTCATGCCAGACCTCGGAATGCAGGCAGACCAGAGTTGGATGCCGCTATTACCAGAGAGAATACAGGAAGATAATCTTTCTATCTCTATTACCAAAGTGTTTTATAAGTCCTCGGTACTAGCAGGCTATACAGTTGCAGTTATATATATTTTTAATCAACATGGTGCAACATGGCAGCACCAGACCAATTCAAGGCCCTCATGCAGGCACAGGGGCCCTGAAGCCCAAGCCTCTTTAGATTCATTTTCATATTGCGTTACAATCACACTCGAGAATCCCAAATCTTTGCCAGGGGTGGAGTCATTATCCGTCCCTTCCTTAATGTTGTGCACTGGTGCATCCACATAATTTAGTGACTGGACAGGCAGACACCCAGGTTACCTGTAATATTTGACCTTGATTGAATTGATGTAGAAAGTACAGTTGGCAACTCTAATCCAATCTCTGGCTTTCTCAATCTGTCTGCCGTTTGCCAGAAAGATTGGAAAAGAAGGGATTAGAAAAGAAGACATGTTCACAATGGTTAGATTATTATATTTTATGGCAGAACCTGTCTTTTCGATGAAGACGAGCCAAAGAGGAATTGTTTTTTTAAAGAAGCTGTGCCGTCATACTACTCATACTGTTGGTATTATGATCAGTTGTGTTCAGTATGTTTGAATCATGTAACAGGGTAGTGTCATATTCTCATCTCTGCACCTAAATATCTGCAATTGATGTTGATGTTGTAGGGGGTCCAGTGTCAAGAGGAAGCTGCTTCGGATAAGCCTCAGTTCCCTGGGGCCTCCGCCGAGTTTGTGGATCACTTGGAGTTCATCCAGCCCAACGTCATCTCCGGAATCCCCATCTACAGAGTGATGGACCGGGCTGGACAGATCATCAACCCCTCTGAGGACCCGCAGGTTGGTAAACAGCAGTGACGGACGGGGATACTTGGATTTATTAATCACAAACAATTCAGTGCTACATGTTCCAAAGGAACTGGTTTTACTGGATTGTACATGATGAATTCAGTTTGCCCATCACTGGAAAGCATGATGCAGTCGCTGACCTGACCTACAGTAGGGCTGTGCAATATATCAAATTTATATTGTGATATCAATATTGCTATCAAACAATATCAAATTTCATGATATCGAATCGAATAATGCTAGGACTTCCTTGATTTGTTTTAAGAATGAGTTTTACATTTCAGCTGTCAAAAGAGACCGTCTTGAACTTCTATCAGAAGATGACATTACTAAACACCATGGATCGAATCCTGTATGAGTCTCAGAGACAAGTAAGTATTTGAAGAGCTTTGTTGCTGAATGACGTATATCCATTTTGGAACGTTTTGGGAAATGTACATTTTTGTATTGGACATTGCATTGCAAAATGCATTTTATATACATTTAAAAACTGTGTTCTCAAAAATTTGAATGGTAAGAATACACACATAGATGATGGTAAAATTGATTACTCGTCTACAATAAAAAAAACGCAAAATTTAAAACAATGGTTTCATTTCAGTTCAGGGATTCAAGAAAACCAGTATTTTTCAATATTCCCAATATTCTTTCCAAGTGCAGCAATACGGTAAAATTTGGAACCGAAATAGTAAACTTTTTACATACTTTTTTGTTTAGGGTCGTATTTCATTCTACATGACTAACTATGGTGAGGAAGGAACTCATATTGGCAGTGCGGCCGCGTTGGATGCCAGTGACCTTGTCTTTGGCCAATATCGTGAAGCAGGTGAGAAGTCAAATACTTGTGCTCCTTGAACACAAGATGAAACGGCTAACAGAATATGCCAAAGTACCTTCAATGGACAAGTTTTAGTAAATGTAGACCTGTTACCTGTCCTGTCTTGCACTTTATGTCAGTCTGTAAAATGTCACTCTTGTATATGTCTATGTCCTGGCATGGTATAGAGAGAAAATGTAATTTAATTTTCCTTCTATGACTTGTGCATATGAAGAAAGTGACAATAAAAGCTGACTTGACTTGACTTAACTTTGGTTGTTCTTTGTGTGTGTGTGGCAGGAGTGCTTATGTACCGTGGGTTTCCACTGGACCTGTTCATGGCACAGTGCTATGCTAACGCAGACGACCTCGGCAAAGGCAGACAGATGCCTGTCCACTATGGTAGCAAAGACCTGAACTTCGTCACCATTTCCTCTCCTCTGGCAACACAGATCCCACAAGGTAACTTCCTGGGTAGATGGATAGAGTTGAAACAGAGGTTTGCATCTGTATGCCCCAGTACTTTTGGTATAGCTGTGTAAACACTCTCCATGCAAACACACTGCTGTTCTGCAACTACAAGGACGATGTAGAATGTTTGAATGTTTGTTCAGCCATTTTCCATGATGAGACTTGTGTCAATCTGGCCACTGTTTTATCATGCACCAGCCTGTGAAGAGTGTTTGAATGTGGAGCTGACCTGTGGTGTGTATATTCCTGTTGCCTCCAGCTGCCGGTGCTGCCTATGCCCTGAAGAGGGAGAATGCCAACCGTGCCGTCATCTGCTACTTTGGAGAGGGAGCCGCCAGCGAGGGTGACGCCCACGCCGGCTTCAACTTCTCCGCCACGCTGGAGTGCCCGCTCATCTTCTTCTGCCGCAACAACGGCTACGCCATCTCCACGCCCACCAACGAGCAGTATCGAGGCGATGGCATCGGTGAGGCAGCTATTTTATTGTTTTTTCGTATGCTGATATTTGCAAGACTTTTTCGTCACATGCCATCTGGAGGTGACCGTATATGAACATATTCTCCATTTTGGCCTTTTTCCATCTCTGACTTTCAAAAAGGGTTATATCCATCGGACTGATAGCCAGATTTGGCAGTAGCAATGTGGACATTAGCTTTAGTATAAACCCTTGATCCAACTCTATGATTTGTTATTGCTAAATCCTGACAAATAACTTGGAAGGGAGATGGGGGGGAAAGAAGGCTATTTCACAGGGGGCACTGTGGTTCAATTATCTAGGGTGCTGTGCCATTACAGTGGGAATCCTGGTCCGGTTAAAGCCCAGGGTCATTTCCCGATCCTTCTTCATCTCTCTCCCCACTCGTTTCCTGTCTGTATCTCTGACTGTCCTGTCTGAAAGGAGCAAAGTAAAAAAAGACCTATTTATTTCCCATTGTGGAGTGATCCTTATGGCGAACGTGAATGTTTTCCCTCTTCTCCTCCACCTACTAGCTGCGCGAGGGCCTGGATATGGGATGATGTCCATCCGTGTGGATGGCAATGACGTCTTTGCCGTTTACAACGCCACCAAGGAGGCTCGCCGGAGGGCTGTCGCAGAGAACCAGCCCTTCCTCATAGAGGCTATGACGTACAGGTACATAATAAGTGTTTGCTACTGTTACACCTGTGATTCACTATTGTTGCGTCAAAACGTATCAAACATATCCAGTTCATTTCCACTGGAATGCGACCTGATGTCATTGCCATACTTGCAAAGGCGGATGGGATTCCAGCACGCCTAGTCCTGGAAAGAGCTTCGGCATCCCCATACATGTATACTGACAATCAAACAATGGCTATTGGAGACACATTCCGGTGAGATACATTGATGTAATGCAATAATGAACACAGGCGTCAGTGCGACCAAAACCATAATTAATTATGACATTTGTACATTACATTATTATCGGGGTGTGGAGGTCAGGAGGACCTTTTTTGACTCTAGAATTTGCGCACTGCGTCGAAACATCAGTCATTATGTTAATAATGATAATATTATAATGATATAATAAAATAACTAAAAAGTATCTGAGTGCTCCAGTCATCCCTGGCCTAGTCTTTCTGAAGTAGACCAGTTTGCTTTTCATGGTCTATCATCCTGGACTGGAAGCACCAAGAAGAATAGAGCACAAGTGACTTCCCTTTTCCAGGTCAGGAGGACATTAGAAAGAGCCCTCCAGGATGGGTGTGTAGTTTTGGAATTGTGTCAGGGACGAGAGGTCAACATATCGCATTACGTCTGTTTTATAACCTTATTTGAGAGGGAAGTGGACATGGCAATCCGTCAGCATGTCAACTCTATAGATAGAAATACAAATTAAGTAAAAAAGGGGTTTATTCAGTAATTTCAACTGGAGAAATTGACAATCAGTTAATTTGGTGTAGGAATTTGGTCAGGAAGCTTCGTGGATGTGCAAGGACGTTCTTTGACGTCATGAAAGTAGTTCAGAGAAGTCAGTGGCTATGAAGGATTGCTCACCTTCAGGGGGGTGATGGCCCTCAAGGAACATTCCAAACCTCGATGTGGAAATTTCACATTTGTCCTCATCAGTTTTGACCCACTCTTATGAAACATGGCCTCCTGCTACAAACTGTGTAAGCGGCTTCTATCACAGACATGGAAGACATGGAACTGGTCTTCTGCAGAAAGTCACACACAGGTGTTGATAGTGTGACGTGTTGTAATCAACTGGTGTTACAGAAGTGTGGCATAGAGGAATCACAAGCAGTTATGTAATTAATTATAGAGATGCACCGGATCCTGATTTTTAGGATCCTGCCGGATACCGGATCCACTGCTTAAGATCCTGCCGGATCCGGAACCGGATACCGGATCCTACGAAAGGGTTGAAACACATAGCCTACTCGCACACGTGGGCCCTTATCATCACGTTTGCTCAAACTATTTTGACTGAAAAGCCTCGGCTACCGGATCCTGGATCCTGGAACCGGATCCGTATCCTGTGAAAAAACGTATTATCCTGCCGGATCCGGAACCGGAACCGGATCCGGTGCATCTCTAATTAATTATAAGAGATAAAATGCAAGTATATGACGACCTTCAGTAACTTGGCTTGTGACTATCTCCAAAATGTGAAGGTCCAAACAGAAGGTTACTTGTTGAAAGTGGTAGTCTGAATGATCCAAGGCACACTGATCTGAGTGAAAAAAGTTAAAAATGGATAATGCCTATGCTTTTCGACTGCAATCAGTCTTCATCAGGGCAAACCTGACGGCCTGGTTTCTCTTTGTCCCTTTTTCTAAAATCGTTCACCATAGCAGCACACTGATCTGAGTGAAAAAAGTTTAAAATCCTTAATTTTAATGGATAATGCCTACACGTTTCAACTGCAATCAGTCTTCATCAGGGCAAACCTGACGACATGGTTTCTCTTTGTCCCCTTTTTCTAGAATCGGTCACCACAGCACCAGCGACGACAGCTCGGCGTACCGCTCGGTGGACGAGGTGAACTACTGGGACAAGCAGGACCACCCCATCTCCCGCCTGCGCCACTACATGTCGGCGCGCGCCTGGTGGGGCGAGGACGAGGAGCGCGCCTGGAGGAAGCAGTCCCGCAAGCTGGTCATGGAGGCCTTCGAGAAGGCCGAGAAGCGCCTCAAGCCCAAGCCCGACCTGCTCTTCGAAGACGTCTACCAGGAAATGACCCCGAACCTGGAGAAGCAGAAGGAGGCCATGTGGAGGCACGTGCAGCAGTACAAGGAGCATTACCCCATGGACCTGTACGACAAATAAAACGAAACGGTGCGATGACGACGTTGTGTGAAACATCATCAGGGACTGACTGACGTGTGTGGGGTTGCAATACTGTAGTGATTTATTATGTGTGTGAGTGGTGTGTGTGCGTATGCCGGTGTGTTGTAGCATTATGAGAGATGCTTTGACCAGATGCTGAAAATGGAAAGGGTTTTTTTCCACCAGGGGCCTCTATGACACTGTATTTTAGTGCCTTGAAACACGTTGAAAGTTTTCTCTTAATTTTTCTCTTTTTTTTGTAAATTCGTCATGAATTAACTTCCGAAACTGAGCAGATTTAGATGCCTGGTTGTGTCTTCCTTGTGTACTGAACCTTTCCTCCATCTTATGCAATCTGCATAGCAAGTAGAAGTGCTACAGTCGTGTTTGGGAGTAGTAAAGTTGTTTTCGCTGTTACGTAAATGCTGTGGTCTTCATCAAATTTACGGTATGAGGTATTCCTCTTGCTCTTGGCTGTGTTTGTAACCTTATTCCAAGTTTGTATTGCTGATCTACTAGAGACAGAGACAGTTGTATTGTTCTACTACAAGAGACAGAAACTCCTTTTATTCTTTGTAACAAAACTCCTCACCTTTATCATTGATATCCTGCTAATTCCTCATTCTTCAACCAGTTACTGAAGCGATGGATGGAGTATTTTTTTTTCATGGGGTTCAATTTCCTCTTTCCCTGTACTTCAGATGTATGAATTCAAACAAAAGCTCCTTGCTCCAACAGAACAGTTTTGGCTTGCTAGACTGTCATTCAACACTGTAAACCCATACACTAAAAGCAGTGTCTGTAATGCTGCTGTGTATACTTTTAACATGCTTGTATTAGTAGTACCCATTCCTGTTTCTTTGTAGTTTGCTGTACTTTCTGTTCGGGCAAGGGGTATTTGTGAACTCAGAATATCTTTGGCCTTTGTGGTCAAATTGGTTGCTGAAACCAGTACACATTACTGGAGGAATGTAGTCTTGGTGGGTTTTTAAACATGCCTCTAAATAAATGACATTCAGAATGAATTTTGGTTGTAAGAGTTGCTAAAGCTTTCCTTTTTTGTATAAAATCTGCATGCACATCTGTTACAGTGATGATTTGCAGCCATTTCTAAAAGGCACAAATTAGTACTTATTTATTTATTTATAGTGATTGTTCATAAGAGTAAGAGAGTATACCATGGCCTTAACGGTAGGGCACTTGTTCACTATGTGGGCGACTCGGGTACTTTTGCCGGTCCTTCCTCGCTTTCTCCTTCCCACTCCCCACTTGCTTTCTGTCGCCATCTTCACTACACTATCATAAAGTTCAAAAGGCAAAAAAAAACCTTAAAAAAAAAAAGAGTAAGAGTATGCACATCCCACCTTTCTGATACCTGGTTCAGGTCGAAGGCATATCTGATCAGTGGAAAGAGTAGTTGTCCGTAACTGTGGCTCTGCTTTGAAAATGTACAGGTCATACAGGTTTCGACCCAAAGTTTCAACCCAATGCCTAATGAAGACCCTGAAATGTTGTATGAATTAGTATGTGATTGTGACTTATTTTACATGGCTCAAGGTGAAGGAGGGAAGCATTGTTAGGTTGTTGGAAAAACACTAGGCCTACAGACAAAAACTATGGAGTTGAAAACATTTCTAGTCTCTACGATCTGTTCATCTTTGGAGTCCCAGCCCCCATTTTCTTTTTTTATTAGGTTTTTAGTAAAAACAAAAACATAAGACAAACAAACCGTCATTCTCATAACATGAAGTCAGGGAATAGTGGACAAAGAGGAAGAGGGGGGGGGGGGTCCATCCAATGGTGCTGTCACCAAAGAAAATTGTCCAAGAAGGGATACAGGCCTAACTCAAGAGCCTCTAAAAAGTTCAGACAGTTCACAAACAAAATGTCCCCAAGCAGCCACAGTTTCTGGCTTTGCCCGATGTGCTCGAACTGTGGAGAGTTCCAAGTTGGCCATGTATCTGACATTTATCATCCAGTTGCTGACTAAATTCAAGTTCTTATCATGCCAGTCCAGCCCCCTTTTTCAATGTTCCACTCAGCTTTCTTCTGAGCTCCACTGTCTCTATAAACTGAATTTGATAATGCACTTTATCTGCTCTCGTATGGATTTCTCTGTCAAGTTAGCCGTTGGCATTTCTATGTCATCACCAACCATGGGTGGACTTTGGAGGAGCCCGACTTTTCATTTGGCATCTCTCGATCTCTGCTGTGTATCCTAACTTGGCCACTAGAGAGCAGCAAACACATCTCTTGTCACTAGTATGTGGA